>NC_047665.1:36981954-37349454 GCF_011762505.2 Arvicanthis niloticus
GTGTGTATGTGTGTATGTGTGTGTATGTGTGTGTGTATGTGTGTATGTATGTATGTGTGTATGTATGTGTGTATATATGTGTGTATGTGTGTATGTGTGTGTATGTGTGTATATGTGTGTATGTGTGTGTATGTATGTGTGTATGTATGTATGTGTGTGTATGTGTGTGTATATGTGTGTGTATGTGTGTATGTGTGTGTATGTGTGTGTATGTGTGTGTGTATGTGTGTATGTGTGTGTATGTGTGTGTATATGTGTGTGTGTATGTATGTGTATGTGTGTGTATGTGTATATGTGTGTGTGTGTGTGTATGTGTGTGTATATGTATGTGTATATGTGTGTATGTGTGTGTGTATGTATGTGCATGTGTGTGTATGTATATATGTGTGTGTATGTGTGTATGTGTGTGTATATGTGTGTGTGTGTGTGTGCTAGAACAGAGATAAGAACTGTACTCCTCTCCTGTTTCTTCCTACCTGTCTTTCCTTAGCTAAGTACAGAAATAATCCAAAGTCACCCAGAAATGGGGCTGGGCTTGAGGACTGCTGCATGTGGCTGAGGGAAGGAGGGAGGAAGTAAAGGAGGGAGGGAGGGATGGGGAGAGAGGGAGTGAAGGAGGATGAAGAAATGGAGGTTACTCACTCTACTATGACTGGACATTCTGAGTTCGACCAATATAACCTTAACTTCCACCTAATAGCAATCATGATCATGGATCCAGGCAGCACTTAGTAAGCACTGGCTTGTTAAACCCTCTGTTCTGCACAAGGGTTCTCAGAGACTCCTTGCAGCCTCATTAAGATGGAATGGTAAGCATCCCCATTTAACAGGAAATCAAAGCTTAGGAGGTTTAGCAATTCGTGACATAAACTCAGTGGTAAGGAGGCGTCTTCCATTCCAAACCCCACCCTCTTTACATCTATGCTTCATGCACCTAAACACTCTCAGCCAGGCTGGGAGATGAGTCAATCAGTTGTTGCAAACATGAGGACCCATATTTAATTCCCAGCACCCATGACCTGGTATAGGGGCTTGCAGAGTCAAGCAGACCTCTGGAGCTCCATGGACAGCCTGCCTAGCTGCCTGGTCTAATCACCAAGATCTAGATCAATAACAGACCGTCTCAAAAAAAAAAAAAAAAAAAAAAGAGCATTCTGGCTTCTGAATGTGTTCATGTGTGCGTGTGCGCGCGTGCACACACATACACACTGTGAGCCCAATGCTGCTGGTGCGTGGTTTCTCTGATCAACAGTGGCTTCCCAGGAACTAGGGGCAGTTCTTCCTAAAGATCTAACTTCCTGGATGCTCTAACTGTGTTTAGTCTCTGAGTAGCTCTGGTCCTGAAGATGGTGCTCTCCCAGGAGAGGCTAAGCAACAATCTGACCTATGCCCTCCATCCATCTCCTTCAGGGCCTGTGCTCTACAAACCATCCACCAATGATTTGGTTTTAGAGCATGGGGGAGGTGTGTGTGAGCTACTTCTCAGTGATTCCCAGTTCTGCCGTGTCTGTTTCTCTGTCCCTCTGTTTCTAAAACTTGAAAGGAATTTACCAAGTCAACCAGGTGTCCCCCAGTCAGGTTTTAGAGAGTCCACAGTTTCCACTGTTTTCTCTCCAAATGGCTTCAGTCAACACTTCTGAGACTGTTTTCCTTTGATTTTTGTTTCGTCAACTGAAGACGCTGAGCTTTGCATGGGGAATCTAGCAAGGCAAAACTCACCTGGTCCCATTCTCCAGCATAAAGCTGGTCAAACGGTAAATGTTCGTGGACCAGAACGCCATGTCATCCAGACCTCCGAGGAAGTAGTCTTGGAACTGTTCCACCAGAAATGGAGACTTGGTAGAGTATGTGGAATACAGCTGCAGCAAGAGGTGGAGAGTAAGGCATTGCACCATCCACATACCACCCCTTAGCCAAGATTCAGAAAAGGCACATCTTTACCTTGGAAACAGCTAACATCTCCCCATGCCTGCAACACAAAGAAGAATCCTCATAAGCTGCAGTTTCTATAGAAAAATGAAGCAAGTACTGAAGAGACAGCCCCACCATGTGCATCTCCTTTCAACTGCCTTTACAGAAGCGAAATCCATACACTCAAAATATGAAAAGGGTGCTCAGGGTGCTCCCATAAGTCAGCTGCAAACGTCCTGCTGGTCCACACTTACATCTCCAGGAACTGAAGGTATGTGCAATCGACAATGACATTTTTGGTGATCACATTCCGACCATAGAGATTATGATAAATTCTCAGAAGATCTTTGATGGGCACATACCTGAGTTAAAATGAAAGAGAGAGGCTTGGGTTCTGACACTGAAGACAACAGGAACAACCACAGGAACCCCACAAGCTCCCAGTGTCCCCTGATTGATTCTGCATGTCACCACCAGCACCAGCACTGGGCAGTTAATTCTGCCAGTGGCACTTAGGGATTGGTACCATTATATTCCTGTTTTACATAAAAGGAAACTGAGTCTCACAGGGACAGTAAGTAATTTTCTCAATGATGCAGAACAAAAAAAAAAAAAAAAAAAAAAAAGGTGCCTTAGTCAAATATTTATGAAAAGATACTTAAATATCAGAAATTATCAAGTATTAGAAACTGTTCAACTTTGTGAATTCAGAGTTCATGAAAATTAGTCTCATGAATTACTAATGTGTGTGTATGTGTTCATGAACATGCATGTGTACATACCTGTGTGTGTGTGTGTGTGTGTGTGTGTGTGTGTGTGTGTGTGTGTGTGTCTGGTATGTGGGGTACAGAGTTGTATTTGGATATGTGTGGGGCAAGGGTATATTTGGTTGTTGTTTTTTTGTTTTGTTTTGTTTTGTTTTGTTTTTTTGTTTTTTTGGTTTTTCGAGGCAGGGTTTCTCTGTATAGGCCTGGCTGTCCTGGAACTCACTCTGTAGACCAGGCTGGCCTCAAACTCAGAGATCTACCTGCCTCTGCCTCTGCCTCCCAAGTGCTGGGATTAAAGTCGTGCGCCACCACCACCCGGCGTATTTGGTTTTTTAAAATACTGTCTTACTCTGTAACCAAGTATGGACTAGAACTCTCTGTGTATCTTAGGCTATCTTCAAACTTGCAGCAGTCCTCCTGCCTCAGCCTCCTGAGTGTTGGACTTACAGACATGAGCACCAGATATGGCTCCCCTCTCAGACGTGCTAATTTAGATGCACAGAAGAAAGCCAGAGAAAGAACTCTGGGCCCAGCTTTTGGCTCATAGACATTAACTATTTTAGCTGGAAGAAGAGCAGTATTTTAAAATCAGATGTATAGAGTCATTTGTATTTCAATCTCAAAATCCTCAGACTAAACAAGAATATAACAACCAATAAAATCTGATTTCCATAATAAAATGAAAGAAACAAAAAAAAAACAAAACATGAGATTAAAATTGATTTATGTGTATTAACAAGAGAGAAGGAATTATGAAGCCCATTTTTAGCTTATAAGAGCACCTATGACCTTTTCAATAAAAATGTCTTAACAGGCAAAAAGGAAACACAAAAAAATATTTGTTTTGATGAATCACTAAGCAAGCAAGAAAGTAATAAAATGAAATAATAATTCCAAAGGCCAAACCCAAACAGAAAGTGGGATCCTTGGAAGCAAGCAAGGACAAGAGCCAGCTTTACTCTGTTAGTGTCCGCTGAACCTCAGAAGCTACAGGGTTTGGATGGTAGGGAGCAGAACAGATTGATGAGCGTGGACATGGGGCCATCCACCAGAGCATGGTCAACCTGCTAGGGACTGAGGAAACTAAAAAAACTCCTAAAGAAAACTCCCCTAGCAGCCATCAGTGACTTCTCAACTATGAGTGGCAGCCCATGAGTCCCTCCCCCGTGCTGGAATGCTGACTGGCTTACTCTTGTGCAGGCAACCATGGATGCTAAGAGTCTATGTGTGCATTCATCCTAGAGAGTCGTCCCCAGCCTCAGGCTCTTACAGTCAGTCTTTCCACCCCCTCTTCTAAGAAGGTCCCTGAGTCTTGGGTTTGAGTGATACAGATGGCATGGAGGATGGTCACTTCATAGCACTCACTATGTACCCTTGGAGCAGCTGTGAGGTCTGAGTTAACCTTCATCCACTACTCAAAGATGGCTTTCTGCTGAGGCACAGCCGTGCTATGGTCAATAAACTTTCATCGAAATTCCAACAAGTTTTTCCTGAAACACATTAGCCTTATCCTTAGATTCCATCAGAAAGAGCAAAAACAAAACATACTTTTGAAGAAGGGAGATAATTTGAATGAAAATGGCCCCTGTAGGCTCATGAACTTCAATGTTTGGTTCCAGTCCAAGACCAGTGTCTGTCTGACTCTCTATCTGTCTCTGTTTCTCTGTGGCTCTATCTCTCTCTGTGTCTTTCTCCTCTTTCTCTCTCTGTGTCTGTCTGTCTGTCTCTGTCTCTCTGACTTTCTCTCTCTCTGCCACCACACTCCCCGTCTTGACAGACATGGACTCTGACACTGTAAGCAAACCCCGAGTTAAATACTTTCTTTTCTAAGTTACCTTGGTCATGGTGTCTCTTCACAACAATTCAATGGTCACTAAGACAGAAGACAAATAGGAAGCTCTGCCCTTCTAGCAGCTGACAGACAGTGAAGTCACGGAGACAGAAAGAAGCCGTGCTCTTGAGAGACAGTTATTCTGGCCAAGAGGAGAGAAAGGAAAGCACACAGTCTTGCTGCAGACCAAGGAGGAAAGAGTAGACTAATGAAAAATTTGTTCTAGAGCACTCAGCCGCCTCCATGGGAAAATAAAATTTGATTTATACTTCAGCTTACAAAAAACTTCCCAGATGAATGAAATGTAAAGGGTCTTTCTGATCTCCCAGAAGACCCAGGTTTGTTTCCCAGCATCAGACAACTCATGACCACCTGTAACTCCAGATCCAGGGGATCCAGCTCACTCACAGCCTTCACAACTACTGCGTGTAAGTGTTACACACACAGGCAAGCACACACACACACACACACACACAAGTAAAAATAAATAAATCTTCTTTAAAACCACAAAAGTTTTAGAAGACTACATAGAATCATTCCTTATTTCTTTTAAAAGAAATAAGGAATTTCTTTTAATTTCTTTTAAAAGACATCAGAAGCATACATAACCAAGGAGAACAGATACAGTCAACTACTATGAATTAACAAATTCTATTAGTCAGCCTTCAATCCTAGCCCTTGAGAGGCAGAGGCAGGCTGATTTCTGAGTTTGAGGCCAGCCTGATCTGCAGAGTGAGTTCCAGGACAGCCAGGGCTGCACAGAGGAACCCTGTCTTGAAAAACTAAAAAACAAACAAACAAAACAACCCAATAATGAATAAAATACACCCTAAGTACTACACACTACACACTACACACTACACACTACACACTACACACTACACACTACACACTACACACTACACACTACACACTACACACTACACACTACACACTACACACTACACACTACACACTTCAAAGTGCACAAACGAAACTTAAGAAGTAATTTGACAAAATGGTGAGAGATTAGAAGCTGTATATCCAGAACACTATTCAAAAACACTAGCAAAGTCAGAAGTGGTAACAGGAGCCAGTAATCCAGGCTGCTTAAGAAGCTAGAGCAAGAGAGGCCCCAAGGTCAAAGCCTGCCTCCTTAGAGAGTTAGTTCAAGGGTAACCTGAGACACTCAGTTAGACAGGGTCTCAAATTTTTAAACACTGTAAAAAAAATAGAAACTAAGGACTTGTTCAAGGCTAACCTGAGACAGTAGTTACATACTGTCTCAAACTTAAACATTGTAAAAAAAAAAAAAAAAAAAATTAGAAGCTAAGGACTTAGCAAAATAACAAAGTAGTTACCTAGTATCCAGAAGGCCCTAGGCTAATTACCTAGTAACAAGGATGAAATTATACACATACACACACACACAAATAAAAAATAAAAAGACAAACCAGTGGGAAAATAAGCTATAAACTAAAAAACAAATCCGGCAAGTCATAAATGCCATTTTGGTACCATGTATTTAAAAGAATGTTGATCTTACCAGCTCCGTGAGAGGTAATTAAAATTAAATTCAAACTGGCTCAACACATCTCCTCCTACAAGAGAAAAAATATTTACAATCTGTGGGTTAGTTGACAAGACAGCTTCCAGCACACATTCCCACAAACCACACCATTCCCATAACTACTCATTCATTCTGTTTCAGGGCTGTCTTGAAGAAAAAACTCTCTTAAAAATCTTAGCTAGTGATGTGAATGAAGTAAGAAAGTGTAGTGAAATAATTCTGTTTGCCATTTTTTTGCTTACTTTTAACAGGATCTCACTGTGTGGTCTTGGCTAGCCTGTGTTCACTCTGCTTAATGCTGCCCTTCAACTTATAGTAATCCTCCTGTCTCAGCTCCCCAACTGATGGGATTACAGGTGTGTGCCACCACATCCAGCTTTTAACTTAATTTATTTTACTTTAAGATAGACCATACAAGGCTGAGCAGTGGTGGTGCATGCCTTTAATCCCAGCACTCGGGAGGCAGAGGCAGGCGGATTTCTGAGTTCGAATCCAGCCTGGTCTACAGAGTGAGTTCCAGGACCAGCCAGGGCTACACAGAGAAACCCTGTCTCGAAGAACCAAAAAACCAAAAAACCAAAAAAAAAAAAAAAAAAAAAGATAGACCATACAAGTCTTTTCAAATAAATAATAACGTGCATATTTAAAGAAAATTTCTACAGGAAAAAAAGAGTTCAGCAATTGGAAGCTGAAATACAGGTGACTAAGACTAATCTAGCAGATGGATCTTAATCCAACATATAAGTAAAAATGTCATATAAGTAAAAATTATGTCAACAACAAAATACATTTTTAAACAAAAATACATTAATGCACCCACAGAAATATGGCCCCTTAGCTTGGCGTAGTGGTGGATGCCTTTACTCCCAACACTTGGAAGCAGAGGCAGGAAGATCTCTGTGAGTTCAAAGCTAGATTTCCGGAATAGCCAGGACAGCACAAAAACACTGTCTCAAAAAAAAAAAAAAAAAAAAAAAAGAAGAAAAAAGAAAAGAAAAGAAAAAATAAAAAAAGAAAGGAAGGAAGGAGAAAAGAAGGAAAGAAAGAGAAAAAGAAATGTATCTCCATGTTGAATGAGCTGTGTTATGTTCTAAATAAACTTTAGGATTAAAATTAGAAAAATACTTACCATATAAGGTTGGCAGGATAGTTCACTAGATAAAATCACCTGCTATGTAAGGCTGGCGACCTGAGTTCAATTCCCAGAACCCACAGAAAGGTGGAAGGAACCACTCCATAATGTGATCCTTTGACCTTTACACCTGCACATTGTGGTTCACATGACACAGACACATCATGCACATGACAACACAGATGCTCACAAGCACAAGCGCACGCGCACACACACACACACTAACAAATAAATTAAGGAAAGTTATTAACATATGAGAAAAATGAATAAACGGTACCAAAATCACCAGCCGAATGAGCCTCCGAATAAGAGTCGTAAAAATCAATCTGAGGAACAAAGAGAAGTACGTGGTGAATGTCATGGACTGTGACCCAGAATGTCACCTCAAATCAGACAAGCAGAGGGGAGGTGACAGCCTCTCCCAGGGGACTGCAAAAATGTATCTTGATGTTTGGTCGTCACACTAATATCCTCCCTCTTGTCTGGGTTGTCTACTGAGTTGGATAACAAAAGGGCTGCAGACAATTGTGTCTCCCTGGGGTGAACAACTTTTCCAATGGAGTCCATGATTACAGGTCCAATAAAATGGAGGTAATAACAACTAACGTGGGTGGAGGAGGATAGGAGGCATAAATATGGGCAAGGTGCACTGACATGTATGTATATGAACCGTCATGACGAAACCCATTATCTTATATGCTATGGAGAGATGGTTTAATAATTAAGAGCACTGGTCACCCTCTTGTAGATGTGTCTTTAAAGAAGACACAATGTAACAATGAAAGAAATTAATAATAACAACTTTTTTAAAAGACAAAACTCTAACCAGAAGCCACTTCATATAAAAAGGCTTATTTCCACTTATTATTTAGATTGTGTGAACAATCTAAAGTTTTCCCTTTCCATAAAACAATCCAGGCCTATTTGTAGATTTGGGGATCAAACCAGGGCTTTGCGTGTTAAGCAAGTGCTCTCTCTGTCTCTGAGATACTCCTTGCCCTGCCCGGTTTTGATCAGGGTGTGACAGTGGCACTCTGGTGATGATATGTACTCACAGCTCCCATTGTCCTGAGGAACCCTTGTTCAATACCCAGGCTGTGCCAGCTGACATCGGCGACCATGTGGGAGGTGATTCCAAACAAGAAAGCTACCAACTTCTCTGTGTCCTGGAGAAAAAAAAAGCAAATTCAAGTCTTATGTGTTGTATTATTTTATGAAGATTCCCTGAAAGGCTTTAATGAACATGAATTAATTTCCATTACTGAGACTTAACAAAGAACTAGAAGCAGGTGAATCATGTAGCTTCTGGATCCGGGAAAGTACATAAGACTTTCTGGAATACTGTGTAGTATCTTGGAAGGTTTATAGATTCTTTAGCATTGGAGCTAAATGGCCAAGTAAAAATCTCCAAGCTTTTCTCCGGTAACTTTAAGTACCGAGTAGGCATCTGCTGTGTCCCCACTGGTGTGCATGGCACTTCAGGTCAAGTGGCAATTAGCTATCCTAGTCTGGGGAGCAGAGATTCCAAATGGAGTGAATCCAGCAGTACTTGGCAGTACAGCAGTACATCAACAGAGGTCAGAGGGCATGCCTACCTTATCCCAGGGCAGAGGGTAGTTCTCCCGAATATAATGGATGCTGGCATTAAGAAACGGAGTCCAGTGAGTCCTCTCAGACACGTCATGAAATTTTCCTGATAAAACAAAAAAGTTTGCCTGTGGAGCCCAAAACATTGAGAGTCTCCTCAAATCTCCCATGACCACCCGCTGTGTTCCTGGCTCCCTTCACTTTCCCCCTAATCCCTTATTTCCTCTGTTTTTGCTCCAAGGACACCTCAGGAGCAGAAGGGCCAGGCATAATTTTAGAAGAGTCACTCAAAGGACCCTTCCACAAGGATGTGCTATATTCGGATCTCTTATCCCATGTCACTCTCCTTTAATTTATTTTTTTATCATTATTGTTGTTGTTACACTCGTTTGTTTGGATGTGAGTGTAAGTGCTTGGAATCCTGAGTACAGGATACAGCAGCACTTCAGCATCTCACTACTGTTAAACCAGACTGTTCAGAGATGGATGGGGTTTAGCTGGTGGTGGTGCATGCCTTCAATATCAGCACTCAGGTGTTTCAGCTGGTTTCTTTGTGCCCTGGCTTTGGTTGGGTTTAGTTGGGTTGGGATTGGCCAATTGACAGAATCAATAATGAGAGAAGAGAGGAGGGGATGGGAGGTCTGAGGATTTGTGTTCTCTGTTCCTCTGTTGAAGGATGGAAGGAGGCTGGTTATGATCCTTCACTACAAATTAGTGGAAACTCTTGTCAAGTGACTTGTGGGGAGCCAACAGAAGGCGGCTATCATCCTTGCGGCCATCTTGAGCCATATACCCTGAAAAGAGGCTTGATTACATCACCCTGCAACAGCTGAGCACACACTGATAACATCTTGTCTTAGATACCCAGGATCTTCCCTTGGGTGTGTGAGACTTAGAGATCAGATTTAGAGCCAAGACTTAAGGTGTGATTTGGAGATAAGACCTAAGGGTGTGACTTAGAGGCGTGGCTTAGAAGTGAGGCATATAAAAGGTGAGAGGCAGACAGAAGAGTTGAGTACAACTTGGATAGGAATTAGGCGTTGAGGAAGAAGACACTTGGACTAGAGAACTCTGAGGAATTATGATTATTAAGTATTAGGCACTTGGCACTTGGAGGAAGAACTTGGAAGTAGTAGGCACTTGAGACTCGAGAAAGGCAATAGGAATTAGACACTTGTACTTGAGTCTAGGAACTTGGAAGAAGTAACGTGGAACTTGGAGGCACTAGGAACTAGGAACTAGGGACTAGGAACTCAAGACTTGGGACTTGGAGAGAAGAAGAGAGACTGAAGAATAAACGGGATTGAATCACACTCTGTCTGGTCTCCATTCTTCCCGTCCGTCCTCACTCTCTCTCTTGCTGAACCCTGACCCTCGGACCGGAGCAGCTTGGGGCAGTGCTGGTTCTAACAATTTAGCCCCCAAGGCTTTCGGCAGTGCGGGTTCGAACACTGACAGAGCGGTCCAGGACATTTTGGCCCCCAAATGTGGGGCAGCTCGGGCTGCAACATTTTTGGCCCCCAACGTGGGGCAGAGAGGTCTTCAACAGTGACTCCTTCCATGAAGGTCCACCAGCACAATGAATAATTAGTCCCCTGAATCATTCGTGGTGACTTCTTGCACCCTGCCCACACCTTTAGAAATGATGCCCTCATTAAATTCCCCTCAAGGTACTCAGCTAGCTTAGACCTTCATATCACTGGGCAGCTGGCTCATTAATGTCAAGAACAACTCAGGGAGGAGGTTGGTGTAGCTCAGACACAGAACTGAGACTGTAGGTAACCTTTTGAGAGTCACATGCTGACAAACAGAAGGGGCTGCCACAAAGCAGTAAAGCAAGCAGAAACATACAGACCAGATATCACCACAAAGCAAACTTCCCAGAATTTCTATGCCCAAGCAGTTAAAATCATTGGTGAACATTTTTACATATACATGTTTATATATAAACTTGTATTTTATTTTTAATTATGTGTTTGTCTGCGTAGGCTGCGCATGCCAGTGCAGGTGCCTGCAGAGGCCAGGAAAAGGTGTCAGATGCCCTAGAGCCCAAGTTACAGGTGGCTATGAGTCACCCAGCATGGGTGCAGGGAAACGAAACCTCATCTTCTGCAAGAGCAGTATACACTTTTAACCACTGAGCTGTCTCTCCAGCCTATGAAATATACAATTTTTAAACTCCCATTAACCAGCAAATGCAGCATCACTCCCTCTGAAAACACTCCCCTTACCTCTTTTGCAGATGCTAGGATAAAAAGCATCAGGAAACACCGTCCCAGCCTGATATGCGTCCTGGTGCTCTAAGAGCAGCTGAGAAACAAGAGGATGCAGAAATTAGAGAGCCAGAGTCAGGGCTGTACGAGTCGGGCCCCGTGTGTTTTTAGCTATGAAAGATTAGAACTACACCAGACATAAACAGATGAAGGGAAAAGGCAGGCTAGAGTAACTAAATGTTAAAATCCATACATATTTCACCAACACACAGTATGTATCATATATAACTTCACGGTCTTTCCTGTGTAACAGGCAAGTTTAAAAAGTAGCAAAACCCACCTTGTTTAAATTTTACTATCTTTCATTTTCTACTATTGTTTCTCTAATAGAGTAGAATTAAAATGCTTACTTCTTTATGTGTTTTTGTCTTCTGACACAAGATCTCCTGTAGCCCAACTGGCTTGAAGTTGCTATGTAGCCAAAGATGACCTGAACTCCTGATCCACCCAACTCCACCTCTGGGGTGCTGGAATTATGGGCTTGTACGAATCACCATACCTGGCCTTCTCTAAGACTATTCAGCTGATCCAAAATTGGGTTATGACAAGATTTTCAATGATCTATAGTGAAATGAGAAATATATAGATAGATACATACATATACATGAACATACATACAAATACACACACACACACACACACACACACACTTTCACATATACATCTATGCTGGACAGTTGATGTGCACGCCTTTAATCCCAGCAGTTGGGAGGCAGAGGTAGGTAGATTTCTGTGAATTTGAGTCCATCCTGGTCTTCAAAGCAAGGACAGCCAGGGTTATACAAAGAAATCCTGTCTGGAAAAACCAAACACATACACGCACACATACAAACACACATACACGCACGATTTAACACAAATGTATAGGTAGCAACAACAAATGCTGTGTGCATGTGCAAGGTTATAACCCTTGGGCTTTACATCCCCCTCGACCTTTCATTTTCCCTCGTGCTTCAGAGGGATACAAAAATATCCTTTCCCTTTGAAAATGATGTGACAGTGGATAGCAGGCTTCTTCTCTAGAATAGTCTCTGTTGAGTTTGCTGACTCAGTTCTTTGTTGACTCTCTAGATGTGTGGCTAGCTCAGACCACAGGCTGGCAAACAGAAACTGAGTTTCTAGAGCACTTAACACCACCCCACCTCTGCCACAGACCCCTCTGCTTCTCCTACTAGCTTGGAAGCCTGAGAGGTTTCTGCAGCAGAGCCAGGACTCCAGGTAGAGCACCAGCCACCAACGGCTTGCAGATAAAGCGCGAACATCAGGTTCACTGGGAGCACGGCACGGGCTGAGGTTACAAGGGCTGGAACTAGTAGTCAAGATAGATTTGTATTTTCCAAAGCAAGACTGCATTAAGTCTGTCGAATCTGCAGCTAACCAGCAAGGCAGTGAGTGGCTGTAACAACAGGCACACAGACAGTTTTCAGTACTGTCTCATGTATTGGTCCTGTAGGCCTTTCTAGACATTTCTAGATATGGCTGGAACTCCTCCTTGGGCTCTTAGTGTGACAGCCACTTCTCTAGCTTCTGGCCATTAGTCCCCCTGCATAAGCTAGCTCAAGGGCTTCTGTTGAGGTTTGGTCTTTTGCTATGTATTGTAATACTTAATATTGGTCCTCAGGCCTGGTTGTCCCCAAGGACAAGAGAATCTGCACAAAGACCCAAGAGATGCTATGTTACCTTGCCCCCCCCCCCCAAAGTTATCCCTGATTGGTGAATAAAGATGCCTATAGCAGACAGTATTGAAATAGGTGGGGTTTGGGATTTATGGGTTTGGGGTCTTAGGAGAACCATGAGGAAGGAGAGAGAAGGTGGAAAGAAGGCAGACACCATGGGTTAAGTAAGTCATGGAAGCATGGCCACAAGGGCTAGCCAGCTGAAGTTAAGAGCAGCCTTGATGGAATATAGCAAATTAATTTGGGGGATTAATGATAGAGAAACAGATTCTAATAGTTTACAGGGTAGATATCTGCCCAGCTCTAATGCTGATTAAAGCTTACTATATCAATAAAAGTTGTGGGTCTTTTATCCTGGAACTAAAGGTGTGGTAGAAACCCCGACTGGGATTAATTTCTAAATGGCTTCTGTGATCTACCAAAGAACAGTGATGAATACAACCCACAGTCGAGTCTGGTGGTACAATTCTTTTCTTTTCTTTTCTTTTCTTTTCTTTTCTTTTCTTTTCTTTTTTAAAAAATAAATATGATAACTATTATTATTATCTATGGGTGATGTGCAGTATGTGTGTGTACCTGTGTGGATAAGTGTGCGCTCCAGCACACGTGTTGGGGTCAGAGGGCAGCTTTCAGGAGCAATCCCTCCATCTCTCTGGGTTCTGGGGCTTGAGTTCAAGTCATCAGCCTTGGGAGAGAGGTTCTTAACCCACTGAGACATATAACTAGCCAGAGAATTGGGCTTCTGTCACTTAAAAATCATAAGGAACAAGCTTGAGAGACAGTTCAGTGGTCAAGAGCACTTGTTGCTATTCTAAAGGACCAGGGTTCAATTCCCAATACCCACATCAGGGAGCTCAGAATTGCCTGTAACTCCAGTTCCAGGAGATTTGACACCCTCTATGGCCTCCACAGGCCATATGTATGGTACACACACACACACACACACACACACACAGACACACATGCACACATACACACACGCACACACACATGCACACATATACACACGCGCACACACACATGCATACATACACACATGCACACACACACACACATTAAAAAACATAAATACCCTTACAGCCTCTGTCCTAGGAGCTGGATGTATGTTAAACCTTTCTTTCATATCAAAAGAAAGGGGATGATTGTAATAAACCATTATTAGACATAGGCAATTAACAGATGAGGTAATAGAAGTGTTTCTACCCTCTTGAAATACATTGAACCTTATTAATAAGTTAATAATTAAAAGACCAACTTAAGCCTAGAGAAAAACACTCTTTTGTGAGACAGGGTCTTTCATAATCTAGGTTGGCTTTGAGCTCAGCATATAGTAAAGAAAGACCTTTATCTGATCCTTCTGCCTCAGCCTCCTAAAGGCGGGAATGACACCCTGCCTAGCCCAATTCTGCTTACCTACCAAATTGGCAAGAGTGAAAAAGAATATAAAGTAAACTATAAAAGCGAAAGCTCTATCAAATCTGAGTATTTATCGAACTGAATATTTCTCAGTAAAGTACAAGAGTGATTACGGCTATTTGGTTTGTTTGTGCTGTGAAGTACAATATGCGTGGAAATGGTTTCTGTCTGTGCCTTCCTGTCTCACATCTTCCTCCAAAAGTGAAATGTAAAAACTAGAACTCCCAAGCCCCAGGCAGGTCCCAGAAACTCTAGCTTAAGAGGGGAGAACCTTTTTGTCCTGAGTCAGAAATGCTCGGCTCTATCTTGTCTGATAGGGAAGGACAGTTGAGCAACCTGCCCTTCTCTCACTGGGCTTCCCCACCCAGGCCAGGAACTTTAAATCAGACTCTGATGTTTCTGTCCAGCTTCAGCCCACATAATGACACCTCCAAAGAATTCCAGAGGATGAAGCTACAGTTTATGAACAGCTGGGCACAAGGAAGCTTGCAGGAATGCAAACAACAACTCATCTGGGTCAGAGAGATGGCATACACCTCCCCGAGATAAATAAATCAATGTAATGTTAAATATATACATATTTAAAGAGCTCACTGAGGAACCAGGAGGGTGGCAAGCCCCAATGAAGAGGAAATGCTTGTGCTCATGACCTTTCCAGAACTCGTTTGCATGCCGTCTGTCCATCTGCCCTTGTACATTTAGCTATTTGCATTTCCCAAAGCAAGACTGTGCTAAGTCTGTTGACTCTGCAGTCCATTAGTATAGGTGAATACTAATGTGTCTATGTGTATAACAGTAGTAATGGACATGTGTCATGGCCCCTATATAGAGGTCAGAGAGCAACATTTAGAAGTAGGTTTTCTTTTCCCCCTTCTACTGTCTGGATTCTAGGATGACTTGGGTTGGTAGGCTCAGCAGTAAGTACCTTTACCTGCTGAGCCACCTCATCAGACAAATGGGCTGAGTCAGTTCTGATGTCACAAAAGATTGCCAACCACTGTCACCAATGTCAGTTTTTAAGACGCATCATTACCACATAATGTTACATCTCTTATGGATATTATGAGTAGTAGTATTAGTAGCAGCAGCAGTAGCATAGGAACACAATGGGTTAAAGGGATGTAAGGATGGGGACAGGTGACCCATCATATAGTCCTACAGATGGGAGGTGACACGGAAATAGCACATTTCCTTATAAAGACCCCTGGCTCCTGAGTTCAAGCTGAGGCCAGAACTCATCTATTACATGCATAGCCCTGGCTTCAGTTTCCAGCAATATATTCTACACACACAGAGAGAGAGAGAGAGAGAGAGAGAGAGAGAGAGAGAGAGAGAGAGAGAGAGAGAGAGAGAGAGAGAGAGAGAAGAAGAAGAAGAAGAAGAAGAAGAAGAAGAAGAAGAAGAAGAAGAAGAAAAGCGAGAGCGACTCCCTCCCTCCTCCTCCTGATGATAAAGATGTGTACAACAAATAGTTATAAAAAGTGGAAAATAAGTGACTTCTATTGAGCACAACCTCTCTTTATAACAACAACATAAAAAGCACTTACAAATTATTTCAAAGGCCAAGCATGTAGCTCACTGGTAAAGCTATTGCCTAGAATGCACAAGGCCCTGGGTTCTACAACAAATATTGCAAAAAGCAAAGAAAGGACATGTTTTCAAAGTATAAATTATATTATTTAAATATTTAAGTTCTAAAATACTTAAAATTTACATGGATATATATATTTGTATACATACACATATAATGTCTTAATGTCTGAGTGGCACTGGACATGTGTATGTTTTAACCACAATGTTAGATTTATAAAGATGTAAGTACAACTCTTAGGATTAATTTAAGGATCTGTCTAGACCTTTGTTTGACACCCACAGAAGAAAATGTAAATACAATCAACAGAAACTCAGCTCCCTACCTCTTTGTAGTTAATGTGTCCATCTTGAAGCCGAAGAAACTCCAGAGCCCTGTGTCCTGAAAAAATAAATACCACATGAGCTAAGTTAAATTGTATTTACCAGAGATCATTTTTAGAAAGATTTCTTTTAACTTATGTGTGTATGTGTCTGTGCATATGTATGTGTATATGTGTGTAAGTGCAGTTACCCATGGAGGCCAGAAGAGGCCATAGGATTCCCTGGAGCTGGAGGTAAGCACAGTTGCGAGCCACCCAATGGGGGTGCTTGGAAATGAACTTGGTTCCTCTACAAGAACATGAAGCACTTTAAATTTTCTGCTTAGCTAATTATGATGTTGAGCAAGTTACCTAACACCGTAGACCTCAGTTCCCTCCTCTGTGAAATGAAAGCAAAACTCTATCTCACAGGTTAGCTAAAAGAACCACACAAAGTAAATACTGAGTGAGGACACAGGGACAGTCATGTGGGAGAAACTTGGGAAACAGAAACTGTCATGGTATCTGCCTCAGAGCTGGGTAGATAACCCTAAACACAATACAGAAAAAAGGCCCCAAAGCATGGCTGACCAAAGCTCCCAAGTGTGTTTCATCATTGAAATACTTTGGAAGGACAACCGTCGAAGAAAGCTGCATACTCCACCCCCACACAGATGTGCAGAGATCCAACCTGAATCTTAGCATAAGTGGGAAGAGGCTTGACGCTCCCTGGAACTCACACTGAGCAGCATCTATTCCTGTTGTGAATCACATTCTTTATTTAAAAAAAGATTTAATTTAAAGTGTATGGGGGCTCTCCCTACACACATGTCTGTGTGCCACATGCATACAGTGCCTTCAGAGGCCAAAAGAGGGCACTGGATCCCTGGAATTACAGACAGTAGCTAGCTGTCACGTGAGTAGGCTCGGAATCAAACCCAGGTCCTCTGGAAGAGCTCGGTTCTCTTAACCTCTAAAACATCTCTCTAGCCCTGAATCACGGTCTTTCTTAAGTCAAAAAAAGCCACTCCTCTACTGTATACATTGATACCCTAATAATGAAGTCACAAAACATACAAAGCATCCAGATTCAGAATTCCAGTGTTTCCTAACACAAAACATTGAATGAGGACAATTCGAGAAATGGTTTGACATAAGTACCAATCTTCCACTCAGGCCTCACATAAGAAATCAAAAAATAAATGAGCTATGTCATCTAAGTTGTTACTAAATACAAGGTGGAATTTCAGTTGCCTTTCAGACAAAAATCTTAGAATCTGTGCAGATTGGATTTCGTGTATATAAACATAGATTTAAAAAAAAAAAAAAAAAAGTTTCACTCCGTAACCTAAGCTGGCCTGGAACTCACAGCTCACTGGGACTGTGGGTATAAGCCACCACACCCTGATTAGATATTTTTAAATGTCCATTAAGACTTACCTATCCATCAGGTAAGTCCTTAACTACAAAACAGTATCACAGAAACTCTAAGGATTTTTGTTTTACTCCAAGGATTTTTAAGATGAAAAAAGAAAAAAAATATTTTTATTTACTTGTGTTGCCCTTGGGCTTCTGCCATTTTAGCTTAGAGTTGGAAGATCCTTTAGAATTCATTACATTGCCCTCCCCCAAGCTAGTGGAACACGCAGGCACCCTGGGTTTCTCAGAACAGCACGTCTAGTTTTCAGCAGGACTAATAGTTGAGGTCTATGTCCCTTTCCCTTTGTTTCCTGACTCTCTTTCAGAAGTAAATATTTGACTCAGTGTTAAGACACTGCATTCTGGGACAGACCACCCACCAGGGAGCCTGAAACAATGAATCCATTTCCTCCTCTGCAGACTGGAAGGCCTGGGCTAGGGCCAACGCCCTTTGTATTTTTTTTTACACTGGTAACTATGATCTTAGGATCCTGCCTGCCATGGCTCAGAACCTACATTTACTTTACGCTGGTAACTTTTCCTATTATATAACCTAGTTATATAATATTCCTATTATGTAACCTAGTTCCTCTTTGTAACTGATAGAGGTGGCTTAACTATAAAACAGTATCATCTTTATTGAAATAAAAGAAAGCCCAGAATATTAAATAAATGTACCTAAAATTAATCTTAAACTCACTGTAGAATGTACTTTTATTTTGATTGTATTATGAATTGCTTTATGTTCCTCACACATTAAAAAAAAACTACAAATATATTAAGAACCAAATCCCTTTGTTAGGAGAGACCTACAACATATGCTTAAGATGGTAACTATGCAAAGCAATAAGCATTTTAATTAGCTTATCAACATATCACATACCTGAAATTTTTATAGTTTATTTTTGTGAGTTATACCTTAACTAGAAAAACTAAGATTTAAAATCCATCCCCCCTGTTTTCACGTATCTAAATCCACTATCTATGTTCTAGTTTGATTTCCATTGCTGAAATAAACACCACGACCAAAAGCAACTTGGGGAGGAAAGATTTTATTGGCTTACACATCCCAATCATAGTCCTTAATAGAAGGAAGTCAGGGCAGGAACTCAAAGCATGAACCTGGTGGCAGGAACTGAAGCAGAGACCACGGAGGAGCGCTGGTTACTGGCTTGCTCGCTCATGCTTGCTTAGCCTGCTTTTTTATACATCCAGACATCTGCTCACAGTAAACTGAACCTCCTCCATTTATCGTGAATTAAGGAAATGTCCCACAGACTTGTCTACAGGCTCATCTGATAGAGGCAGTTCCTCAGCTGAGATTCCCTCTTCCCAGACTTGCCTAGTTGACAAAAACTAACCAGCACAATCAAGATAACTCTGCCACTGCCCCTAAGGTCAGGCATACTGGAGTACGTGGCCTCCTCATAACTCCTGGGATGCTAAGCTGGACTCGTGTAATGGTAACAACCACTCAGCCCCACCGGTTGCCTTACCTCCCTGAAGCCTAGCATCCTAAGGCCAATAGGTAGCACTTAACCCGTGGGAAACAATTTAGGTCAGTGATGAAAACTAGGGTGACCTTAAAGCTCAAATGATGTGTCATAACCATAAGAGCCACTAACAGCCACTCAGGGACTCACTCCCATGGGGCCACACATGGCCCTTTACATCTACCTAGGAATGCCTGTCCTTGGAAATATAAAAGCGACAAGACCAATCTCACACTCCTGTCAGAGGCATCCACCTTCCTTCTCTCCTAATTCTGTGACTTTCTTTGGTTCCTCACTATCCCCTGCAAGGAACACCCAGCAACCTCACACAAAGGAACATAAAGGGCCTCAGCTCTCTCACTGACCTATCCCCCCTACCAAGCCCTCCGGCCATTTCCTAGCCCTGGATATTTCCAATCTTCCTCTCTCCTCTCCACTGTCAGGCCACTTCCCAGAAGAGGAAAAATTGTGTCCATATGTGGGATAGCTTTTTAATCTCTTTCTTAAGCTTATTGATGAATTCTTGTTCTTTCAATGACATGAAGAGGGATGGCGAGATGGCTCAGTGGTTAAGGGTACATAGTGCTCTTGACAGGGACATAATTTGATCACAAGCACCCTTGTTGGGTCGTTCATACCTGCCTGTAACTTTAGCTCTGGGGGCATCTGATGCCTCTGACTTCCAAGGGCATCTGCACTCATGTGCATACACTTACACACACACCAAATAATAATAATAATAATAATAATAATAATAATAATAATAATAATAATAATAACCTTTAAAAACTAACACACGAAGGGGGCAGGTATGGGTCAAACTCACATAATCTCAGCACTCAGAAGAGAGAGGCTGGAAGATCACCTCAACTTTGAGGCCAGCCCATTCTACATAGTGACCTCCAAGGTAGCCAGAACTATATCAGGAGACCCTGTAGGTAAGACAGACAGACAGACAGACAGACAGACACACACACACACACGCACACGCACACGCACACCAGTACTTACCTATTTCTACATGTGTTGAGAGACCGCAAGATGAACTTCTAGAGCAGAAAAAAGGCAGCAGGAGCAGCAGGCCAGACCACAGCCTGCCTACAGACATGTTGTCATAACTCCTCGGCCGCTCTAAGCTGTGGCCAAACTATGACTCCAAAATCCAGGCACAGACTCGATGTGTTCCCTCTACACAGGTCACTGACACAGGAAACCAAGCCTCGTTTCAAAATAATGCTGTTTTCCAATGAAGTCAACCGATCACCCACTGTTTAGTTTTTCCAGAACAGCAAACAAACTGTCCTGGGAGGAGAGAGAAAGCAATCTGCTGGGATCTAAAAGCCTTTGGCTGGAGGCACTTTATCATCCCACCCATCCAGATTTTCCCCCGACAAGCAATTGGGTCGGCAAATCAAATTTGCCTTCAACTTGCTTTCCAAACCAGACACTCACCTGTGCCAGTTGATGGTCACTCCGATACTACCTTCCTGTCCACGAGCAGCATCTCCGATATCCTCACCTCACACTTATCAGTTTCCTCATCCTCCCAAGTCCCAAGTGCATGCTGGGAAAACTTTTATGGTGATCACCTAGAACCGGCTTCTCTTTTTCTTATTTGGCAACAGATACTGCCAGTTCGGCATGTTACACAAGCCCAGCCACTCCTGACCTTCTACTCTGGCTCTTCCAACAGGATGTGTTGCAAGGAAGGATTCCTGCAGCCCAAAGATACTGACTGCACCTGGAAGGTGGAAGCAGGAAGCAGATTAAGGCGAAGAGACAAGGGTCTGGAAAATGTGGGCCTCAGAATAGACTCATCATGAGGTAGCCAATCAGAAACAGGCAGTCCAAGGGAAACAATCCAGGTCATTCACGGACATAAATGTTGGCAATCTTAACACCCAAATGATGCACCGGCAGTGTTCAAAGCAGCAGGGTGCTCCCAAAAGCCTGTGAGGAAACAGTATTCATCCTTGGGCTAGGCAAGGGGAAGGGACAAACGAACAAAAGACGGGATAATTTGAGCCGGCTGTCTGCCAGGCAGCCATTTGTTATGTAATCTTCAGCCCATTCAAACCCGAAGCCATGGTTTCAGTAGTTCCCTCCATCTAGAGGCACTGGTCCTGACTGCTTCCAACTGCCTTTAAGCCACAGGCTACAAGTTTTGGTTTTTGGGTTTTGGTTTTGTTTGTTTGTTTGTTTGTTTGTTTGTTTTTTAATTGGATAGCACGGTGTTTATAAACTTACATCATTTTGCTTACTTTCTATTTTTGTCAATGGGATCTCATGTATGTCAGAATAGCTCTGACTTTATTGTGGAGCCAAAGATGACCTTAAATTCCAAATTCTCCTGCTTATACCTCCCAGTGCTGGGACTGTAGGCATGAGACCAGCATACCTGACCAGACTAACATTTTGCAAGTGAGGAAATTCACATATAGATTTAAAATTTTAGCTATCTATACAGTACAAAATAAAAACCCCAAGGATCTACATCCCTCTGTGACATGACACTCAACTGGAGTGGGGAACCAGCTGTCCCTTCGACGAGTACACTCTCCTCTGTGTCCTCTTGTCCTAGCCACCCACAGTCTGTGGTGTGTCCCCAGTACTATTCTGCCTGCAGGAGTCTGAGTTGGACCACCTCTCACTCTGAGCCCCCTAAAGTCTGCAGGTTAAGATGATAGTGGCGATAAACTGGGACTTTAGTAAACGTAGGAGCACCCAAGAGTAGCCAGTCAATAACAGAAAATTGGGTATGATTGTGTATACTGTAATCCCAGAACTCTAGAGGCTGAGAACAGATGGCTGATGGAAGTTTGAGGCTAGCCTGGACTACACTAGGACCTTTTCTTGAAAAATAACAGCAGGATTGGCAAAATGGCTTAGTTGGTAAAGGTGCTGATTAATGACCTGAGCTTAATCCCCAGGACCCACATGGTGGAAAGGGAGGATTGAATTTTCATCCACACACACAAGTAAATAAATGAAGAAGAAAAAAAAAAAAAGCTTAAAACAACAAGATAGCAGATAGCAGACTGGCAAGGATCATGAGGAGAAAATCCTGCCTAAAAGAGCTATCTAGGCAGCTATAAGAAATCCAAGCCACATAAAACACCAGAGAAGGGAACAGGTTCCATTACTAACCAATACTAATCCCAAATTCCTTACAAATGTCATACAAAATTTAGAATGACCACATTTGTTATCTTTTTTTATTTGGGGTGGGGGGTGTCCAGACAGGGTTTCTCTGTATAGCTCTGGCTGTCCTGGAACTCACTCTGTACACCAGGCTGGCCTCGAACTCAGAAATCCGCCTGCCTTTGCCTCCCAAGTGCTGGGATTAAAGGCATATGCCACCACTGCCTGGCGTGACCACATTTGTTAAGGTAACAACAAATTAAATAAATAAATAAATAAATAAATAAAGAATTCCTCACTTAGTACAATGTGATGATTATGCGATAATATTGCTATTTTTGAGAAATGCTGGGGAGATGCCTTACTCATTAAATCACAAGCATGAGGACCAAATTCCCATTTTTACCAGCATTTAAAAGCCAGGCACAGTAGGGTGCTCCTGTAACTCCGGGGCTGGGGAGGCACAGGCAAGCAGATTCCTGGAGTGCATCGCCCCAGCCAGCCTAACCAAAATCAATGAGCTTCAGGTTTGGTGAAAGACCTTCTCAGAGATAAAATGGAGGAAGGCTATTGAGCAAGATACCTGATGTTGACCTCTGACCTCTACATTGTATATGCCCACATGCTTATGAAAATATTTTTTTCCTACTGCTATCCCCCTTGCTAACGCAGAGACAGTGGGATTCCGTCATCTGGAGCTTTTCTGAAATGCAAACACAAATTGAAAAGCAAGTGTGCAGGTATCCTAGGAGCGGGTGAGAATGTGTGCTTCATTTGCATACCAATTCTGCTAGCTTCGGTCTGAGTGACCTTGTGCAAGTTATTAAAATATGCTGCTGCTTCTCTGTGACTCAGAGGTAATAACAGTGTCCACCTTATGGGTCATTGTGGATATCAGATGAATCAATATACAATGCATTTTAAATGGAGATTAGTATACCATCAGTGCAGTATACCTTCACAACTATCCTTCAGAAGAAAACGTCCCCACCCAAAAGACTCACCATTGTTGATTTTTGTTTAGTTTGGGTTTTGTGGTACAGGGGTTCAAGTCCAGGTCTTCCTTCATTTTAAACAAGTGTTCTAACACTGAGCTATATCCCCAACCCATTTAGTAGTGATTTCTTTCCTATCAATAAAACAACGTTGTATTCAGATTAGTCAGTATAAGATGATTTCTAAAACTTTAGGTATGGATATGAAGCAAAACTGGATGAAGCCATTGAAATGAAAGCTAGTCTCCAGATGCAGATAAATGATGAAATACAATTCTTTTGAAGAAAGCCACATGGCATTTAGGCTGTCCTCAAACCATCTATGTAGCTGAGTTATATTATGCCTTGATTTATTTGTGTGTGTGTGTGTGTGTGTGTGTGTGTGTGTGTGTGTGTGTGTGTGTGAATGCAAGATGCAAGAACCTGTGGAGATGAGAGGACAAGTTTCAGTGCACACACACACACACCTGCTTGAGGAAGGGTCTCTCTTCTTCTCTTCTGTTTCTGCTTCTCAGAGTGTTCTGGGCTAACTGGTTCTTCCAGGTGATTTGTCTGTCTTCACTCTCCTACCTTGTCATATGAGTGGTAGAATTGCAGGTATGGCCATTGCATCCACCTTTCTACATGGGTTCTGCAGATTGAACTTGGTTCACTAGGCTTGTACAGCAAGCACTTTTACCCACTGGGCCTATTCCCAGCTCCTGCCTTGAATTCTCCATCTCTTTGTCTCTACATTTCTGTGCTGGAATGCAGGCCTGAGCCCCCAAGTCCAGCTTTAGATATAATTTTGTGTTCAAAATAAAGCAACTCATTTCTCTGGTAGTCTTCTATGTCACTGTCTTATAGCACCACGACAGCAGCTGGGGAAGAGGGTGGACAAATCCAGAGAGGGGGCTTTGGGGGTGATCATAGCTCATCAGGGAAAGGTGCTTGCTGCCGAGCCTGATGACCCAGGACAATCCCAGGGACCCACATGGTAGAAGGAAAAAAAAAAAAATCAATTCTGGCAACCCTCCCCTTCGTCACATAAATAAATTAGTTTTAAAAGCCAGGAACTGGAAACTCATGGTACCCGGGAACACAAGGAGAAAAGAAAAGGTTCCTGTCTCCCAGTGGTTTCTCCTCTGGGTCCTAGTGAGCATGCCCACCCAAGATCTGGAAGTCATCAGGAAGTAAGCTAGGGGGCTGAAGGGAATTGTTTCCACTCCAAATGGGGCTTGCTGGGGACAAAAGAATCAGTGTAGGAAGTTTTGAACTTCTCAGACTATAGGGACAGTTGCCTTGGTGAGCTCTTTCCTTCAACAAGTAAGTAAAAAAAAAAAATGACTTTAATACTGCATTGGTGTGAAGATTAATAGTAAGAATATACCTAAATTGTGTGTTCAGGGTTTTGGAGGGGGGGTGTGGTGTTTTGTTTTGTTTTCTAACTTTCAAAGAAACAAAAACAGTGAAAGTGCTATGGAGCTTAGGTGTTACTCCTAAGGTACATGGTGGGCAACTCAGCTGAAAAGGAGAGTAGGCTGAGCTTTGTTTATCTCTCAAACCAGGGGCGGTGTCTCATTCGAATACACTCAGATTGACACCGAGGATTCCCTGAATTCAAGACCAGCCTGGGCTACATAGTGCATTTGACCTTGGCTTTGGTTACCAAATGAGACGTTTTTCTTTTATTTCTGTTTTTGAAAAAAAAAAAAAAAAAAACAGAAATAAAAGAAAAAGAGAAAAAGAGGGAAAGGGAGAAGGAGAGAGAATGAAAGACAGTGAATTCTAGATTGGATCCTGAGACACACGGCTGATTTCAAGTTTGGGGTCTACAGTGATTAAGACAAGATCTGAAGAAATACCCAGAGAAGATAGAATGGGCTATCAGCAGAGCGCCCCCTACAGGCAGCAGGCATCCAGGCCAGCTTGCGATAGTCAAGAAAGCCACCGGAGGCCCTCCTTATCTTGACCCCTTCTCTCCCCAATTCCCTCAATAAAATACAGGACAAAGTAGTAAACACACAGAGCATACATGTGTGCACACCTACCTGCACACACAATTAAATCCTGCTGTTGAGACTTCTGCTAGATGTGACTGGCACAAGACTGGGTGGCTCTGACTCAGCAGAAAACAAAACCAACAATTAAAATGACATCCCAGGCATTTTGCAAATACAATATTCTAACTGGGGCATGTAGTGCTTGCCTGTAATTCCAGAACTCTAGGAAGGAAGACTGGGAGATGTAGGTCATCCTAGGCTACATAGTAACATGTTATAACAATAATAATAATAATAACAGCATTTGACTCCACACACTCTAAGCACAAACCTGTTACTTCTTTTATTCAAATTAAAACTTAGGGTTTCTTTCTGCTGCAGAGTTTGGGGCCCTGATGTAACAGGAGGATGAAGATGCTGTTTAAGGTGATGGTGCTTTGTTCAATCCTCACACCCCTGTTGACTTCTTTTTTAAAACAGGATCTCAGTGTATGGCTTTGGTTGGCCTTGAACTCACAGAGAGCCTCCTACCTCTGCCTCCCAAGTGTTGGTATTAAAGGCGTGGACCACAACACTGGGCTTATTACTTCTATTTTGATTGTTTCCAGTTACTAATTGGCCAAACTTCAGCTTTTGTTAGTTGCTTGATGTATAGCAGCTAGGTCACGAAGCAAAGGCCGGTGGTTTGGGAGCACCCTGCTCAGGACCAACAGAGGAAACACACAGAAAGCATGCAAGAGGAATCCCTGAGCCTCACTTCGCCCCTAGTTGAAAGATTGTCCCAAATTCCAGTACTCAGGAGCGCCGTGCTCCAAATTCATGAAGGGGATATGCAGAAAAGCATGCAAGGGACAGATTACTGAGCCACACTTCACCCCTCACTGAACAGTGGTCCCGAATCCCAACGCTCAGTAGCCTGAACATATGAAACTGAGATTTTGGCGTTGGTGCCATCTCCAGACTGGGTGCAGATTGCCGGGGCTGGGGAACTGGGGAACAGAAAGTGCTCCTGTCATAATTAAGGCCTAAAGAACTGACAGGTGAGTATCTGACCATGAGAAAGGTAACTCATGTGCACAAATTCTTCTTGCTGGGAGTCTTTCCACTTGCAGGCCCTGGAGAAGGACGCGCGGGGCGCACCAGTTCAGGATCTCTCTCTCTCTTCGCAGCTCCAATCGCAATTGCAAGAGAGAGGGCGCTCTTGGTGTCCCAGCCGCCCTGCGCGTTCCCGCCGTCCCGCGTGTCCCCGCCACTGTGCTCCCACCTTCCCGCGACCCCCTGAGCTCCTGCAGCTCGCTTGCCTGTCCCTTGCCGGTGTCGCCGCTACTGCCTGGCCATGGCGACCAGCTTTCTGCTGCGGAGCTTCTGGGCCGCGCGTCCGGCGCTGCCGCCTCGGGGCCGACTCCGTCCGGAGCTCGCGGGAGCCCAGCGGAGGAGCTACGCCGGCGGCCCCGCTGGCCTCCACGGCGACCTACTCCGCGGGGACAGCTTCGTGGGCGGCCGCTGGCTCCCAGCCCCCGCCACCTTCCCGGTGTACGACCCGGCCAGCGGCGCCAAGCTGGGCCATGTGGCCGACTGCGGGGTACCCGAGGCCCGCGCTGCTGTGCGCGCCGCCTACGATGCCTTCTGCAGCTGGAAAGGGGTCTCCGTCAAGGTGAGAGCGTCAGGTGCAGGATCCCGGCCTAGGGGGGGAGACAGAGATCCACAAAGTGAAACTAACCTGTGACTGTGACACCTGCATCCCGGTTCCTCGGAGTACACAGTGCCAGAGCAAACCACAAAAAGAGATAAACAAGTTTGGAGCATGGGGCCCAGCACGGTATCAGATCCCCTGCTTTCATGCAGGGGTGCACAATAAAAGTGAGCTGAGTAATGTCAGCCAGCCTGTCTGAGTGTGTGTGTGTGTGTGTCTGTGCCCATGGGCCCATGCCCGTGTGTGTGTGTGTGTGTGTGTGTGTGTGTGTGTGTGTGTGTGTATAGAAAAATGGGAGAGAGCACTATATGTGAAAGCTGTATGTAGGAACTATATATCTGTACATGTAGGTTGCATGTTGGGGCTGTATGTGTAGGAGTTGTGCCAAGGACACTGAGAAAGGGCATGTAGCTTTGTTCAGAGGAGGGAAAAGTCTAGGGACATTCTCTGATTTTAGATCTGGATGGGTAAGGGCTACCTACCGTTTGTTAACAGAGATGGCTGGACTAAGGAGGATAGGTGGTAAGGATAGAAAATTATTTTAGAAAAATTCTTCCTTCTTTATTTATGATTAGTAACCTTGCAGTCAACCCTGTGAAATCATAGTCTCTTTATTCTTCATATCCTCTCAGAAAATAGCTGCTGCCTCATGATGGGGGTACAAGCACCAGAGCCACACACAGATCCACCCTGTGTGGAGTTACTGGAGATGCCACATATTTCTGGAGGTGCTCGGAATACAGAGTCAAGAAAAAAGGTTGGGGGAGGCTGGATAGTGGTTCTGCCTTTAAGATATACTTGCTGCTCTTGCAGAGTTTCTGGGTTCAGTTCTCAGCTCTCTCGGGGCAACTCTGAACAGTCTATATCTCCAATCCCAGGGGACTGATGAAGGTACACATACATACATGCAAGCAAATGCTCATATGCATAAAATAACAATAAATGAATCTTAAGAAAAACCCAGCTCCTTCTGGAGCTCACCTCATGTTTCGAAGATCCAAACTGCAAGCAATAAACAGTGAGGAAGTGTGCTGACACTGATGAATTACGTGGGAGGCAAAGGACAGATGCAGGCCCAGGCCCGGAGATCAGTGGTGAGAGGGAAAGGGCACGGTGGCCATTTGGGTGGCTTAAAGTGGTAGAATTGTCTTCCTGCAGTTCCCAAGGTCGGAAGTCAGAGGCTGTGCTGGCTAAGTTCTATGTGAACTTGACATAAGCTAAAGTCATCAGAGAGGAGGGAACCTCCGTAAGATTGGACTAAAGGGGAGCCTACAAGACATTTTCTTAATTAGTGATCCATGGAGGAGGGCCCAGCCCACTGTGGGTGGCACTATCCCTTGTCTAGTGGTCCTGGGTTCTATAATAAAGCAGGCTGAGCAAGCCATTGGTAAGCATCGCCCCTTCGTGGCCTCTGCATCAGCTCCTGCCTCCAGGTTTCTGCCCTGCTTGAGTTCCTGTCCTGGCTTCCTTCCATGATAAACAGCATTGTCAAAGTGTAAGCCAAATAAACTCTTTCCTCACCAACTTGCTTTTTGGCCATGGTGTTTTGTTGCAGCAATGGAAACCCTAAGACAGAGAGATTAAGATGGTGGCAGGCCTGGTTCCCTCTGAGGCTTCTCTCCCAAGCTTTGTAGACATTATTCCTTTTCTCCAAATGTTCCGTGTTGTTGTGTCACTATTGACTTCCTCTGGGGCCAGTTGTTGACTGAAGGCCTAGCTGCACTTAATCACCTCTTTATCTCATTCTGAGGCACAGAAGAGGTTGGGTCAAGACGTCAGCCCCTCCCTCTAGCAAAGGACACATTTTCTCCTATAACATCAGAGTCGGCCTGTCTGAGGGTATAAGGATGAAGAGAGGTAAGGGGAGATCCTGAGCAACTCAGGAACATGGCTACTCAGCTTCCAGAACAGCAAGGAGGCCCTTGTGGCCCAGAGTGGACCAAGAACTAGGGAGATATGCAGGGAGCTGTCTAGAGGTCGGGAAGGAAGAGGCTGCTTCTTCATTCAGGACCTGTGGACCATCCAAGGACTTCACAGTATACTTTGACTGAAGCGGTAATGGGAATTCTGTAAGAGGTTGTCAGAGGGCTGTGGCCAAAGAAAAGGCCTGTGCTTGGTTTTGTTATTGTTATTTCTTTGTTTTTGTTAATAAGAAAATTCTTGAGACATGCTAACTTGATAAAGAAAATAATTTTGTTTTTCCTATGGATTTAGCTGGGAGGAATCCACCTTCAATAGTAGCCTATACTGTTTGGAGGTCTATGGGACCTCAGTGGGTAACAACTCCAAAAGATGTTACCCATTGCTGGCACTGGGTTCTTTGTTTGTTAGCCTGTGGTGCTTAGTAAGGCATTGCTAGCCTGTTAGAGAGTGACTTATTTTAATTCTATCTATGGAAGCTTTTATAGTAGAAGGTAGGTTTCTATATGACTTTTAAAAAGGAGGGTGTCCTTAGTGTTCTTAAAGGCTATTCTCAGTGCCATTGGTTACCTCCCAGAACCTGAAGGTAAGACCCTACTGCTGAAGATACCAAATATTTGAGTGATGGGACAAAGAGGCATCAAGCTGGTTCTGATCTAGAAGTTTCACTTCCATAGCTGTCATAGTGCTGGACCGTGCTGGGCATGTGTGCTGGCTGGATTGTTTTGTTAACTTCACACAAGTAGAGTCACCTGAAAAGAAGGAATCTTCATAAAATAATTGGCCTATAGGAAGACCTGTAGGAAATGATCGTGATTGATATGAGATGGTCCAGCCCATTGTGGGTGGTGCCACCCCTGAGCAGGTAGTCTGAGCAAGCCACGAGAAGCAAGCTAGTCAGCAGCACCCCTCCATGGCCTCTGCAACCGTTCCTGCCTCCAGGTTCCTGCCTCCAGTTTCCTGCCTCCAGGTTCCTGCCTCCAGTTCTTGTCTTAATTTCCATTGATGACCGACTGTGATGCAGAAGTGTAGGATAAAAGAATATACTTTTCTTCCCCAAGTAGCTTTTGGTCATGGTGTTTTAGCACACCGATAGAAACCCTAAGGTAGAAATTGGTACAGAGCTGGAGAGATGGCTCAGCAGTTAAGAGCTAGCTGATCTTCCAGAGAGGACTTGAGTTCAATTCCCGGCACCCACATGGCAGCTCACAACTGTATAACTTCTGTTCCAGGGACACTTTTACCCAGACATACATGCAGGCAAAACACCAATGTATATAGACATACAAATAAATAAATTATTAAAAACAACAAGCATACATTGATAAGAAAATACAGCTTGAAAGAAAGGAAAAAAGAAAGAAAAGAAAAAAAGAAAAGAAATTGGTACCAGATACAGGTATTGCTGTGATGGACTTGCCTGTGTTTTGGGAGGACTGTGGTACCATTTGAACTCTGGACAGGAAAAGCTATTGAGTGCCCAAGAGCTCAGTGGGCTGTTCCGTAGGAGGTTGAGAGCTAATGGTGAGAGCAATGCAGTTGATGAAGGCCTGGCTTGTAAAATTTCGGGGGGAAATTTAAAAGTCCCTTAAAGACTCTAAGAAAGCCATTCTAGTGGTATTTTGAACTAAGAGCTAATGAAGTAAAACTTTTGCTTTGCTGAGACAAGCAATGCTGGTTAGTTGGAACTAAGAACTTAGTGGTGATTAAAAAGAAACCAGCAACATTGAGAAGAAATCTTCTGGGAGGGGTGTTTCCACAGAAGCTGTGGTCCAGAGCGGCTTTATCTCATGCTGGAGGCTAACTTTGTAGGAGTTACCCCTGTTTTGAAGGCACGAAGGGGTCATGGAGAGCAGCTGAGGCTTGACACTATGTGCCAGGGCTAGAGTCCCTGAAAAGAACCCAGGAGAGGCCATTGGTGAAGGTGCGCCTTAGTTGTAGTAGAAGTCCCAGGATTGAAGGGGTCACGGAGAGGGTACAGCTTGGCACCGTGTCCCTGAAGAGAGCGTAGTAGGAGAGGCCATTGGTGAAGGTGCAGCCCATTTGCAGCAGGAGGCCCCAGCATTTGGGAGATCACTTGGAATATGATACAGGGATGGTCACCTACGACAGCAGCAGCTGTGCAGTGGAACCAGCCTGGGCCTGCGAGAGAGCTGTGTGTGCTGTGGATGGATAGCAGAGATGGAGAAGAGCCGCTGCCAAGCCTAAGATCACGCGCTCCAGACGCCTGATAGTCGTGTCACACTGTTGAACTTTGGTTTTGCTCTAATCTGATTGTAACAGTGCCTGGTTCGTCTCTCTTGGAATGAAAATGTGTTTAACTTATTTGAGGTTTTATAAGAGCTTACAATTAAGAGACTTCGGAAACTTAGAAAGATTTTGGAAGTTTAAAAAGATTTTGGATATTTAGAAGGGCTTTGGATATCTCAGAAATGTTGGATATTTTAAAGAGAGTTTCAATGTTTTAGAGAGACTTGAAACGTTTTAAAGAAACTGAACTTTTAAAGTGTGGAATTTATAAGGACTGTGGAACTTTTAAAAGTAGGAATGTTTCACATTGTGAGATTCATGTTAACATGATATTCAGAGAACATCAAGAAAGGAAAGTTATGGCTAAAGTGGTGTCTTTGTGTGTGAAGTTGACAAGGGGTCAATTGTTCTGGCTAGTATTATGTCAGCTTGATGAAAGGTGGGTCATCTGGGAAGAAGGAATCATAATCAAAAAGTGCCTCCATAAAATTGGCCTGTAGTGCATTTTTTGATTGATGATTGACTTGGAGGGGCCCAGGTGACTGTACTTGGTACACCCCTAGGCAGGTGGTCCTAGGGTACATAAGAGAGTAGGCTGAGCAGACCACAAGGAGCAAGCCAGTTAGCAGCCCTCCTCCATGACCTCTGCATCAGTTCCTACATCCTGGTTTCTACCTCCAGTTCACATCCTAACTTCCTTTGATGATGGACTATGAGATGAAGTAAACCCTGGGTCATACTGATTAAGCACAGTTAGGCATGTAGGTGCACTCAGCTATGAGCATGATGGGCGGGGAGTAGGTCAGACCTAATCCCTGAACATTCTGGCATCATTTTACAGACTCACAGTGGTTCATCAAGGTCATGGGCACCACACAGTAATATCACAGTGCAAGGGTGCAGGGAACTTTTCTAGACCTGTTGGTAGTTTGCCAACCAACTACCTGGTACTGGGGCCTCTCTGAAATTGGCAACATCATTCTGTCATGCAGCCATAGCCTCCACCCTAATGCAAGAACGCGTTTCAGCTCCAAGATTACAAGAGCCTGGGGCTTCTTAGGGAAACTTCCTTCTTGAAGGTGTCCCTGAATGCTGGAACTTTACTGAGAGAGAAGTTCCATAGATTCCCTGAAGGAAACGTTGGGGCACAAAAGCAGGGAATGAGACTCACCATCCTTTTCCCTCTGAGTCTGTACTGCCTGTATCTCTCCCTGAGTGTAAACTCCCTTCCCTTCCCTAACCCATTCACCTCCCACCACCCCACAGTCTATGTGTTCTTGAGGGTCTAGCTCATGTGTAACTTCAGTCACTCGGCCTTCCACTATTCTTTCTCTGAAGCAGCAGAACTGGTCCATACACCTCACCATCAGCCTTACATCTTCCCTCTCATGTGATTATGACCTTTTCTCACCTTGCAAACTAGAGGATGCATGTTAGTTAGACAAATATCTGACAGAAGCAACTCATGGGAGGAAGAATTGAATCTGACTCACAAGGGGGATTTGGGTTATTATGGTGGAAAAGGCCTGGTGACTTTGCTCCATTGGTTTCATGGCAGCTGCTCCACATGGTGGATCTCTACGTGTGGCTGATGAGGCCAGGAAACAGAGAACAGAACCAGAAGTAGGCCCAGACAGTCACCTGAGATTATTATTTACTTTCATAAATCATGTATACTGGCAATGTTTAGGTCTACCCACAAATTCCCAGGCATCAAAAACATTGTCAGGTAAACCACCACATTTAATAACCTGGCAAGAAAAAGAATATTATGTAAGGTTCATATATTTACTCCCCACCCCCAATTTAAAAGGTGTTTGATATTATCACCTATAGGTGCAACTTTTTTCTTTCAAGACAGGGTTTCTCTGTGTAATCCTGGCTAAACTGGAACTCACTCTGTAGACTAGTCTGGCCTTGAACTCAGACAGTTCAGCCTGCCTCTGCTTCCCAAGTGCTGGGATGAAAGACAAGGCCCACCACACACAGCTTGAGTTTGCAAGGTTTGTTCCTCCTAGAAATTCTAGGGGATAATTTGTTCTCCTGTCTTTTCCAGGTGCCTTGGCCCATGGGATTTTGTCCCTCTGACACTTGGTTTTCTGAAGAGAAAGGGGGGAAGAGAATGGGGAGATGAGGGGAAGAGAATAGAGGAGATGGGGGGAAGGGGGTGGGAAGATGGGGGAAGGGAATGGGGAGATGGGGGAAGAGAATGGGGGGAAGGGGATGGGAAGATGGGGAAGGGAATCGGGAGATGGGGAAAGAGAATAGGGAAGGGGAAAGGGAAGCAGAGAAAGAGCAAGAGAGGAGCAAGAGAATAGGTGGGGACAAGCAGCCCCTTTTATAGTGAGTCAGGCATACCTGACTGTTGCCAGGTAACTGTGGGGCAGAGCTTAGACAGAATGCTAACATATGGACCCTACATCCAGCCACATCTTGTTTTTAGAATGACACCATTAATATTAGATTAGGATGAACCTTAATGACCTCATTTTATTTTGCTGCTTCTATGAAACCCTGTCCCCAGATAAGGTAGCATTCCGAGAGCCTGGGGGTTACCTGGTTAAGATAGACACAGTCCACTCCATCTTCTGCCATGCCACGGACTTTGCGTATGAGGACTGCTCATGACTTCCCCTGACTTACGTAAATCCAACCCGGGTATTGCATTTTCTACCTAAAGGCAGAGTCTTACTTTTTAAAAAGTTTATTTTTAACTATATGTAGTGTGTCTGTGTGTATGTGCTTGTTTGTGTGTGTGTGTGTGTGTGTGTGTGTGTGTGTGTGTGTGTGTGTGTGTGTTTGTGTGCATATGTGTGCCAGTGTCCACAGAGGCTAGAGGTCTCAGATAGAATTACAAGCAGTTGTGAAGCTACCTGGCATGGTGGTAGTTGGGAACCAAACTTGGGTCCTTTTCAAGAACAATATCTGCTTTTAATTGTTGGACTATTAATCCAGCCCAGACTCTTACATTTTATTTCTATAGCTCTGCTATGTTACGTTCTCTCACTGTTTCTCTGACTAAACGTGGTACCCATTCACAGCACATAGCAGGCCATTGTCACTTTTCCCTAGACAGGATCATATGTAGCACAGGCTGGCATCAATCTTGGTATATAGTCAGTGATGCCCTTGAATTTCTGATCCTTCTGCCTATACCTCCCAGGTGCTGGGATTAGCCATGTTCTGACATGCCCAGATTTATGCTGAGTTAAAGATGGGACCCAGGGCTTCATGCATGCTTTACCAACTGAACCATATCCCCAGGCCTGCTGACAGATTCATATTCGCTTCTCTCAGCAAAATTTTTGAGCTGTGAAAAGATGCAGCTTGTTAGAAAAGGAACATTCTCCAGAGGCAACAGTGTTGTGTGTACCCACCAGCTCTCTGTTTTCAAGTGGAATTATAAAAGTGAAGACCTCTGAGTGGATAACAATGTCTGAATGACATGCTAGGTGTGTTTATTGCATTGCATGGTTATTCGAGCAGATGAGAGTAAGTCTATTCTTATTGAATGAGAGATGCAACTTATTTGGTAAAGAGTTTGCCAAGCATATATGAATCCCTGGGTTCAAATCCCCAGCTCCCCATAAACTGGGCTTGTGGAACACAACAATAATACTAGCACAGATTGGTCAAAAGTTCAGGGATATATCTACCACTGAATTGATACAGGCTTGCCTCAAACTTCTGGGCTAAGGCAATTGTCCTGCCTTGGCTTCATGGTGGCTTCTTCATAGATATGTGTCATTATACCCTGCTCCAGTTCATCTCCTTCCTTCAGTATCTGAGTCTGCCAGATGCTACTCTTCTGGGAAAAGCACCCATAGGCCAACCCAAAATGTTTACTAGGTACTGGGGCATCCCCCAGCAGGGTGAAGTTGACACTTGAGGTGAACTGTTCTTCCTCCAAATGTGAGGCTGGACACATAACTGGTGCTTAGGAGGGAAAGGGTGACGACCCATCTTTCCTGCACCTCCCAGTTTATTGCTTCTCTGCCTCATTTCTTTTCCAGGAGAGGAGCTCATTGCTCCGTAAATGGTACGACTTAATGATGCAAAATAAGGAGGACCTTGCCAAGATCATAACAGCCGAAAGTGTAAGTTCAAGATCCTGGCTCGCTGCCAGGAGGAAGGGTCCTAGAGTGCTTAGACCAGACATAGGATAGTGCCTGGCTTCTCCTGACTGCTCTCCTGCAGCTTCACATGTGGTCCTTTGATGATGAGGGACTGAGTCATCATGGTGCTCAGAAAATACATTTGCTGAAACAAAATGTCTGTGCTCTAGTATATTTGATGCTGATTTGCAAAAAGTAGAGTTGGTCGTCTGGAGAGGTGGCTCAGCAGTTGAGACCATGCACTACTCTTCCAGAGAACCCAAGTTCAGTTCCTTAAGCTCTCATCAGGCAGCTCACAACTACCCATAACTCCAGCTCTGGGGAACCCGGTGCCTCTGACATCTGTGGGTATCTCACAGCCCCACAGAGACGCAGAAAATAACAAGAACAAGGATTTGGGCAATAGGTGTGTGTGGAGCTACATGAACACTGAGCTTTTAAAAATATTTTGTTACTATGAATTCATGTGTATGTATGTATGTATGTATTTATGTATGTATGTATTATACATATGTAAGTGCAAATGCCAGTGGAGGCCAGGATAGGGCATTGAACTGGAGTTACAGATGGTTGTGAGCCACCATAAAGGTGCTGGGAATCAAACTCAGGTCCTCTGGAAGGGTAGCTAGTGCTCTTAACCACTGAGACAGCCTTTTCCTTTTTAAAAATATAATATTTCTTATTTATTTGTGGGGAAATCCGTACATGTATACAATGTAATTTTATTCTACCAGTCTCCTTCTCCCCTGCATCCAACTCCCCTTGGACCCCCTCATCATGTCCCCTCCTAACTTCATGTCCTCTTCATTTTAATGATCTTAGTCCAGCTAGTGCTAATCACCCACTACGGCATGGACTACCTGCAATGGTCACCCCTTCATATAAAAGTTCCTCCCCTCCCCCGGCAGCCCTCGATTGCTTATGTCTCCCCAGCTAGCCATGGGGCTTGTGTTTCCTGGTGCTGGGACTTTGACTGGTTTGCTCTTGTGCAGTTAACTTCAGCCCCAGTTACTTCCTTCTATTCGCCTGTTTTTATTTTCTCATTATTTTTAAATTTGTGAACTGCACCATTAGTTCATTCTCAGAACAAGAGATTTCACACTGTGACTTAGGATTTGGGAAGCCTTAGACTATGCAGCGCTCTGTCTGCCTCCAAGCTGTGAACACATGCTGGTGACTCATCTTACCTCCGTCATTCCAATCCCTAAGACTTGCGCCAAAGTTAGTCATTTTTCAGCAACCTCTGTGCTTTGCAGAAGGAAGCTTTCTCTCTTCTTGCAGCTTTGAATGACTTGGAGACACAGACTGTACTTTTGATGAACATTACCTTTTCTGATTTGATTTAGGGAAAGCCTTTGAAAGAGGCCCAGGGAGAAGTTCTGTATTCAGCCCTTTTCCTGGAGTGGTTCTCAGAGGAAGCTCGCCGCGTTTATGGAGACATCATCTATACCTCTGCCAAAGACAAGCGAGGGCTAGTCCTCAAGCAGCCCGTTGGTGTGGCGGCTATCATCACACCGGTATGTAGCAAGGCCACCACAGTCCCCAGGGTGGGAGTGGAAGGCAATCTCTTTTTCCTGGTGAACAGGTGTGTCCATCCTGTCAGCTTTGTCACCTATCCTTGGTTTCCTGATTCCTTTCCTGGATGTAGAGCTGTGTTTCCACAGTCTTGTGACAGGGTCAGGTGTAGGGATATACGTGGAAGCACATGTTTTCTGATGCCTTCAAAACCAGGGTGACCTGCAGAGACTTTTCTGAGCAGACATGAAGACTCCATCCTGGTATAGCCTAGCTCCTCTGAAAACACCTTTGAAATTTTGTCATTTTTAATAGACTTCAAAGAAAACATTTACTTTTTAAAATTTGTACCATTATTAAAGAATTGTGTTTATTTTGAGATTATCATCAATAGCAGAACATTTGTCCCTCTGAGGGTAGGCACAGGGCCAGGTTCTGGAGGTCCAAGGGTGACAAATTAAGATTCTGTCTCTCACTAGATGGGTTTGCAGTACACTGGTGGGCTCCAGGTTCCTCTCATCAGCCCTTCCTGGAGGAGCTTGGTGCCAGCTTCTCTCCAGGGTCTGCCAGCTGTTTTCAAGACTGCTGGCCTTTCCTGTTCAGCACAGTTACAGATGGAGTTCTCTTTGCTACCTAAGCTGATGAAGAGTGCCCTGAAGCTCACTATTGTTGGTCATGTGATCTTGGGCAAGTTATTTACCTGTGATGTCTCAGTTTCCCCAAATATGTAAGTGGGAATAATAACAAGGAGCTCATTGGGATATCATACAGACTTAGTTCACTGGGATTCAAAGTGCTTAGAACAAGAAATGAGACAGAGTATGCACTATATGCAGTGTATGAAATGTGTTAATTTACAGTGGAGCTAGAGACATGGCCCAGCAGTTAACAGCACTGACTGCTTTTCCAAAAGATCCAAGTTTGGTCTCCGGTACCCATATCAGATGGCTTACAGTAACTCACACATACATATGAATACATGAAATTATTATAGATTTGTAGATATCTATTCTCTATAAATATGTGTGTGAAAGTAAGTAAATCAACCATTTTCAAAGTCTCATCACCTCTTTTACTTAAGAGTCTCAGACCAAACTTTCCTCAGAACATGTGTTTATAAATAAAGTTTTATTAGTACACATGGGGTCCATTTATGAGCCAGTGTACATGAGGCAACTGCAGTGGTGCAGAGTTGTAACAAAAACTATACATCCTACAAGACGCAGCTCTCAAAGAACACATTGGTCTAGATGGTTTTGTACTGTATCAGATTGTGACCTGCTTCTGTGAACTTTGACCTCCTTAGACCCTCACGCCAGGGTCAGGTGTTCTGAGAGCTCACCTGCATAGGAGCAAACAGGTTTGCCAGTCGTTTGAGCAATGGAATGGTGACTGGCTCTCTACCCTGCCTTGTCTTGGATCCTGAGGCACTCCCCATGCTTACGTCCTTCCTCTCTTCTTCCAGTGGAATTTTCCCAGTGCCATGATCACCCGGAAAGTGGGGGCCGCCCTGGCAGCTGGCTGCACTGTGGTGGTGAAACCTGCTGAAGACACACCCTATTCTGCCCTGGCCCTGGCTCAGGTGAGTTTCTCCGTGCAGAACCAACCAGGTGCCCAAGTAGATGCTTCTCAAGAGCAGGAAGAAACATTTTGGAATTTCCTTCTCTGCATGTGTCTCCTTCTGTTCACAGAGCATCTGTTTAGCAGCTAATCTATAGATAGATAGATAGATAGATAGATAGATAGATAGATAGATAGATGCTTTCTTTAGTAGGAAAAAGAAAGGAGAGGAGATTTTCAGGTACCTTTTGGTCACATTTTGATACCCTAAAGGTGATGTTGATCTATCATCATTTTTTATTGCATTAAAAATGTGGGTGTTTCTCATATTTAGGAGGTCTCTTTTGCAGTTTAAAGATGTATTTTTGTTTGTGGGTATGTTTGTGTTCTGTATAAGTGTATGCTATGTTCCTCCAGGATCTGCAGAGGCCAGAAGATGGTGTTAGCTCCCCTGGGGCTGGAGTTCCAGGTGGTTGTGAGCCATCTGATGTGGGTGCTCAAGAAAGGCAGCCAGTGCACTGAACCACTGAGCCATCTCTCCAGCCCCAAGCTTTCTTATTCACTAGGCCTGATCCTGGCTCAATCTATATCCAGTCAGATCTTTTTAGTTTTCTGCTTAAAACTCTCAAATGGATTCATGTGTCACTTGGTAAAACACAGTTTGACTGCAGTAGCCTTCAAGGGTCTATACCACCTCCCACCAGCACCCTCTGACTTGTCTCCAGAGGCCTCATCCTTCTGTTTGAGCCACTCTGGCCTCTGCCATCCCTTATGCCCTCTAACCTCATCCTCATCTCAGGTATTGGGTAAACGTTTTCTTCTGGAACACTCTTCCCCAGTCATGCTCACATGACTTGCTTCTTCACATATTTTTAAACTATTAATTATTATTGTTGTGTGTGTACATGCTGAGCGGGATGGACATGCATCCCACAGCACTCCTGTGGAGGTGACAGGATAACTTTGTGGAATCTGTCCTCTCCTTCCACCTTTATGTAGACTCTGATTCAGGCCTTCAGTCTTCCATAGCAGGCACTTTCCCACTGAGCACTTACCAGCTCTTTTGGTGTCTTTATGCTCTACAATTACAGAAAATATTGTGGGTCACCAAAGACTGGAACACAAGACTGTAGCGAGCCAGAATGATCACTCAGTGAAATAATGGTATTAGCCTTTGTAAGCTTCCTGTCTCCACCTGTCTCTCTGTAACATTCATAGGACACGCTGTCCTATTCAGAGATCTACGCGTTCTATCATTCCTTTGTGCATTTATTGTTTGTCCTGTCCAGCAGGGCATTAAACAGCGGTCCAGAGAGATCACCTGAAAGAGAAAGTAGGGGAAACAGGCCAACGAAAAGAATGGCGATCTGTCTATAGTCTGATCAAATCACTATTTTTACTTTTTCACACAGGGGTTATATACACAAAAAGGCAGGATGTGGGGGAAAGGGATGACGCGGGAATGTAAGTGTTCAGGGAGAGTACAGATATCTTCTAGAACAGTGTCAGCTGGGTGAAGGTTCAGGGGACAGGACACTATGATTTCGCCTATGATTCACTTGTCTAATCTAAATTGGTATTATCCACCAAGGTCACCTATCTACAAGGTCTATAACTAAAGCCTGGCAACTATCCACCAAAGCTGCTTGTTTACAATATCTTATAGCTATCTGTTTTAGTGTTTTTTCACAGCGACCCGAGACTTTGTGTTAACAGGCTGACTTAGGCCTATGGCTGATTTTAGGCCTTCAGTGTATAAGCAAAGCTGCCCCTGACAATTGTTCTTTGTCCAAAGAGTATGAGCATCCCAGACTGTGGTAACTTTTCAGACTTTACAGTCTTGCGATGGCCACTGCACACATAACAAATTTACTGTAACTTTTATGCTTTGCTCTTGGCGATTGCCTTCTGTATTCCCTGGAATTCTATATCCAGCTGAAGAATTCACCTAAGAACTAAGTGTCACCAGCCTAGTGAAACAAGCTTTATATTCCAGCTATTCAGGAGGCTGAGACAAGAGATCTCAAAGTTCAAGGTCTGGCCTAGGCAACTTAGAGTGGCACTATTGTTATTTGAATGGAAAGAGTTCCCCACAGGCTCGGTTGTTTGAATGCATAGTCCAAAGCTGATGGAGCCACTTTAGAAGGTTGTGGGACCTTTAGGAAGTAGGGCTCTCTGGAGGAAATGTGTCATGGGATGTGGTCCTCAGAGTTTTCTAGCATGGCCCCACTTCCTGTCTGCTGCTCTCTGTTTCTGTGAACAGTGCTACTCAACGCTCTTACATCTTTGCCTCTCTGCCTTGACGAACTGCATCTCAGCTTCACCCGTAGCCAAGATAAACCCGCCTTCCTCAAACTGCTTCTTGTTGGGATTTGATCACAAGGAGAAAAACAACTAGTAATGGCCATGTCTCAAAACAATATGTAAAACCTAGAGCTGGAGAGAGAGCCCAGTGGGAGAGTTCTTGCTTATTATGCATGGGGCCCGAGAGCCAATTCCTAGGATCATGAAAATAATTACTAATGATAGTAAGAAAATAGTTCCAGGTCTCTGTGTCCAGGGTTGAAACCAATATATGCTTGCTTCATTCTCTCCCTCCTGGTCCAAACCTAGTTCTATAAGGAGTTGTGGTTTGCACATTACCAGTCCTTTGCTGATGTCTTTCTGGTTGTTTTGTTCTTGGACCTTTGTGTTAGCCAGCTTTCTGTCACTGTAATGAAATGCCTGAGTTAATAGCTTATGAAGAGAAAAGGCCTATTTTATTCACAGGTTTTGCAAGTTCAAGCCTGTGATCTTTGCACCTTTGTGCCCATGGTAAAGCAGAACATCATGGTAAGAGTAGTGTTGCAAAGCTAACTGTCCACCTCACAGCCAGGAAGCAAAAGAAAGAGGAAACAGTTGGTTCCACAAGGCCCTTTGGAGGAGTCTGAAGTACTGCTCTTGTTCTGTGACAAGTGCCTGACAGAGACATGGAAGGAGGCTTGTTTACAGGGAATGCAGTTCACCGTGGCCCAGAAGTCGTGTCAGCAGGAGTATAGCCAGTTGAATGTCTGCAAGTCAGGAGGCAGAACAAAGTGAATGCCAGTTCTCAGCTGCCTTCCTCTGTTTCCTCTTTTTTATTGGGTCTGCGGACTTCAGCTCACAGTTGACCTGTGTCTTCTGAACAGTCAGCGTGTGTCTTCTGTGCCCAGTCGCATGTCTCCTAAGCTATCCTGTGCCTCAGCAATGGAGATTAATCATCACAGAGAGCGGGCCTCTAATGATCTAAAGACAGGGGCTAAGCCACTACATTTGAAGTCTTCACTTGGGAGGCTGAGGCAGTAGGATCCATGCCAGCCTGGCTACCCAGGAAGATCCTGCCAAAAACTAAACAAACAAACACAAGGCCTCCCACCAGACCCTGACTTCCATTGGCACCTGCCCTTGTCTACTTCCCGTGATAGCACCCTGACAGAAAGCAGCCACCACAACGTGCGGGGAGCTTCTTGACCCAGAGAGAGTAGTGGTGGAATGCACACAGTAGGACTCTGATGATGTCTGTGGCTCTCCGGACATTCTAGTTCTCTAACTGTACCGATATGCTGATGAAAACTACTAAAAATTCCTAAAAACTTTCTTTCTCTTCCTGAGGGTAAAAAGCTGCTGGCTTAGGCAATTAACACCTATAGCCTAGCAGGGGAGAATTAAGTAATGTGGCCTTTGTTCTATCTCAGCAGGAACTGCAGCTGGAAGTTGCAGGAAGAAAAAGGGACACTTTGAAAAGTGATTATAGGGTTTATTACTAAGTTGTAAAAAGTTTCCTATTAAAGCTATCTAAGGGGCAAATTGGAAAGATACTAATCAGGGAAAGGGAAAAAATTCTTCTTAGGGGAAAAAAAAAATCTCTCTCTTTTTGTCCTCAGTACTTATACATCTTTCAGAATATACATGATCACATGTTAAATATTTCATCACAAGTTCACACACGCAGGGCGGTGGTGGCGCATGCCTTTAATCCCAGCACTTGGGAGGCAGAGGCAGGCGGATTTCTGAGTTCGAGGCCAGCCTGGTCTACAGAGTGAGTTCCGGGACAGCCAAGGCTACACAGAGAAACCCTGTCTCGAAAAACTAATAATAATAATAATAAATAAACAAGTTCACTCACACAAAAAAATCAAATCATAAATTGAAATAGAAGTTTACAACAGAGAATGTTTATATGCACATCTGTTAGGAGTAGTTATCTGGCTAAACATCCATCACCTGTCACAGCTCCACAGGTTCATAGAAGGTTGAAATCCATAACAAGTTATTAGTGAAGTTTTGTATAGATAAACCCAGTCAATATTTGATCTTCTTTCTCAGTACCTATAATAATTCCTTAGTTCCCTTTTTATGACCTTTGGTTAATTGTTTTACAACCTCTTGGAATGTGCTCTGAGTAGGAGAAAGTCTGGTTACTATCTAAGAGCAATTAACTGGTGACAGTTGGGAGACTGGCAGAGTTCTCATTGCAGTTTTGACTATCAGAAAAGGACCTTATAGCAGTCCCACTATAAAAGAGCTTAATAATCACAGATATAATTTTAGGAATTTTAATAGGATCGTCATTAAGACTTAAGAAGTCCATCTATTTGTTTATATAGCATCACTACAAGACAGTACATCTTTACAGATCTGAAGAGATCTGCTCTGAAGTGGTGGGCTATTACCTAGTGATTGTTATATATGTTTAATAAGAATAGGAAAAGCATGTTAATAGCAGGAATCTTTTCTAAAATGAATTCTCTTACAGCCTTGCCTAATAAGAGTGAATGCATTGTGGATTACATTATAATCCGAGGCAGACCATCTCTGGAAGATCACCTGCTGGTTATTAGTTTGTCCTATTATGGTTCCTGATGACTAAGGTTTTGTGTGTCACTTTTTCTTTCTCATGTTCTTGTAGATTAGTTGTCATTTCTGATTTTTTTCTTTACTCTCAATTTTTTATTGTATTCTCTCTAATTATTCTGACTGAATCAGGTCGTGCCTGTGTTTTTTCAAGGTGGCCTGTCTGTGTGCCAGGTCCCGTGACACCTGCAGGCTTCCCTTGGGTCTATCCAGGACCGTCCTTTGCTCTCTCTCCTCACACAGGTCTTATCCTACAGGCCTCCACCCACTTGTAGTTTGTGGCTGTGGAGAAACTTGGTCTCTTGGTCTTCTCAGAAATAATGTCCTGATGTTTGTGTTTACTGCCGCAATACTGATTTGATTTGTTTTAATTTTTTTATTAGCACACAAAGACACTTGCTTCATACTTACTGTTTTTTGTGAGATTAGTGAGATTAAAAACCTTGCTAACTACTCCAGTAATATCAGTCCTGGGGAGCTAAGGCAGGAGGATGACCACCAGTTTGAGGCCAATGTGGGCTACAAATAGAGATCTGGGTCAGAAATACAACATATTCCTGACGGACCTGATCTAGAACCCTGCCATGGGAAGGCCCAGGTCCCCAGGGCAGGTGGCTGGGCTCAGTGGCTGTTTCCCTCCTCCCCAGATCGTCACCTCTGTTTCCCTCCCCCCCCCCAAGATGGTCACCTCTGCTGAGTTCCTCCTGTCTATGCCTTCCTTTCCTCAGTTCTGACCCCCAGTAACTAGTGAGCAGCTTTATGAGTTTTTTTTTCTAAACATCCTTTCCCCACTCCACCCTGGAGTCTGCAGTCAGTCAAAAAGCTTGAGATTTGCCTCAGAATCTTCTTGAAGAACCCAGGTCTGTTGGTGGACTGAACAGCAGGTGGCGCTAAAACTCTTACCTAAGACACTGCATTCCGTGGCACTCACATTGCCAGTTAGTTATGGGGTGAATTTATTTAGGGGTTAGGAGTGTAGCTCAATCACAGAGCATGTGCTTAGCTTAGTGAGGCTGTGGATTTCATCTTTAGCACATATGTGTGTGTGTGTAGACAAATGCACACATAGTCACACATGTACATGCCCATATATATGGACCTGAAATAAGGTTTTTCATTGGTGTTGATATTTTAATTTTTTAGTGTGTGTGTGTGTGTGTGTGTGTGTGTGTGTGTGTGTGTGTGTGTGTAGGACTATACTCAAACCAGAAAAAGAATATAGGATACCCTGCAGCTGAAGAGTGGTAAGCTGTGGGTCATGGGAAACTAAACTCAGGTTCTCTGAAAGAGCCACACATGCTTACAGACACTGAGCTGTTTATTCAGCCCATAATATATATATTGGGGGCATAGGGTCCCCTCTAGCCCAGGCTGGCCTTGAACTCACTATGTAATCGAAGATGACCTTGACCTTGTGATTCTCCTGCCTATACGTCCCAAGAGTTGGAGGCATGCACTCCCAGGTCTGGTTCTCTTCAGTGTGTCTTTATTGTGGCCCAAGGCAACCTTATGCTTCACATTGTGTTCTGGATTAAACGTGTTTACTTCTGATTCTGTCTGCTTTGTTTTTTCAGTTCAATCCTTGTTATAGTGTGTTTGCTATTTCTCTTTAAAGCTTGCAAGCCAGGCGGGAATCCCTCCAGGTGTCTATAATGTCATTCCCTGCTCTAGAACCAAGGCCAAGGAAGTGGGAGAGGTGCTATGTACTGATCCATTGGTGTCCAAAATTTCCTTTACTGGCTCAACAGCAACGGGAAAGGTATGTGATGTCAGGGTCAAACAGGTGTTATTCTAATGCTTTCTATTGATCGGGAGTGAAGTTACTATTTTATGGTTTTGTTTAATTTTATTGGAGACAAGGTCTATATAGCCCTGGCTGGCCAGGAACTTGCTATATAGACCAGGCTGGTCTTGAACTCACAGAGATCCACTTGTCTCTGCCTCCCAAGTGCTGGGATTAGAGAAATATATCACCACGCCTGACCTGTCATGCAATTGTTGAATTGATGTTATTGTTTAAAACTCAAGACAGTGTTGACATTGCCCTAGCTTACAGTATCACTGAATCCTTCCTCCCCTTCTGTAAATAATTGCTTTTACTTCCCTACCGCCTTCCTAGCCAATTTTTTTTAAAATCCAATCTATCAAAATAAGAATTTGTATTCTCTAGAATACATTATAGACATGTATGAACTTCTCAAAGAATAAATATAATATATTTAAGACAATATATTCTCATGTCTCCTTTTTCTTAGGCAAAATGATATTTAAAGCAAGGTGACCTTCTGTGTACCTTAAATTTTCATTGTTGGGTAATTTTGTAAAACAAAGGTTTAGCTGCCTTATATGTTAGTTTTCTGTTGTTGCGAAATACATGAAAAAAATAACTTAAAGGAGGAGGACATGTTTGAGAACATTTTGGCTCCTGGGGTAGGAGGTTCCCTCCATGGTCACTTGGTTTTCTTCCTTTTATCCCTGTAACAAGGCAGAAGTATCACGGTGGGAGGCATTGGTGGAGAAAAGCTGCTCACCTTCTGGTAGCCAGGAAACAGAGAGAGAGAAAGGGTCCAGGACCAGATACATCCTCTAAACACATTTCCCCATGACCTCCTTCCTGCTAGACCCCACCCCCAAATGAATACCCCACTCAGCTGGAACTGGTGACCAGTCTTTGGACATCTAAGCCATCGGAGGAAGGTGATTTCTATGCAAACAGTAACGCCCTGGCCATTGATTTGCATGCTCACACTGTTTTCCCCCTACTGCCGCCCCCGACCCTCACCCCTGACCCTGCAGATCCTGCTACATCATGCCGCAAATTCTGTGAAGCGTGTCTCCATGGAGCTGGGTGGCCTCGCCCCATTCATTGTCTTTGATAGTGCCAACGTGGACCAGGCTGTCGCAGGGGCAATGGCATCTAAGTTTAGGAATGCTGGGCAGGTAAGTCATGCAGAAGGTTTTTAGTGCTGGGGTAAAGGTGTGTGTGTGTTTTACAAAGACCATGGCCTTGCCTGTCTCCCTGGTTCCTTTGTTTATCCGCTCACTCATTTTGTAGGGAGCATTTACTGAGTACTTTCTCTCAGGCATGAGTTAGGTTTGAATAGTCCAAAGGGAAGTAAGAGCTATCTGTTGCTTCAAAGAGTTTCCAGAATTGCAGATGTCCTTATTTATGTATATGTGTGTGGTGCATGTCTGTCAATGCACATACATGTAGGTCCGTGACCCCTTTTCAGTATGTGCAGAAGCCAGCGGCGGAGGATGGCTGGCATCCTCTATAACTCTCTACCTTATTCCCCTGAGACTGGGTCTCTCACTAAGCCTGTATCTAGTTAGGCCAGCAAGCCCTGGTGATACTCTTATCTTTCTATTCCCACTGGTGCTGGGACTACAAGCAAGAACAGCCACACCTGGCTTTGTTATGTGGGTACCAAGGATTTGAACTCAAGTCCGAATGTTATATAGCATCTTTTTAACTCACTGAACCATCTCTCCAACTCCTTGTCTTCTAATTAAATAATCCTCCCTCACTTCTTTCTCCCACCTCTTGAATCATCTTTTTTCCTTCCCAATGCAGTCATCTCTCCAGTTAGAAAACAATGTTCAATAGCTGCGGCCTGAGGTCCCCCGTTGTTTAGGGAAGAAGGCAGGAAAACCTTTGAAAGACCCCAAAGTTGATACAGATGCAGGGGACGCGAAGCAGCATGAGCACTGAGCCGAAGCTGTGTGCAGTTGTCCTGAGGGACTGAATGGGCTTACGCTCGCCTAGAAACCCTAGATGTCAGATCTAGCAGCACCTTCAAGACTTCTGATATAAACCTAGGATCTGAAATCAAAAACGCTAAGTGAGTTGGTGCTGAGCCAAAGATCCTATGGACCTGATTTTCCTGCTGTTGCCCGATCCACTGCTACTGCTTAAGGCATATTCTTATGACCTATGTCTTAAGACATTCAGATGTCTTAAGCCTGGCTGCTTAAGAAATATTCATACACAACTGGGCCTTAAGAGTACAATCAACAGCCAGGCGGTGGTGGCGCACGCCTTTAATCCCAGCACTTGGGAGGCAGAGGCAGGCGGATTTCTGAGTTCGAGGCCAGCCTGGTCTACAGAGTGAGTTCCAGGACAGCCAAGGCTACACAAAGAAACCCTGTCTCGAAAAACTAAAAAGAAAAGCCTCAAAAGGTCATATGTGAAAGGGAGGTGGTGATGCAAACTATTATATTATTTTACTTCTTTGTTTTGACTTTTGGTAGTCAGTTTTACCATTTCATAAAACCTGTTAGCTTGTTGTTTATTTATTTGCTTGCTTGTTTACAGAATTAGAATGGTTTTAAGCAAACACAAAATGTCAGCAGAGTTCTACTACAAAACTATGGCTTTGAATTCTGTCAAGCCACTAAAAACTCATAGGATACAATTATACTTGTTTCTACAAGGAAAACAGTAAGAAACATTATCAATGATAACTATATTTCCTACAGTATGGCTATAGTTTATCATTTTAAAATGTGAACTCTAACTGGACATAAAATAAGCAGAGTCTCAATAATTTAACCTGATGTGAAAGATGCTCTTAGGTTTATGAGCTTTTAAAACAATATTTTTTGTTTTATAAGTGTGATCGCTTCTCGGCCTTTTGGCTAAGATCAAGTGTTTTATAAGTGTGAGTATTTTTCTGCACGCATGTGTGTACATGATGTGTGTCCATTCCCTCAGAGGCTGGAAGAGGAACCTCTGGAACTATTATGAGCTTCCATGTGAGTTCCAAGAACTGAACCTTGTTCCGTGCAAATACTCTAACCTCTGAGCCATCTTTCCAGACCCCTTCCTAATTTTGTAGTTTGGAGTTTTTTTTTGTTTTGTTTTGTTTTGTTTTTGTTTTTGGCAGAATTGGGAATAGGATCCATGGCCCATGAATGCCAGGCAAGCAATCTACCACAGAACTCTGTTTCCAGTTCTTATTTTTATGTTTAATTATTTGTCTAAGTGTGTAATCATGTGTGTCCAAAAGAGGGCATTGGATCCTATAGACTTGGAGTTACAGGCAGTTGTGAGCATGGGTTCTAGGACCAAAACTCAGGTCCCCTTCGATAGCAATAATAACTGCTGAGACATTTCTCTGGCCCCAGAAGAAAGGCCTTGTATTCATTTTTGAAATTACAGACTCAGCCAAACTCTTGGACTGGGATGGAGGATGTGAGCTGTCATCTGACCTCATCCCTCCGAGGCCCTGCTCTCTGCTGCTGCAGCAGCTGCATCTCTACTCCTGGGCAGCATTGCAGCCTTTGCTCTTCTACCCCATTTGCCTTACAATAGCATATTGGATTTCTGGTTTTGTATTATTTGGCTTTGTTTAGGTGTGCGGTAGCTGAGGGACGAGCTGGAGTGGTGTGAGCTCTCGGTGCTTTTATCCCTGAGGCCAAGCCCAGCTGGGAAGAACATGGAAGGCAGGACTGATGAGAACCATCTCGGGAAGGATTGTCTTACATCTCCTGCCATCAGCCACTTCTGGAAAACTAAGTGTGGATTTGTTTTGTCTTCTGTCTAGACTTGCGTTTGCTCAAACAGATTCTTGGTACAACGGGGTATCCATGATTCCTTTGTAACGAAGTTTGCAGAAGCAATGAAGAAAAGCCTGCGCGTAGGTAATGGATTTGAGGAAGGAACAACTCAAGGGCCATTAATTAATGAGAAAGCTGTAGAAAAGGTGAGCTGGTTCTATTATCTGCATTAAGGAAACCTTGTGTATCAGTTTCAAAGGCTTCTTTACATAAAAGGATTTTCATAAGGCTGTTGTGGAAATAATGGGAAAATGGAGTTGTTTTGTGTGTGTGTGTGTGTGTGTGTGTGTAAAGTAAACTCCTACCAATGCGTATGATTGAGTGGTAGTGTCTGGTCTGGACATGTGCTTCCCAGCTCTGCTTGAGAACCTGAGACTGGGCTCCTTAGGTCTTCTGCCTCCCTGTGTCTTCTGTTTCCAGTGGTGATAGCTTTTTTTTCTTGATATTCTTCCAGAAGTCTTCTAACAAAGGCACTTAGAAAATGCACATAGCACTGCAGGTTTCCTAATCACAGGTTAGGAGTGGGTGAGGGAAGCCACGTTTAGAAAGGAATTGTTGGCTGGGCAGTGATGGCACATGCCTTTAATCCCAGCACTTGGGAGGCAGAGGCAGGTGGATTTCTGAGTTCGAGGCCAGCCTGGTCTACAGAGTGAGTTCCAGGATAGCCAGCCAGGGGTACACAGAGAAACCCTGTCAAAAAAAAAAAAAAAAAAAAAGTTGTTAAACATCACAGTCTGGAGGATTGGCAGGGTGAGGTTTCTCCCTGTTACATGAGGGTTTGTTTAGCTTTAGCCTCAGTTTTTAATTCTGCTTTTTACTTAGTGTATCTGAGTATGAGTGGGGGGGGTGCAGGGGGCACATGTGTGCCACAGCACGGAGATCAAAGGATAAGCTCTAGCATCCTTCTGTCTCTACTCATGGGTCCCAGGGACAGAACTCAGGTTCTCAGGATTGGCAAGCACAATTTACCTGCTGGCCCATCTCACTAGCTCTGGTTTTAATTTAAGTTTTCATTAAAACTTAATGAAATTAAGTGTTCTATCTTGGCATTTTCATATATGTTTTTCATCATATTTTGATCTTACCTGCTCCCTGACTTCCCCCTCCCCACTCTCTGCTTGCTGATCCCTTTTCTCTCCCAAGTTGCTCTCCACTCTGCTTTCATATCACACATGGTCCATGTTTTGTTTTAATGTCTTTTTTTAAATCTTTTTAAGAGTCAGAAAGTGAGGGGGCCAGCGGGGTGACTCAGAGGCTAGGGGTTCTTAGAGCTTTTGCTGGAGCTACAGGCTGTTGTAAGCTGCTCAACAAGGGTGCTAGGAACCAAACTCGAGTCCTCTGCAAGAACAGTGAGTGCTCTTAACCATGGAGCCATCACCTCAGATTTCCTATAATGCCATTGGATTGTTGGCTTTCTCTTAAACACTGTCTTAAGATCTTAGGTTGTTTTATTCATCATTGCCCTTGGGGCACTAGGCTATACCATATATAGTATACACACACACACTATATATATATATATGCAAGGTATGAAGCATCTGGGCTTGTATCAAAATATTGTATGATGTTTATTCAATAGTGAAGTCAGTTTAGAACACATTTCTGAAAGAGAACATCTGCCATGGGTGACCAGTGCCTTTATATTTGAGATGTATCCAAGCATCTCTTCAAGCCAGACAGAAGCAGACAACTGAATCTAAGAGCGCAACCAGCCCAGCGTCAGTAAGGGCGAAGCTCAGAGAGACGATTGAATCTTGACTGCTTTTTTGCTGTTTAACATTTTAAGGGATTGTACAATTTGGAAAATGTGCCTATCCAGCTTTCCCTGCTGCCCTTCTTCTCATCTCTCAGGTAGAGACGCATGTGAATGATGCAGTTGCCAAAGGGGCCACGGTTGTGACAGGCGGGAAGCGACACCAGAGTGGAGGAAATTTTTTTGAGCCCACCCTACTCAGCAATGTCACCAGGGACATGCTCTGCGTCACTGAGGAGACCTTTGGGCCCCTGGCACCAGTCATCAAGTATGTTTCCCCAGTAGTGGAAGGAAGGAGATTGGAAAGGAAAAGCTAGTCTAACTCAGACAGGTTCCTGTGCTGTTTCAGAGGCTGGGTAGGAAGCCTGAGCTGCTGCAGTCAGAGACAGAGTTGCATAGCAGAGCTGAACAGTCAGAGCCGAACAGCAGAGTTGAGTTTTTGATATTTGGGGTTTGATTTTAGACTGTGTGTATTCAGATGCACATACGGGTCAGCCCTGGTGTTATTACTTGGGAGCTGTCCACTGTAAACTTTGAGACCGGGAGGGTCTCTCACTGCAACCCAGGGCTCCCTAGGTAGAGTAGGCTGGTTAGACCTGGCTACCACAACAGAGCCAGGTATCTCCCTAGTCCTAGCCCGTTTTGATGTTTGTGTTTTGTCTTTGTTGGGTGGTGTGGAGGGTGGTTATTGTCGTTTTTAGGTTTGGTTGAGTGTCTGTTTGAAACAAGGTCTCCCTCTGTAACCCAGGCTGGCCTTGAACTCTTAACCTTCTTGCTTTAGCCCTCCCCTTCCCCCAAGCATATATCATACCCATCTTCAAATACAAAATTCATCAGATTCCCTCATTTAGATTTCTTGATGCCTCTAAACTTACTTCCCTCACCAATTTCTAAGAGTATTTTTCTGATACCCTCAAGGGCTCTATCCTAGCAGTCTATAGGAAGTGAACTATAATCTTATATAATCCTTTATCCCACCTTAACAAATGTTCATTTGCCTGGATAATTCTCAGATCAGTGGTCTGAAAATACTCCATTTTGTACTTGGATCCAGGGTCTGGAAGGGCTCGGAAGACGATGTCAGATCTGCTGGGACAGGAGTTAAGAGTTGGGAGCCACCAAGTCGGCACTGGGAGTCAAACCCAGGTTCTCTGCAAGAGCAACAAGTGCTCTTAGCTAATGACCCAGCACTCCAGCACCCAGCAGTCCTTTCCTTAAAGGATTTTGTTTGACAATGTCTCTGCCCGGTTGGTCTGCTTTTCCCTCTCTCTTAGAAAAGGTGGGCCATGTTGCTTTACCAGGTCTTGGAGAAGGCTGAGCTGCCATGTCTGTGATCACTGCATTCATATATTCTCCCCGTGGATCACTTTACAACTCTGATCTCCTTCTTGCCAGTAGTTAGGAAGTGAATCAGGAGAAAATAAAGCTGGTTTTTCTCTATTCGTCACCTCACAGATTTTGCTTATGACCTACCTTAACTCTGACAGGTTTGATAAAGAGGAAGAGGCCATTGCCATCGCAAACGCAGCTGAGGTTGGATTAGCAGGTAGGTTTTCTGACTGGCGGCCACCATAGTCAGGACTTCTAAGCATTCCTCCTAAGTTTTAGGTTTCTTTTGTTTCTGAGACAAGGCCTCTCTATATAACCCTGGTTACCTGAAAGTCTCCATATAGACCAAACTGGCCTTGAACTCACAAAAGATCTCCCTGCATCTGTCGTCAGAGTGTCAGAATTAAAGGCCTGCACCACCTGGCCTAACAGACATCATCTTGCAAGCTTAAGTAATGTGTACGCTTGATTTAGAAAGAATGGCTATGAACTGCAGTCAGGAGGAGTAAGCTGAAAATGCTGGCTTAGCCGCACTCTGGGGCAGGACTGATTGCCCACTGTACAATGTGGGCTTATTTTATGGACAACTAGGATTGACTGCAAAGTTTAAAGAAACATCTTGTCCTCTAAGGAGGATAGATTGAAAAGCAGGAAGTGATCACAGAAGCTCATGCTTACTTACAAAGTCCCAGTGGGACTGGGGAGAACCCTAGCAAGAGAGAAACAGAAGCCCAACAGGATGCCCAAGGTTCTTAGGATAAAAATGTGGACAAAATCAGCCTGGGGCTTTACCTGCAAGCAGAACCCCAGGCCCATGTGACCAGGCATCCTCAGAGGCAGGCACGCATGGCTTTCACGGGAATTTCTCAAGCTGTCTGTGTCTTTTTGTTCCCCTGCCAGGCTACTTTTACTCTCAAGACCCAGCCCAGATCTGGAGAGTGGCAGAGCAGCTGGAAGTGGGCATGGTTGGCGTGAACGAAGGACTGATTTCTTCAGTGGAGTGTCCTTTCGGTGGGGTGAAACAGTCCGGCCTTGGGCGAGAAGGGTCCAAGTATGGGATTGACGAGTATCTAGAGGTCAAGTATGTGTGTTACGGAGGCTTGTAGGGCTCGTCACCTCTTTAAGAAATAAAACTACCTAGATCTGTAGGGACATTCCATCCATTTTTATAACCAACAACTAGGTTATCAGAGATACGAATTTTAAAAAATTCAGCCAGTCCTCATATCTTAGATGTACAACCTAACCCTTCCCTTATCTAACTAGGGACCAATGGGATACCATATACTGAGACCCCAGCACAATCCCACTGCCTCAGGACAAGGTACAGTGTGCATGTTCACATGCCCTCTGGCACCTCACAAAGTGTAGTCGTTGTGTGGGCAGTGAGTCCCTGGTCCTTATGGGACTTCCCAACTTTGATTCAGAATGCAGAGGAGGAGACGAGGTAATGGGACAGCTAGATTAGGAGGAGGTGCATATCCCTGCATAGGCATCTGTCAGCCTTGACGAACCGCTGGCTGGCTGTTCCAGGGGGGTTATGGCAAAGGCTTTGGCTTCCTAAGACTAAGCAGCATGGATTGCCTGTGCCATATGGAATGTGGGGGGGGTGTTCCTCCTTGTTTCTGGGCTGCTGTTTAAATTACTGAGAGCAGGGTTGCTTTGGGTTTTTGCTCTCTTTAGTTCATCCTGGTTTGGTTTGGCTTTATGTGACAAGGTCCTGCTAAGAAGCCTAGCTGGCTTCAAACTCACACAGGTCCCCTGTTTCAGCCTCTGAAGGGCTAAGGTCACAGGCATGCCCTACCACAGCTGGGTAAACAGAAGTCTCCATTGCCCTAAACTTACACCTCATGCTTCATTTTGTTCCTCTTAGAAAATCAACCCAAACTGGTGGCAACAATCAGCAGAATCGGAAAACATGTCTTTGTTTCTTTTCCAGTGCTGGGTGTTGAATCCTTGGCTTTGTGCATGCTAGCATGTGTTCTACCACTGAACTATCCCCAACTCTTTTTTTCTTTCTTTCATTTTAATTTTTGAGACAGAGTCTCGATAAGTCACATTGGCTGGCCTTGGGGTCCTTATGGTCCTGCCTCGGCATCCTGTGTAGCTGGGGTGACAGGCCTGCACTACCAGGCCAGGCCAATCAATTGACAGCATGGACTCTCAAGTGCCTCCTGTGCTGAGCAGCTCTGCCACCTTGGGTATGCTACTTAGGGCTTCATGGCTCGCTTATAGAGACTCATGCTTGGCTTTAAGGACATTGTGTGCCTGGAAGAAAAAAAAAAAATACTTCACAAAATTGTAGAAATGCAGCTCAAGTACAGGAACCATTTTGATTACGAGCAGTGCCACCCTGCCCCTCCTTGAGCTCAGGGGGGAACTTTGTGGAGGAAGGAAACCAGCTGCCTCCTAGTTCACCTGCCTAAGTCTGACCTGGGTTTTCTGTCCCTCAGTATGGCTGCTGCTAAACTTGCAGAAGAGCAAATACACTTTCACCTCTGTGAAAAACTATTTCCACCGTTGCCAGTCACTGTGGAAGAGAGCTGCAGCCATGACTCTCAGGCACCTTTGCCCTAGGAAAAGCACTTATGGTTCACAATTCAAAAACAAAACACCACACAGGGACCTGCAAGATAGCTTGGTGGGTAAAGGCTTTGCTGGACAACCTGATGGCCTGAGACCTGAGTGCCATCCCTGGAACCTACAGAGAGACAGAGAGAACCAACAGGATGGTGTTGACCTCTGATCTCCACAAATGCATCAGAGGCATGCACTCCCATAAATTCAACACACACACACACACACACACACACACACACACACACACACACACACCCCAAACACCAAAACTCCCAGCAACTGGTGTTGATCTCACTTTGAAACAATTTAAGTGAGGAAAATTCTAGGTCCTTGTAGGCAAGCCTCCTACCTACCTAGAAGCTGTTTATTCCCAACAGGCAACAATGGAGCTTCTTGCTCCATCCCTGCCTCTGTGCAGAGAGCCCACTGGCATTCTCTATGGATGCTCTGTCAGACAGCAATGGGAGTGACAGTAGAGCTAGCTCCAGTGGTTCCTAAGCACTAAGTCCCAAGCCACTGGGAACTTCGAATAAGGAAGTCATGGTTCGAATAAGGAAGTCCCTGCACACAAGAAGAAAGTAAAAACCTGTGTCCTAGGGACCCTGCCTAAGTGGCAAGAGTCACAACTAAGGATGTTCATAGTCTGTTTATGCTTCTTTTGTATAGTGTGTATAGTTGGTTTCTATTACATTTTCTAATTAAATTTTTAATTTTTTTATGGATGTGGGTGTTTTGCCTACATGTATATCTGTGCACCACATGCATGCTGGTGCCCTCAAGAGCCCAGAAAGGGGCATCAGATCACCTAGAAATGGAGTTATATAGATGGTTGTAATCTGCCTTGTGGGCTCAGGGAAGCGAACCCTGATCCTCTGAAGATAGGCAGCCAATGCTCTTAACTTCTGAGCCATCTTGCCAGACCTGACATTTCTAATTTCTTAAGATTTGTAGCCATCTTTTTTTTCAATTAATAAAAAATGCTCTGCTGGTATTTTGTAGAAAATACATCCACTGAGATGTAAACTCATTTCAAATACACTTTAAACAATGTCAACCAGTGGGTTCCTGGACTGTGTGGCAAGTTTGTACTTTTTGTGTGTGCATGTTTGATTTACTGGGTAGATCACTGACCCATACATTTGTTACAATAAATGTAATCAACTTTTGTAATTAAAATAATGGGGGTGATTATCGGTGGTGAAGTATACACTTAGCATACTGGAGACCGTGGGATTAATCATCACCAAAAAGTTCACATGAAAGAACATCTTACTTTTTAAAAAAATGCTTTTGGGTTATAGAAAGATGAGTTTGGATTTTGATATTGTTTTTCAACAGGATCTCCTGTTGGCCTTAAACTCCTGGGCTCAAATGATCCTTAGTTTCCCAAATATCTACAACTGTAGGCCTGTTGTCACCAAATCAGCTAAGAGTAGATTTTTATTATTATTATTTTTTTTTTAGGGGTTTGGGTCTCATGTATTTCAAGCTCACCTGCGATCTCTCCTGCCCTTACTTCCTGTGCTGGAATTATATGTGTTACCAAGCCCAGCTAAGGAGTGTGTGTTGGTGAACACACTTTTTTTTTATGGTTTGTTACCATAAGATATGTGACAGATGGAATTTTTGAAATATCTATACAGACATGTAATACAAACAAGGGTCAATGTACCACACACAGCCTGTGAGCCAAATCAGACCTGCCACCTGACTCTATGAGTTTAAGTGTTGTTGTATATTCAGATGGATTGGGGTGGGTTAGAACCGTTATTTCATGAAATCAGTGAACACAGCCACAGTGCCCCAAGCCTGAGTAGCTGTGTTGTGACCGTAGGCCTGCGGAACCTAGAGGATTTCCTGCAAAGCTGCTAACAAAGGTTTACAGCCCTCCTCTCACCACACTGGCCTCCCCCGTCTATGAGGCATTACTTTAGTCTATTAAACACCTTCTGTGAAAAGGACTCAGTTTCTGGGCATTTGTTACCAGGAATTCTTGGCAGTAATTATCAACTCAAATGACATTAGCCTGATAATAATCCTGTCTCCCAGGTAGTGAGACTCATTTGAAATTGCCAGAATTCATCTGTGTCTTTTTCCATCTGAGGGGCCTTTAAGCAGGGCTCCAAAGCAAGTGCTTGATTCTTTCAGTATCTGTGTTCTTGGGGGGCTGGAGATGGGGGATAAAGATCAGACATGCAATATAAACAAGCCTATTTTGTGATGTAATGACCTTCAAACTGGGTCCCACAGGTTGCCCTCTCTGAAGGCTGGATCTCAGTGTTTTAGTTACCCCTGTGCAGCTATTTTAAAATGGAATTTTACTTGAATACTTAATACTGTGATTGTTTCATGCCATACTTTGTGAGACAAATCTCATTAAGTTGTTGAGAAATATATATATTTTGCTCTATATACAAGTATACATTGCTTCATTTTTCTAGTGTTTGACATGGTATGAGCAACAGAGTTGAATCTCATTAATAAATGTTTAACAGGCTTTCTTATTTCTGGGTTAAAGTGAATGGCTATGTTGTTTCCTTTTTTTTTTTTTTTTTTTTTTTTTTTTTTTTTTTTTAAATCATTTGAGTTTTAACTGGAAAGTGTTAGGTCAACCTGGATGTAAAATTGTACTTCATCAGTGAGTCTCAGAGCAGTGAGCACCTTGTACTGGGAGCTGAGATATTAGCACTTCACATCAGCAACACCACGTGGTCCAGAACTGTGCATTTGCTTGTCTGGGGTGTGAAGGGCATGCCCCAGCTCTCTCCACTCCATCTTCTATACACTCCACGGTTAGCCACTTTTCCCAGTCTTTTATTTTACAGAGAAGTATGAGAAGGGCATTTTCCGAGCCCCTGGTGTCCAGATACGATCCTGGAATACGAATTTTAACACTTGTCTGAGTGCATTTTCTCTTGCTGAATAACACAATACCACAGTTTGGGTACGCCACATTGGTTTGGCTCATGGCTCTGGCACAAGGTTAAGGCATTTGGCAATGGCCTTGCTAGCAGAATCCCTAAGAGGTATAAAGCATAATATGCAAAAGACCTAACCAAACTGGCCTTAACAATAGACTCACCCCTAAGGCGCTGCATTAATCCATTCGTGAGTGGTCGCATCCATGAAGGCAAAGCCTTAGTCAGCTCTGGAAAGGTCCTATATGACCCCGCCTCCTGGGCCTGCAGGTGGCCGCTCCTCTCCCCCACTAGGTGCCCCTGGAAACCCTCTTTGGGACCTAGTCACCTTATGACACCATTAAAATTGGATTAGGGATATCTCCCCCCCCACCCCCCCCCAGCTTCATTTTGAGCCACTCTTAAAGGGCTCATCACTTCCTACATTTTAGAATTTTGGGGGTTAGGAGTTTAACGTACAAATTTTGCCCCCAGGGTCCCCTGTGCCCGGGGAAACCGTCTGTCCTCAGGTTGGGACTTGGAATGTTGACAAGAGCTTTCCTTTCCCATCCCCAACGCCCAGTGAGTCCATTTAAGGAGCAACAGCATCGGGAACTCCAGGCAGAGCCTTGACCAGGCTTGAGCAGAGACCAGGATGAGGGCGAGCTCCCAGGCCTCAAGGCTCAGAGTTCCCCTCAGGTGCCAGCTAGACATGATGAAGGCAGGAGGGTGATACTGCTTCACAAACCATCAAGACAGAAAGGGTTGGCTGTGGGCTTCGTGCACTACCTCAAGTAGCCTGCAGCCTTAGCTTCCAGGCCTGATGTCTTCCCCGCAGAGTGCACAGGGAACTGCCCCTGAGTGGCAACTGACAGAGGCACAAACAGCCCCCTTACTCTCTACGTAGCTACTAAGCTCCTAGTGGGGCTTTCTTCCCAGGGCGCAACAACAAAGAGGACCCTGGGTGATCCCCCAAGGCTGCTCAGAGGGCCTCCTCCAACCCCTGGTTTGCTGATGAGTTCAGAAAGATTCAGTTGATGAGGGTTACATTATTAGTCCCAAGGACAGAGGCCAAGCCAAATCCCAAGGAACCGGAGACATAGCCAGACACTGGCATGTCTATATCAGGGGCAATTTCCTTCACATGTTGGGTGGTCCACAGACCTCTGCTCTCCGGGGAGTCACTTCAGCCATGGGAAAGCAGAACGCAGGAGAGCTGGAAGCCTCTTCCTCTAAGAAAAAACGAAGTGTGTTCTGGGGCAAGGGAGGAAGCTGACCTAGAAAAGAAAAAGAGGAGAACATAGTTACACCTGTGAGAATATTTTTTTTTTTAATTTTTGTTTTCATAAGGAAAAATGTGTTAATCAGCTTTCTGTCACTGGTCACAATACCTGAGATTTGATGAATTTACAAGAAGGAAGGGTCTGTTCTGACTCACCGGTCTAGTCCACAGCTTTGAGCAGCTTACTTTGCGACCGGGCCCAGAATGAGCATCAACAGTGCTGGACTGAGGAAAACGGCTCCCACGGCCGGTGGAGAAGCAGAGCGAGGAAGGCACGCACCCAGTGAGGTCACTTCCTTCCACCGGACCCCACTTCTTAAAGCGTCCAGTGTCTTCCAGCAGTGGCGGGATTTGGGGTTCAAGTCTTCCCACACATTGACCTTTCAAGGACATTTTAGATCCAAACAGTGGCCAAAGGTCATTGTCCTTGGGATGATACATATTCGATTTATTTACCCTTCGAAAACTCAGTAAAATATAAAACTCTTGCAAGACGGTAATGATCAAGGAGACTTTTTAATTCATAGATCTAACAAGTAGCACTCCGTGTCTCAGAACGGGACCTCCACAACTTACCCCAACAAAATTACTAATAGACTGATGGAGACAAATTCTTGGCGGAGGAAGTCCAAAAATGAATATACCCATCATTAATTCCACAAAACTAGAAATTTCAAGGACGTCTGGTGGTGAGGTTGGAGGGAAGGTTTGTCTATGAAGGGTTGCACAGAATCTTTTAGGGTGTCGTACTCATTAGCTCAGTTACAGAGATGGCTCCAAGGGCGTGGCCATACATTAAAATCTATCACATTATACTTAGCAGTTTAATCTAAGTGAATTATACCTCAATATACTTTTTTAAAAATGACTTTTCCCACAGTGCTGTGAACTGAATTTAGGTTCTCACACACATAGGTAAGCACTCTGGGCTGTATTCCCAGTTGTAAATTGGTTTTATTTTATTTATTTATTATTTATTTTTACAAATACTGTCAGGGATGTGCATAAGCCTTTAATCCCAGCACACTTGGGAGGAAGATCTCTATAAATTGCAGGCCAGCCAGGGTTACACTGTCTCAAAGAAAAAAAAAAGAATGAAAGAAAGAAAAAAGGAAAAGGAAAAGGAAAAGGAAAGGAAAAAGTTAAGTTTCCAGCAGGGGTCAGAATGTCCTTTAATACTGAGAAAGCCGCTGAGCTGAGACTTGTCAATTCAAGCAGATTGTCCTAAGGGAGGACCATTTGGTCCCTTGGTCCTCTGAGCTTCAGAAATTTTATTTGTTTTCCCAATATAGATACAGATAATAGGCGTGTGTGTGTGTGTGTGTGTGTGTGTGTGTGTGTGTGTGTGTGTGTGTTTGGTTTGAGACAGGCTCTTTCTATGGAGCCTGGCTGTGGCTGTCCTAGAACTTACTATGTAGACCAGGTTGGCCTTGAACTCACAGAGATCTGCCTGCCTCTGCCTGCTCAGTGCTAGGATCAAAGGAGTGTGCCACTATACCTGGCTAAATGTTTTAGTCTTTGAAGACAATCCTATTACAGTTTCTTTAAAACCTTTTTTGTAAGATAAAAGCAGCCACGGGGGCATTCATATGTAAACACGTGAATGAGTGTGCTCCAAAAACTATTTACAGACACAAATTTGAAATTTGTATTAGGCATGTGATCAAAACATTTTAATTTTTTTTCCAACCATATAAATCCTAAAACCCGGGGCTGGAGCTTACCTGGCATGCACCAGACAGACTCCAGGCTTCTATCTCCCATACTGAGGGAGAAAAAAGAAAAAAAAAAAATATTACAGTAAAAACGTAAATAGCCATCTTTTTTAGCACCTGCAGCATAAGAAAACAGGAGACAGTCTCCACCTCAGGGTGACTCAGGAGACAGACACCTCAGGGAACTCTCTCTCCAGGGAGGATCAGAGGACCAGAGAACTCAATGGTCCTCCCTGGTGCCTGGCAGGCTGCTTGACTTGTCCGTTTTCTGCAGGTTTACCTCTCAGTATTAGAGGGCATTCTGTCTCCTGCTGGAAAGGCTTCTAAGTGGCAGCTATGCAGGCAAAGTCTGGATTCAGGCCAGTGCTCCTTAACTGTGTTCCCAAATTCAGCTACATTAGCATAAGGAAAATGTATTTCTCCTTCAAGAAATTCTAGAGAAAATAAGAAGGCTTTTCCTTAGATAAGCATATGTATTTAATAGTAGTATACAAAAGTCAATACCTTGTCAAAACATGTGGTCAGTAATACATTTAAAAGAATAAAATCAAGACTCAGCATCCAAGATATCTTGGTCACATACAAAAAAAAATCCTCTTCACCATATGAAGGAAGTATTGATGAATATTTTTAAATTATGATTGTGTATATGAGTGTGTGTGTACATGCACTTGCACATGTGTGAGCACATGGGTAAATACATGTGTATACACTGCCAAATATTTTGTGTGGAGGCCAGAGGGCAACTTTTGGACATTGTTTTCCCCCACCACCACCACCATGTGGGTCCTGGGGATCGAACCTAGGTCTTCAGGCTTGGCAGCAGGGGTCTTTCCATGCTGATCTATTTCTTACTTCACAAGATGGTTGTTTGCCTGCTTGAGACAGGTCTGTAGCCTGGGCTGGCCTTGAATACAGTATGTAGCTGTAGATGATCTTAAACAACTCCTGATCTTCCTGCCCCCACCTTCCAAGTGCTAGAATCACAAGTGATGGCTGCTCCCTTGCTGCATGCCTTTAAGGTGTTTTAAACATACTCAGTTGGGGAATGCTGACATTTGAATCTTTGTCTAAAGCAGTAACTAGCTGCTCTCAGCCTCCAAGCCCTATAAATGCTTTCTCCCACACTCTACAGCACTTCTCAACCTGTGGGTTGCAACCTCCATAGGAGTCATATATCAGATATTTGCATTACGATTCATAACAGTAGAAGAAGCAATGAAATAATTTGTAGTTGGGGTCACAACAGCATGAGGAACTGTATTATAGGATCTCAGAATTAGAAGGGTTGAGAACCACTGCTCTAGAGACTTGTTTTTCTCTGTTTATCAACAGCTCTTAGAGTCTCTGGGTCCAAAGATCCCTGGTTATAGACAGCACAAGATAGATGCTGAGGAGCTAGCCTACCCCTTTTTTAGTCCCCAGGGAACAAGTGGGTCACAAGACAGGATCCATTTTCCAGTAACCATTGTGATGTTTATTTCTGACTCACTATAGATTCAAGGTTCTTTTGTGATGGATGGAGTAGAGAGACCAGGTTCAGATAGCCATAGACAGAACCAGCAAACCCACTGCAAACCAAGAGGGAGGGTGGTTTAGAGTGTGCTCCAGTGGAAGACACCAGGTCCATGACCTCCCACTTTGTCAAAGCTTTCCTTTTCATCCTAGCAACAGAACTTTCAGGGGTCTAGAAGGTTCTCCAGGATTTGCCCTCCAATATGCCTGGTCTTCTTTGTGCATTGGGAAGTAGGTCTTGGCACTCGATTCCCAGATCCACCACTGACTGTGACCCTGTGAAAATGACTTATGCTCCTTGGACCACCAGTGGGTGTCTAATACATAGGAATGTTTTCTTTCAAGATTAATTGAAATTAAGGTCAACTACAAGCGATACACACTCTAAAGCAGCAGGTGGTTCACAGGCTTCAGCAGCATGCTCTATTGTTCTAACTTGGGCTGTATTCTCTGTGCCAGAAATGTCCAGTTACCCACAAAAATAGTATCAGCCTGCTCTGTGGATATGAAAGATTCTGTTTATGAAGCTAAATACTAGTGCTAAAAAATCACTGTTCCTCTAACATTATAGATAATATTGAACTATGATATATAGACATCAACATATTACTTTTAAAATAGAAGTACATTCCTACACAGTTTTTAAATTTAATTAATTTAGTTTTAATTTAATTATCAAATCATAATTTTTACTTTTCAACACAGGGGTTATAAACACAAAAAGGCAAGTTGTGGGGAAGGGGATGACACAGGAGCATAGGTATTCAGGGGGTGTACAGATATCTTTCAGAACAGGGTATCAGCTGGGTGAAGGTTCAGAGGACAGGCCACTATGACTCTGCCTATGATTCACTTGTCCTTATCTAAGTTGGTACTATCCACCAAGGCTGCCTATTTACAAGGTCTATGACTACTCAGGCTGGTAAATTTTCACAGAAGCTGCCTGTTTACAATACCTTATAGCCATATGTTTCAGTGTTTTTCCATAGAGACCCAAGACTTTGTGTTAGCAGGCATGTATGTCAGGCCTATTGCTGATTTTAGGCTTATGGCTGATTTTAGGCCTTCAGTGTATAAGCAGGGCTGCCCCTGACATCTCCTCCCTTCTCCAAGTATAGAAGGGCTGTGGCGATTCTAATCTTGCCAAGGCAGGGATAGAGGCCTGACCTCCAGTAATTAAAGGGGACCTTGTAATGGCTCCAGTCCTCCTGTTGTTGTCCACTGAGGCATGAGGGCCATACCCATTCCGATGTCTTTTTCCTGGAGAGGGGATACTTTTGACATCAACCCCTATACAGTCAGGCTTGTCCCTCAGGGAACCCAGGAAGATATTCTTTACTTTTATTTATATTCCCTTGCAGTGCTTAGCCTCGCAGCCTAAGCAAGAATTCAGATCGCCAGTCAGAGGGGGTTCTGGATGGCTCCTCTCTGCTTGGTCTGGGGTGGAAGTCTCCTCTTTTAGGTTGGGTGGAGATGGGATTTGGGAACACCCTGGATAGAGTAACAACCTCATCTTGAGTCTCGTGGTCCTCCTTATCTAACTTATGATAATGTATCTGAATAGATTTTGCTATCAAATTATCTGTTGTTTCACAAAGTTAGTCAGCCTATTTAAGGCCCAGGGACCAAAGAGATAAGCAAAAATAACCCAATTAATGGTCCCAAGATGGAAGGAAGTAGGGTTGACAACCATGGAGAGGTTGAAAACCAATTCTTGTACCAGCTCTCATCTTTCTCTTTCTCTCTCTGTCTTTTCTCAAGGCCTTCTCGGATCTCTTTCATGCTCTCTTTAATCATCCCTGTTTTGTCTATGAAAAAACAACATTCTTCTTTAAGGGTTGTACACAGTCTAGAGCTGTACACAGTCTTTTCTATTGTAAAAGAGTAAATCAAGTCCAATAAAGTTTTTTGCAATTTTTGGAGATCACTCCAGACAGCAAAACGAGGGATTTCTTCAGATTAGTGATGTCAATCTGTAGCTGTTTGATGTCCTTGTCAAAGACCCATCGAAGGTCTGAGTAGTATAAGTCCAGAGGCCAGCATCAGGATTAGAACTCTTAACAACAAACATCACGGGTGATTCATTTTTACCTGAGATACTGCCCGGGTTAGAGCTCCTGGGAGCCCTGCTTCCTCTGGGTTTTGTGAGGTTGGGTGCAGAGCTGCCGCCAGTGATTCTCTCAGTACTCAGGCCCAGACCAGAAGTCCATTCCTACACATTTTAATTCTATCATTCTACCAAAAAAAATATAATACAACGGGTCCTCTAATTTTTTTTTTGAGTTTTCAGTTAACTATAGGCTGCCCTCAAATTTGTTGTATAGCCAAGGCTAGCACTGAATTCCTGCTCCACCTTGCTCTTCCTTCTCGAAGCTAAGACCACAGTACTGGCTCCTTCCACTCTCTCAATGCCAAGGGCATTGCCAAGGTCAACAGCCTTGGGGCTATGGGCAGCTGGGCAACTACCATAAGCCTGTCATCATCTCAGGCTGCAATTAACTCCAGTCCATTGCTCTGGGGTGCCACTTTTTTGGGGGATAACTCCTTTTTGTGTAAAGAAATAAAGTAAACTTTAGTTCTTTGATTTTTAAATATGCTTTTAAGATTCTTTTAATGTGCTTGAGAATTTTCCCTACATGTATGAAATGTGCTTGAGTATTTTCCCTACATGTATGGAATGTGCTTGAATATTTTCCCTACATGTATATTCCTGCTGCCACCACTGCTGCTGCTGGAGGCCAGAGAGGGCACTGGACCCTCTGAAAGTGGAGTTCTGGACAGTTCTAAGTCATTGTGTGAGTGCTAGGAACTGAACCACAGTCTTCTGCAAGAGCAGTGAGACCTTATATATAGCTATTTCTCCAGTCCCTTAAGTAAGTGTTTAAGCATAAATGGTGAATGTTCTGTCCAGTTATTTCAATGGAAAGTCTTTGTAGGAGCTCAGAGCATGGCAACCACATTCCCCTCATTAAGAGCATATTTCAGAGCTTGAGAATATGTCTGTGGTCACCGAGCCCTCCCCCCTTTTCCATGGCAGTGTGCTACAGTGCATACTCACTAAAAGTTACAATAATAAGCAGTCAGTTTGAATGTTCACTGGGGCTGAAAGAAGCCCCACTGTGGTTTCTTTTTCTTAGAGAAAATAAATAGAAAAATATTAAAGGCCTTCAACGTTCAACCTGCGGGTTCTTCACCCCCTTCCCATCTCTAGTGCCTCCTGTTCTTACATTCTGATGCTTCCTTAGCTCCTAAACTTCTAGCTAGCCACAGCTGGCTGCATCACAGACAGAAAGCCACACCCAGACGGTTTCTGCTTCATTGACGAACTGCAAGTTGACCCTGCAGGTCCTCTAAGAAGCTGTTTCTGGAATTTCTTAAAAGCAGTCACAACTTCTACAGAGAAATCAACCCTCCTTGACTTGTCTTTCCTACAGAGCTATATAAATAGAAACAGGTGTTAGCCTAGTTTCATCATGGACAATAAATATAACAAAGTGTCCACTAGAAAGACACAAACTTTTCAGTAGACTCCGCAGAGGTTTTATGCACCCCTTTTCTCTATTGACGAACATCGGTTGAATAAGCAAGATTTTGTTTTGTGTCTTCAAAGTTCTAAGAGCCCGGGTCTTTTAATCACTATGTGGAGCGCAGAGCAAAGCCCCCGGGGAGGGTTGGGTTGCCAATGCACTTAGCCAAGTAGGAGTCAGCTTTGTGTTTTAACTCCCACTGTCCAGTACTGAGCCACGGGCTCATGAGGTCCCTCCACAGCAGCCTGTTATCTGTCCTTTGAGTAATAACCGAAGGAAACTCCATTTCTGGCAGAGCCATTCAGGGAACCCTTCTGGACCCCTCTCTCCATCCTCTCTCGGCTGAATAGTGTGTCCTGGTCGCTTTCAAACTCAGACTCCGACACCATCAGACTGGAGTTGTGCTCTGTGCTCCTGTGCTTGATACCTGGGGAGAAGCAGGAAGAGCATGAAGACGGGCAGCACTTTCCTCTCAGCTGTCCTTTTGTCTGTGTGCTCCCAGTGTTCCAGGGAGGACTGTGGATTGCCCTCTGACTGACCTTTAAAGTGGTCACCTACATGGTTAGGTGGGTTGGTATGACAGAGGCTATGGGTGTCAGTCAACCTTAAATTTGAGTTCCAGCTATGACAACAGCTCCATGACCCTGGACAAGATTCCTAACCTCTTCTCACCTTCTGGAAGGTGATAAAGCTCCTACCCACCGGTTTGTGGTGAGGGAGGACTGAATGAAACTGTGCCTGCGAAGCCTTCACTGTAAAGCCCTTCACCCAGCTTTCATCACAAGTGAGCTCTCTACACATAAATACTGCTATGACCTCGAAGTTTAACCCCACTAAATATTTTTGATAGATGATTTGAATTCTGGGATGTACTGGCTGGTTTTGTGTCAACTTGACACAAGCTGGAGTTATTACAGAGAAAGGAGTCTCCCTTGAGGAAATGCCTCCATGAGATCCGGCTGTAAGGCATTTTCTCAATTAGTGACTAAGGGAGGAGGACCCATTGTGGGTGGTGCCATCCCTGGGCTGGTAGTCTTGGGTTCTATATGAAAGCAGGCTGAGCAGGCCAGGGGAAGTGATCCAGTAAGCAGCAGCTGCCATAGCCTCTGCATCAGCTCCTGCCTCCAAGTTCCTGCCCTGTGTTAGTTCCCATCTGGACTTCCTTTGGTGATGAACAGCAATGTGGGAAGTGTAAACTGAACAACCCTTTCCTCCCCAATTTGATTGTTGGTCATGATGTTTTGTGCAGGAATACAAACCCTGACTAAGATATAGGGGATCAAAACAAAGAAGAGGGTTAAGATATGATTCCCCAATATCAACCAATTCATACAAGAAAATATAAAAGTTACTGGGGGTGCAGGACCAAGGCATTCATGTGGAGGCCAGAGGATAGATAACAGTAGGAGTTAGTTCTCTCCAAACACCATTAGGCATAGAACTTACATTGTCAGGCTTGGAGACAAGCACCTTTACCCACTGAGCCATCTCACCAACATGAATGTTTAAAAATGTTTTAAAAGAACTTATAGTGTCTAGCTAAGGAATTAAAACATAGAGCTGTGGCATGATTCAAGCTACCTAAGAAATAAGAAATAAAACTCTTACATGAATCAAGAGGATACAAACTTTCCCTGGCATCTGGGATTAGTTCTGTGGTGGTCTAAACAGGATGGATTTGAGCACAGAGGGATGTTGAGGTAGGAGGACAGAAGAAAGGCATAGAACATTTAGAAGCATCCAGAATACAAACAAACAAACAAAAAACAAAATATAGATGATGTGGAATGACAAGTGGGAAACAAAGAACGAGGCCAGAGAGGCTGGAGCTCACAAAGAAGCACAAGACAGGAATGTCACCATGAGGCCTTGAATAAAATTGGCCACTGTAGATCCACAGAAAGTGGCACTCTTAAGAGGTGCGGCCTTGTTGGAGTAGGTGTTGGAGGAAGGAGTCACTCGGGGAGTGTGGGGAGCCAACTGAAGGTGGCTATCATCGTTGCAGCCATCTTGAGCCATATACCCTGGCAAGAGACTTGATTACATCAGCCTACAACAGCTGAGCACACTCTGATAACATCTTGCTTTAGATACCCAGGATTTTCCCTTGGGTGTGTGAGACTTAAAGGTGTGTGACTTAAGGGCATGACCTAGAGATCAGATTTAGAGACTAGGCCTAAGGGCATGACTTAAAGGCGTGGCTTAGAAGTGAGACATATAAAAGGCAAGAGGCAGAAAGAAAAGTTCAGTACAACTTGGAACTAGGAATTAGGTTAGAGAGTACAACTTGGAGTACAACTTGGAGTGAGTTATTAGGTATTAGTTGGAAAACACTTGGACTAGAGAACTCAGAAGAAAGCAACAGATTATTAGGCATTAGACATTAGGCACTTAGCACTTGGAAAAAATAACCTGGAACTTGGAGGCACTAGGGACTAGGAACCAGGAACTAAGAACTCAAAACTTGGGTTCTAAGTCTTAAAGAGACTGAAGAATAAACAGGATTGAATCACACTCTGTCTGGTCTCCATTCTTCGAGTCCGTCCTCACTCTCTTTCTTGCTGAACCCCGACCCTCAGACCAGAGCTGCTTGGGGCATTGCTGGATAACAAATTAGTCCCCAAGGCTTTTGGCAGTGTGGGTTCCAACATTGATAGAGCGGTCCTCAACACTTGGGCCCCCAAGCATGGGGCAGAGTGGTCCACAACATTTTTGGCCCCCAATGTAGGTTAGCTCGAGCCGCAACAGGGGAGGGCTCTGAGGTTTCAGATGCTCAAGCCATGCCCAGTGTGGCATTCTCTTCCCACTGCCTGCTGATCCAGATGTATAACTCTCAGCTTCTTCTCCAGCACCGTATCTACCTGGATGCTGCCATGCTTCCCACCCTGATAACAATGGACTAAACCTCTGAACTATAGGTGAGCCCCAATTAAATGCTAAGAGTTGCCCTGGTCGTAGTGTCTCTTTACAACAATGGAAACCCTAACTAAAACAGCCAGAAAGTGTGGATTTAACCCATGCACAGAGGAAATCACAGTATACAAAAAAGAAGGAAGTACAGCAGAGACTTACAGACTTACAAGATACTCTGGTCTGACCATGGTGTTCCCCAAATTCTTACATTGAAACCTATCTCAAGGTGATATTACTGAGCAGAGAGCCTATGGAGAAAATCAGTACCCATTGTGGATTGGTTCTACTGTTGTGTTAATTCGGCTCCCAAAAATCACACAGGAACACATCTGCCTGTAAGTGGACTGCTGCCTATAAGATGCTAAGGGTCCCTGTCCCCAGTTGGCTCTAATTGGTAAATAAACTTCCTGGCAGCCAATTGCTGGGCAGGGAGACAGAGGTGGGACCTGAGATTTCCTGGGCAACGGAACCACGAGAGAGGAAGATCTTTTAGAATGGCCGTGACAGGGAAACAGAAATATCAAGCCTGAGAGCTGTAGGAGAGAAAGTATACAACCATGTAAGAATTGTAGGAGAGTGGCCCTGATTGGGTCTGTGGTAAAGAGATGAAATATAAAATTTTCAGGAGTATCAGGGGGGAGGCATTAGCAATATAGTATAGGAGCAGAAGTATAGGGGTGGCTCAGCTGTTTGAGCTGCTTAGGACATATTAAAAATAAGGCTGCTTGTGGGTGTGTGTCTTTCATTTGTGAATCTGAAACATTTGGGTGGGCAGCAAGGAGCGTGCATGCACCCGCTGGGGAGTTTAGAGCAGATTAACAGAACCACTGCTTCAAGTAGCTTTATGAAGAAGGCACAAGAAGAGGCTGGAGACATCACACAGATATGCTGCAAAACTTTCAGTTCTATCTAAAAGATAGAACTTTCTCTAGAGAGAAAGGGTGGGGGCAGAAACAAAGACAGAGAGAGACAGAAAAATATTGACCAGAGAGCTACCTTGCTCCTCCCACCATGCAAAGATACAAGGAGAAAGTACTAACCATGAAGGAAGTGGCCCTCATCAGATTGAATCTGCTACCTTGACCTTGGATATCCAACTCTAGACCTCTAACAAATAAACACGTGTGGTTTTTAAGTCTCCACTCTGTTTTATGTTGTTATAGTAGCCAGAATAGACTTACACAGTGGTGGGGCACACAGAGAAACAGAGTCCAGCTCTGAGGCTGACAGCCTGCCCCAGCCCATGCTCCTTGGACCATCCACTAAGCTTTCCTCCATCTTAGTACCCTCTTCTGTAAAATGGAGCACAATCATAGTACTTGACCAACGGGGTTTAGAGTCAAATGGGCGAAGTATACTGAAAGTACCTGTGCTAACAAGGATGCTTACTACTGTGAGTTAGAGGTGGGATCATAAATATCTGAGACTGGGTACCAAAAACAATGGTGGGGAAGTATGGAAAGGTGCTAGGCGGTATGGGATGGCAGGAAAGTGGGTCCGAGTGAAGTTGTAAACCACTGTAAAAACAATGGGCTTCTGCAGCTAGATAGGAGTTTGTGAGAAGGTGGACATGAATCAAGTAGAAGGTTGGTGAGCTAACCAGCCCCAAGCACCTCAGGCTCTTAGGAATAAAGCACCTAACACCTTTGCATTAACTCCTGAGACACAAATAGTGAGCACTCCGTATGTTGCGGCTGCTGTTGGTATTACCTGTGAACTTCTGCAGGGTCTCTAATGATTGCTTATTTTCCACTGTCAACTTGACAGACACCGCTCAATGCATTAGTGATGTACATCTCTCTGTGTGACTTTAAGAACTCTTCCAGAGGCCGGGCAGTGGTGGCACACACCTTTAATACCAGCACTTGGGAGGCAGAGGTAGGCAGATTTCTGAGTTTGAGGCCAGCCTGGTCTACAGAGTGAGTTCCAGGACTAGCCAGGGCTACACAGAGAAACCCTGTTTTGAAAAACAAAACAGAACAAAACAAAACAAAAGCACAAACAAACAAACAAACTCTTCCAGAGATGGTTAGCTGACTAGGGACAGTCTGCCCTGAGTGTGGGCTGTACCATTGAACGGTCTGTGGTCTTGGGTTGAATGAGAGAGAACATGGAGAAAATAGCTCAGTGCTGGCATCCCTAGACCCTCACAGATATGAGGAAGCAGCCTCAGGTACTGATTGTACAGGCAAGAACTGTTCCTGCAGCCAGTCCTTCCCTGCCAAGGTGGACCATATGCTCAAACACTTAACCAATATAAGTCCTTCCACATTTAAGGTTAGACCAAGCCAAGGCTTTTCCTGGGTCCCTGAGGTGTGGAGAAAGAACATAGTTCCTTGTCTAAAACTAAAAATATGTTTGGCATAGCCAGAAATGGCCTGAACCCAGGGCCTTGAGGGAGCTGTATCTTCATGCTGAGAACTCAACTCTTGCCTCTCTAAGAGGCTATGTTAGTTTATCAGTCCAAAGGCCACTGTATGCTAGGTCTGTGGTGCATTTGAGATACCTGTGTTCCCTTCATGCAACATTGCTTGATCAACTCCCTGCTGACTTTGTCCCTTTGTATGATAGCTTTTGATGATACTATGACATTTTTTTCCTTTCAGGAAGACTGTATGTAAGATGTATTTCCTAACAAACTTGCTTGGCATACGACATAGCTTGTGTAAGATCTCCTGACCCCAGCTTTCCTATCTTCTTTATCTTATCCTCTGGTCATCCCCCTTAGCACCCTGTCACTGAAGAATGACCTGTTGGTCCAAGTCACTTCCTCTCTTCCATTGTTGCTTGTCAGGTATCTGGTCACAACAACTTAACCACATTCTCTACCCACAGTTAACCATTTTACACACACACACACACACACACACACACACACACACACACCCTTCCTCATCTGTCTTAGGGTTTCTATTACTGTGAAGAGACACTATAACAATGGCAACTCTTATAAAGGAAAACATTAACTTGGGGCTAGCTTAAAGTTTTAGAGGTTTAGTCCATCGTCATCATGACAAAAACATGGTGACATGCAGTCAGACATGGTGCTAGAGAAGAAGCTGAGAGTTCTGCATCTTGATCCTCAGGCAGCAGAAGTGAAGGTGTGGGATGAGCTTCTGAGACCTCAAAGTCCACCCCACAGTGACACATTTCCTCCAACAAGTCCATACCTCCTAATAGTTCTACTCCCTATGGACCAAGCACCCAAACACGAGCCTACAGCGACCCATTCCTATTCAAACCACCATGCACACACACCATCCACTAGAAGGTATTATCCTTGATCTTCATGACAAGGATCCCTCCTCATATTTTGGGGAGGAGTATTGGTCTGTTGCTATGTATTATAATGCTAAATTCTACACTGAAGGTCTGGGCCTATGAGTTTCTCGTGTTTACCAGCTTTTGCTGTGCAAACTTTGTTCCCTAATTTAAAACTATTGGTTAAATAAATATGACTACAGCCAGTTAGTGAGGGGATTAGAAGTAGGTGGGTTTTTACCTGACTGGGGGAGAGGGGAAGGAGAGAACGAGGAGGAGAAAAGAGAAGGCACCATGAGAAGAGATGTACCACTAGCATGTGGCCAGGAGAAACAGCAAGTATCTGGGGTACACTGTTATCCAGGCCAGCAGTTAGAAAAGTAGATTGGGGTGACTCCCAGTAATTGTCAAAGCCAAATAAATTAACCATAGTCTGAGTCTCATGTATTTTTAAGCTAGTCATGGGTAAGCTTAAATCAGTTATACTACAGAGTCCATCCTTGTTGACATTTTGTGTCTCACAACTTTGAAAGTGACCATGCCTCTCTATAAGAATTAAGCTACCTACAAACCCAGAATTATGGAAAATGCACAGAATCAGCACTGAGCAGCCTCAGAGGTACATTACGTAAGTTATAGTTAATATGTAAGAATCCAAAGATTAACTGAAGTGGATGGGAGGTGTTCTGAGCAAAAGGTCAATACACTCTGAGAAGACAACTTTCTCAAGTGCCTCAGCTGACTGAGCTGATGGGAAATGGTTGCTTTTAAAGGCCAGATGTCTTGCTGTTGCTTGTCCGGCCAGATGTAAAGGGAGCAGCTCTCAAAGGAAAGTTAGGGTGAAAGTGCTCGGTGGGCCATATGCCCCGCCTCCCTCCAAGCCAGAGGAAAAAAGAACCAGACACTGATGGAAGAGAAGTCCTTGCCTGGGGTCACTTGGCAAAGGCTCAGCCTCCAGTAAGTACTTGCAATCTCTCACCCATTAATGCCTCAGAGGACTTGCCAATTATTCATTACCTTCCTAATACAGTTACCATGGGCCTGTTCTCAGGCATCCTGCCCAGGGGATGGATGCTGTTTGTCCTTCCTTGCAGACTCACAGACTTGCTCTTTTGTCCTGATGATTGATTCCACTTTACTCTCCCTTTCACCCAGCCTCTCTGGCCAATGCCTAAGTAAGGCGCTCAAAGGAAAGGCTCTTACCGTATTTGGGCCTCAGCTCCATTCGTTCCTGCTCATCCATGTTGTCTAGGATGGTGTACTTTGTTTTCTTCCGTATCTTAGTCCTTTTCCGTCTGAAAGAAAAGTGAAATGCTAGATCGGATACTTAGAATGGCACTTGGGATCTTTTCCACATAAATAAAGGGCTTGCCTGAGACTGAGGTACTGGAGCCTAGTCGAGCAATGCTCAACACCTGTAGACAGCCCAGGCACCTTTCCCACAAGTGATGCCTCCCTTGGAAAAACCTGAGTGAGGAAGATTCCTCCAAACTACTGCTAACTAATAATGTTCAGAGACACAGAACTGTCCCAGAGGGAGGAACACACAGAAGAGAGAAGACACTGAAGTCCCACACTTATCTTAGAAGTTATCACACTTATCTTTCATTTTTTCTACAAGACATAAAAACTGGGATGATCCTTTGTGCCTCACAATGGGCTGCAAAGGGTCACTTGAAAACACCTATTAAAACTACACTAAACTCAGGAAGCAGAGGCAGGCAGCTCTCTATGAGTTTGAAGCCAGCCTGCTCTACCTAGCAAGTCTCAGAACCCAGGGATACATAGTGAAACACTGTTGCAAAGCAAGCAAACAGACAAAGGAACAAAGTAAGGTGTTCATCAGTCAGGCAATAACTGTTCTGATCATGTGTCTTTAAGAGCAAGGGCTTCTTGGTCTCAGTTTAGTGCTTGCTAACTGGAGATTTTGAGAATATTAAGACAGTTTGTTTTAAAACCTGGTTGTCAATTAATCGACCAGTGGAGCAGTGAGACAAACCCAAGCAGAAAAAGCCCAAAGCTGTCCACCACCCCAGCGAAGCATCTTGGCACACAATGAACAAGCATAGTAGGTACCTCCTGCAGCAGCAGATGCACAGCCAAGTCGCAGCTCCAGTTAGCACTGTTAGGGTCAGCGCCAGAGCTGCCACGTAGAATACACTCCACTCTGCAAAAGGAAAAGGCCAGAGTGCACAATGATAAACTGTTTGCTAAACAGCTCTGTTCTGATGACTCACAAAGAGTCCGTCTGAGCAGAAGCCAGCTCTGGTGCAGGGACCGCTGCGGGGGCAGACAAAAGAGCGAGGCTAGGTGCCAATCAGAAGACTGATGGCTTTGTCTGTTTGGTGGAGGGACCTCATGAGGCACAGAACTCCTCAGGCACATAGTTCAGGTTGACCTGAGAACTGGAAATCCAAAATAACTGAAAAGAATTGGGGAAGCAGCCATGCCTCCTAAATACAAATGCACAAAATATTAAAATGCTCATTCCAGAATCCCAAGAATCATAATAACCTTTCTCCCTAAAAAGGTCTGTATGATACTTCTCTTCCTCCTCCCCTTCTCTTCCCCTTCTTCTTCCTCTTCCTCTTCTTCCTCTTTCTCCTTCTCCTCCATTTTCTCCTTTTTTGTGAGACAGGCTCTCCTGTAACCCAGGTTGGTCTTGAATTCATTACATAACCAAGGATGGTCTTGGACTTCCTATCCTCTGATTCTACACTGCTAGTACCCTACGCATGGTTTTATTTGGTATGGGAGATAGAGTCCAGCGCTTGGGATATACTAGGCAAGCGCTCTACCTACTCGGCTATATCCCTAGACCCACAGCATGATCTTCATAAAGCAAGGCAAGGGTATATGGTTGCCTGTGGCATGTAGACATCTATCAGGACCAAAGGTCCATTTATAAACTATTCTTCATCCCTTTTATATCCTAAGCTTTGCAATAATATCTTAGGGGCAAAATGCTAATAGGTGCCCAAGATAGTGGCATATGCTTTTGATCCCATCTCTTGGAAGTTAGAGATAGACAGATCTCTGTGAGTTCAAAGCTAGTTGGTCTACAGAAAGAATTTCAGAACAACAAGGACAATGTAGAGAGATGCTGTCTCAAAACCAAACAAACCAAAACACCAATGGAACAAAGTCTCATGCTTAACCTGATTAACTATCATGCCATATCCCCAGAATAGTGGCCTGAAGCTGGTTTCATTGCTGATGTTTGTGGGGGTTTAAGCAAGAACACAACACAGTAGGCAGCCCTTAGCATCTTTCTGACATTTGTGTCCATCAGGATCCCCAGGATGGCAAATCTGCTCTTAGGAGTAGACTGCCATTAACAAATAGTTGTCTAGCTGAGTATCGTGACTCAGATATGTAATCCTAGCAATCAAAAGAGAGACAGGCTGGGCTATATGAGACCCTTGTCTCAAAAATCAAAACAAAAATGTAGTGTGTGTGTGTATGTGTGTGTGTGTGTGTGTGGTTTTTCTCTCCAAAGAGACTGAAGAAGGGTACCAGCATGGGTGATGGGGCAAGACAGTGAGTCCTGTAGCTGGTACCTGCTTGGGCTGATCCCTAGCAGTGAGTGCCACATTTCCCATTTTGTATTATCCCAACAGAATACATAGGATGTGTGTCATCATACAGTCCTAACATCCTAAGTCACAGGTATAATCTGAGGGGAAACATCTCAAGGCAGCTACTTCCTAGAACAGCCCTGCTAAATCTATCTCACAGGAGGTTTTGCAGACGAGACTCCAGAGACAGACTGGGACGAGGTTTTAATGTTCAACTAAGTGAGTTGGTTCACTTGGCTCCAGGAAAGAATGCTGTTGGATGGTTCTATGTGCTGAGCCAGGAAGAGATGAATATCTTCAAGAACCACACCGGAAGCCACCACCACTCACGAACCACTCACCACAGTTGCTCTCGCCATCCCACAGATACCGTTGTACAAGGTTCTCCATCCACAGCCGGGAGCAAATGCAGCGCTTGGTGATGGGGTCACAGTGACCATGGCCTGAACACTTGAGAAGGCATCCTGTAAAAGGTGGCACAGAGCTGAGGTTGCCATGGACAAAAGGAGATCCCTGCTTTTCCACTTCTATAGTACAGGCCCAAAACAAATGAGTAAATTAAAAATCTCTTAAGAAGCCAGTCATAGTAATGCCTGCCCTTAATCCCAGCACTCAGGAGGCAGATGCAGGCAGATCTCTGAGTTTGTGGCCAGCCTGGCCTACAGAGTGAGCTCCAGGACAACCAGTGCTACACAGAGAATCCTTGTCTCCAAAAATAAAACAAAAACTCTCTTATGAGCCAAGCATGATAACAGATACCTAAAATCCTAGTGCTCAGGAGGCTGAAGCAGGAAGATTGCTGCAGGTTTGAGGCTAGCCTTGGCTACAGAGAAGTCAGCAGCTCAGCCAGGACTACATAATAAGACCCTTATCATGGTCTCAGTCCTTACCATCACCACCAAAACAGGAGCATAATTTTCACCATCTACATTTGCTCATCAGGAAGCAAACGTAGAGAAAAGCCAATCCGTACCATAGAAAGAGCCTTGACCTTTACCAGTATAAATAATCCCTAAGAACGCGCACTGCAGCCAGCTGGGCGTGCACAGCGCTGGGTCTTTACTGGAACACTGTTCACAGTCCTTCCTGCAGTCCACAGGTAGAAGAGTAGTTGTGTGGTTACAGAACACATCCAGGGAGGAAGACCAGGCAGCCACAAATGTCTCATGGAAAAGAAATTCTAACTGATGTGGGGAGATAGTAACGGTGTGATGTAAAGTCTAAAGACATTGCAAGAGCTGTGATGTAACTCAGTTGTAGAACCTAGCATGTGTAATGCATGAGATTGAGTCCCCAGTAACATTACACACACACACACACACACACACACACAAACATATACTCACTACACTCTCACACAGACTCACACCAAAGCATACTCAAACCATACCAAATCATCCTGATCATATTATTTTTCCTAAAGATGAAGCAACTTGGAAGAAATACATCTGAATAAAAACAAAAGATGCTTGGCAGATGGAAATTCTAAACTCTACAAACCAGAAGATTGCTTTCTTCTTTGTACTTTTAAGAATTAAAAAAAAAAAAAAATTCAGAACAGGTTTTTCTCTGTGTAGTTCTGGATTCCTTGGAACTCACTCTGTAGATCAGGCTGGCCACAAACTCAAAGGTCTGCCTGCCTCTGCCTCCTGGGTGCTGGGGTTAAAGGTGTGTGCACCCCACCCAGCTCTCAGATTTTCTACAGTAAATAAATCACTGCTTTGGACTTCAGAAAAAAATCAAGTTACCAAGTTACTTTATGTTATGAGTTAAAGTGTCAATTGTAGACTAACACATGGTCTGAAACAAATGAAACTTATGCAAACAATATACCTTATTCTGAAAACTCTAAGATGAGACTACCTCCACTAGCACTTACTCATGAGATGTGGACAGGGACCACGGAACTATGAATCATTTTGGTATCCTGAAGGGACAAGCAGAGCTAAGAAATATGGTTACAACTACTTTAAACTGGCAGGAAGAGTTTTTGAAACAGTGATGTGTGATACTACTGTTCTCTGGTTTCTTTCCAAGACAAGAGCAGTTGGTAAATGTTGAAAACCTACTGGAGAAATAATTGCAGCCTCTGGGGGGGGGTTGAAAGGAAAACGCCTGTATTAGATAGCTTTCTTGTTTCTATAGCCAGACTCCTGAACTTAAAAGAGGAAAGGCTCACAATTCGCGCAGTCCCTTACGGCAGAGGAGGCGTGGCCACAGGATTGAGAGACAGCCAATCCCATAGCTCTACGGTGAGGAAGCAGGAAGGGTAGACAGGGGTTGGGGGCATGGGGACCATGTGAGTGAGGCTGGGCTAGGAAACCTCCAGACCCGCCCCCAGGGGTCCACCTCCTCCAGCAAGACTCCACCTCCTAAAAGCTCCGTAACCTTTACCAGCTGGGATCCCAATGTTCAAAGACACTACAGGGAACATATACATCAAACTACAACCACGTCCACGTTGTGCCTATAAAACTCATCCATGATTAGCACGTCTGACTGTTTTATTATAATATTTCTGTGGGAGATGTACCTGCTGTGTCTATCCTTAAGACCTTGAAAAGCAGGAAAGCCTCCTTCTCCTTGGAAAGCCGCTTGTGCAGATTCCGGGCCACATCAGCAGCTCTGAGAACCTTGAAAGGTGACCCACTCTGTACATAAAATACAATCACAGTGCTGTAGAAGACACAAAGAGAGGACAGTCACATCATTAGACAGCCAGCAGCATGGCGTTTCACCTCAGCCACCTGACTTGCGCAGCTGAGAAGGGAGCCGGCTACAGCTCTGTGATAGGATTCGTTTTTATTGCCAAATAATATTCCATTGCATGTATATATGTATATTTCTGTGCACATTTAAATAATTTGTATAAATTGTTTGGGGGTGTAGATATGGGCGCCAAAGGTCAAATTTGGGTGTTGTCCCTCAGAAGATATCTAGCTTGTTTTATGAAAGAGGGTCTTGCCGGGCAGTGGTGGCGCACGCCTTTAATCCCAGCACTTGGGAGGCAGAAGCAGGCAGATTTCTGAGTTCGAGGCCAGCCTGGTCTACAGAGTGAGTTCCAGGACAGCCAGGGCTATACAGAGAAACCCTGTCTCGAAAAACCAAAATAAATAAATAAATAAATAAATAAATAAACAAGGTCTTTCTTTTAAAAAGTAGGGAGGTAGGGGGAGATTTATGTGTTTATTTATGCGTTTATTTTATGTATGTGGCTACATGTGGTCATCCGCATAACAATCTGTGTGCCACTTGTGTGCTTGGTGCCTACAGAGGCCAGAAGAGGACATCAGATTCCCTAGGACTGGAGTTACAGAGTTGTGAGCTGCCATGTGGGTACTGGGGAGCAAGCCCAGGTCCTCTGAAAGGCAGCCAGTGCTCTTAATTCCTGAGCCATCTTGACAGACCCTCAGACAAGGTCTCTCATTGGAGGCCTGGGGCTCATTGATTAGGCTAGGCTAGGCAGTGAGAGAGCCTCCAGGATCCTTCCCCAACCGGTCCCACCCTCCAACCGCTGCCATTTTAGGTTGCATAAGAATGCTCCCCACGGGCCCACATATTTGAGCACAATGGTCCCAGTTGGTAATGCTGTTTGGGGGTGTGAGTGGTTCAGCTTGGCTGTAGGAAGTACATCACTGAGGGTAGGCTGTGAGAGTTATAGCCGGCTCTGCCTCAGTTCACTCCTGCTTTCTGTTTGTGGTTGGAGATGGGATTTCTCAGCTTCCTGCTCCTGCCATCATGCCTGCTGCTCACTGCCACACCTCTGATGTGATACCTTCTGGAATGGTAAGCCTGAGATAGACCCTTTCTTCCAAAAATTGCTTTTTTGGTCATGGTATTTCATCCCAACAGGAAAACTACTACAGCCACCGTCCTTCTCATGTTTATTTGAGTGTGTGTTGGGGCGTGGGGAGGTGCATACACACTGCAGTCCATGAGTGGAGGTCAGAGGACAGTTCTCTCGTTCTACCACGTGGGTTCCAGGGGTTACACTCAGGTCATCAGGCCCAGTAGCAGATGCCTTTACTTGCTGAGCCTTTTTTGTTGTTGTTGTTGTTGTTGTTGTTGTTGTTGGCCCTTTGTCCATATTTTTACTTGAGCTCTGGATCAAACTCAGATCTTCATGCTTGCATGGTAAAATACCCTACCAACTGAGCTATCTCCCAGTTCCCATATATTGCTTCCATCCATTGATGGACATTTAGGTTGTTTACTCTCTGTAATGAATATTTGTTGTGACTGTCCATAGATACTTTTTAATGTAGATGTAAGCTTTTTATTCCCCTCGATAATTGCATAGGTAACTAATTCTATAGATAATTTTTTTTCATGGTGTTTGTTCATTTTACATCTGTGCCAACAAACAACATGCAGTGCTATGAACAGTTGCCATGGTCTAACCTTTAGATTATAGCCATTTATAGACAAGCAATAAAAAGGTATTAAAAGATGTGTGTGTGTGTGTGTGTGTGTGTGTGTGTGTACTCCCACATGTGTGCACACGTACAGATATGGAAATCAGAGGACAATTTATGGGAGTTAGTTCTCTCCTCCACTATGTGAGTCCTGATGATTGAACTCAGGTCTTTGGGCTTGGTGACTGGCAGCTCCACCTTGCTAAGCTATCTTTTGGCCCTGGGAGTAGTTTTGCTTGGCAACTCTGATGACTATTCATGCTGACTCAAGCACAGGGAAAGTTTCCCTACTATGGACTCTGTTTTTAAACTTTATATACTGTGTACTTTGTAAACTTTGTAAACTCTCAAGTCAGGAGAGTGCCCCCCACCCTGAGGGCACCTCCTGCCTGAGGAACTTCAGTAACCAGGCCCCTCCCCTAGACCTCTCTTGTCATAACATTTTCAGCCTCTGTAACTGTTAAAAAGGTCATCTCCAGCCCCTCAATGGGACCCTTCCCAGATTATGTTAATTTTAGGTGAAAAGTCATAACAAAATCCCACCAATCCCTGAGCAGGAAAACCTACCAATCCTCCTCCCCTCTCTCCCCCGCCCCCCAGCTTGCCACAAAAACCCACCAATCCCTGAGCACAAAACACTACCAATCCCTGAACAGGAAACCCCACCAATTTCTGGGCTCTCCCAAGCTCAGAACTTGAAATCCCACCAATCCTCACCCTGGAAAGCTGCCCCCCTCCACTCCTCCACAAATGAAATCCTATGTAAGTGACTTGCTCAGTTGTTCAGTTCCATGCTGTCTTCTTCTGGGGGCAAGATGCAGCCAATCCTAGATGTATCCCTCCACACCCTGAACCCTCCCATAAATCTCTTATGAGATTTGCTTCCTGGTATGACTCTTGCCAGAAGAAGCCAAAAAGCAATGAAGAGAAGGGAAAAAAAGAAGTGGAGCAGGGCTGAGGCTCCTGAGCTGTCAGCTCAGCTGGGGATCCCCTCCCCTGGGAGCTACAATGCTGAATGCCCCTGCCCCTGCTGAGGAGGCTTCCTCTCAGAACTGTGTGGTTCCTGGGCTCCCATGTCTCAGGATGCCCTTCCATTGGGACACTGTCCCTCCTCAGAGCTATATGGTTCCTGGGCTCTAAAGTCCCAGGATATCTTTTCATCCAAGCAGGAAGGCTAACAATTTTCTTAATATGGTGAGCATATTTTCATGTACTGAACACACCTACATCTTCTCTAGAAAAATACACAGATCTGTCTCGGAGCTATGAAAATAGTTCCACAACTTAGTCACAACTTGAAAACAACAGCAAATCTCCTGTCTCACAGTTCTAAACAGCCAAAGCTCCAAATCAAAGTGTTGGTAGGGTCATGTTCTCTGGTACTCTGTAGACAGATACATTCCACATGTTTCTCTCAGATTCCTTGGTGTTCCTTGGCATTGGGCTTGTAGATGCATCATTACCGCCCACGCCTCTTGATTACCTGACATTCTTTTCCTTTTCCTGTATGTGCTCCCTGTATGTCTCCCGTGTGTGTGTGTGTGTGTGTGTGTGTGTGTGTGTGTGGGCAGGTGTTCATGTGCAGGTGCATGTGTGCATGTGCAGGTATGTGTGCAGGTATGTACATGTATGTTGAAGCCTAAAAAATTAGTCTGTTAGCTTTAAATTCAATTATATCCAAATTTGTAGGACATGGGCAGATAAATCTGTTGAATAATTGTTTTGATTGGGTTTATTGAGATGAGAAGACCTATGCACTGTGGGTGGAATTAAACTAAATTCATACAAAAAAAAATTAAACTAAATTTAATTAAACTAAATTCATAGGAAAAAAATCATATGAATGGGCCCTATCCCAAGTCCTGATAGGGTTCTTCTGAAACCTTATGAGCCAGGCATTTGTCCATTGTTCATGTGTCTTTCAACATTCTTGTCCCCTAAGCTTTGCTTATAGTAACATAGAGCTTTTCTACCTTGAAGTTCCAAACTCTTACATATTCTTTCCACAGACAAGTTTCAAAAGCCTATGAACCACATGGTCAGGTTTATGATCACATTGGCCCTGCTCCTGGTACTGATATTCTCTCTAGGTTCTTTTCCTATTGTCATGTCAAAAGAATCTTAAAGGAAGATGGGGTAGTTTAGGCTTATGGTTTGAGAAAGTCCTGGTTGCAAGAGCTTGGGGCAGCTGGTCACGCTGCATCCACAGTCCAAAAGTAGAAAAGAATGAACACCTATGTTCACTTCACTTTTCCCTTTTTATACTGGCCAGGATTCTCTGCCTAGGGAATGGTGCCACCAACAGTGCATAGGTCTTCTCATCTCAATAAACCCAATCAAAACAATTATTCAACAGATATATCTAGAGGGTCATCTCCTAGCTAAATGTTTTAGATCAAGTTGACAACTGAGATTAACAGTGTTCTTAGTTAGGGGTTTACTGCTGTGAACAGACATTATGACCATGGCAACTCTTATAAAGGAAAACATTTAATTGGGGCTGGCTTACAGTTCAGAGGTTTTAGTACATTATCATCATGACCAGAAGCATGGCAGCATACAGGAAGACATGATGCTGGAGAAGGAGCTGGGAATCCTATGTTTGGATCTGCAGGCAGCAGGAAGAGACAATGCCACACTGAACCTGGATTGAGCATAGGAGACCTCAAAGCCCACTCCCACATTGACATACTTCCTCCAACAAAGCCACACCTACTCTAATAAGGTCACACCTCTTAATAGTGCCACTCCCTATGGATCAAGCATTCAAACACATGAATTTATGAGGACCAATCATATTCAAAGCACCACAGCTTGTAATAGCCCAATGTCTGGTACAAGCTGTTTCCAACAACCCTGGCTAAGACTATGCCTGCAGAAGCCAGAGAAATTCAATGTTGCCTTTATATAGTTATCTTAAGGCATCCATGGAGTTTTTAAGATGGCTAGTGTCCTGTAAGTATAGTCCAGACAACTGTTTGACTGATAGCTGTTTAGTCCAAAGCAGTCAAGACTCCAAAAGCATCCAATTAGAGAGTCAGATGGTCCCACCCCTGGCATTTTTTATTTACAAATTGTTGAGCACCAGGAGTGCTTACAGCAAGGACTTAAGGATTTATCATTAACATTAATCATGATTTTTAACAGCATTTAATACTTGCATAATGCCCCAGAGAGGGGTGAGTCCTCCTTATCTGTCTACCCAGAAATCTTTTCATCATGAAGGGATGCTGGACATTGTCAAAATCTTTTCCCATAGTTTCTGGCATGACTATATGGATCGTTTTATTTTTAAGATTTTATTTTTATTTTTAATTATGTGTATACATGTGGTGTGTATGTGTGTGTACACATGCATGCACACATGCACATGCGTGCACAACTTCCCATGGAGTCCACGAGAGGCCTTTGGCTATTCTAGATCTGGAGTTATATGAGGTTATAAGCTGCCCAATACACCCATATTGGGTATTACCATACTGGGAAGCACTGGTCCTCTGGAAGGATAGTGTATATTCTTAATTGCTGAGCAATTTCAATGGTAGGTATTTTGCATGCACAAGGTTCTGGCTTCCATCTGCAGCACCATAATTAGTTAATTAAAATATACTTTCATAGCTGGGCAGTGATGGCACACGCCGTTAATCCCAGCACTTGGGAGGCAGAGGCAGGCAGATTTCTGAGTTCGAGGCCAGCCTGGTCTACAGAGTGAGTTCCAGGACAACCAGGGAAACCCTGGACACAGAGAAACCCTGTCTCAAAAAACAAAAGAAAAGAAAAGAAAACAAAACAAAACAAAAAACAAAAAACAAACAAAAAACAACAGCAACAAAGAGAATATGTTTCCATTCATCATTTTTCTGAGTAAATTTCAGTTCTCTGGAAAGCCAAAACAGACATAAAAGCCAACAATAGCTACAAAATGTACCTCCTAGGAACGGTGGGTTTTAATCCTTCCATTCTTTCTATTCTCCTGCCTTACACTGGTGCTGGTTTGGTGGGCTTTAAAAATAAAACAATTAAATACAAAAATCTTGTGAGAATGAAGGGCTGACTATACTACTTAAAGACAGCGAATGGAACTGAGCAATCTCTCCACACAGAGAAGTAGTTACACAGGACAACTTCTTCACAGGCCCCGGGCCATTTACATCCCCTTCAGAAGCTAGCAGAACTAAAATGTCTTCTCCCTTTGATGTGCCCTAACTCTTTCATTCAGAACATTCTTCTTTACCACAAACCTTTACCAGGACCCAAGGGAAAGGCCTAGAATGATACATTCTTTCTCTTCTCTATAAGGAAAATGGCAAAGGAGTACGAATGTGTAAACAAGACAGACAGCAAGAAGGATGGCCTGGAGAAAGCAGAAGAGGCCTGCAGCAAACTTAGCACATGAGTGAGGCCCAGTACTGGCTAAGTATTCATATGTGACACCTGACTGCCACCGTATGTTGAGTAGGCATATCTGACACCTGCAGCCCCGTACCTGACATCCGTGTGAGCCTGGATCTTCAACACCTTCACATCTGAGTCTAGCACATTCAGAAGCGCAGCCAGCTGCCGCACTAGAGTCTCCTTCTGCTGCTCTGTCAGCTGCTCAACACCAACCTGCAGGATCAACTCCACCAGGCCGTCCTTCTTGGGGTCTGAGGACAGAGAACGCAGGATTTTCATGGGAGATCACAGGCTTAATAAAGTCTGGGTCTGTGAAAGGGTTCAAAGCCAGACTGGGCTCAGGAAAGGGTGCTGGCCAGTACCCACAGTACCTAGGCTCCATGCCCAGTGCAACAAAAGTAAGGTGAAAATAAACAAAAGTTTCAAAGAACTCTTGTGTATCTTGTATATTTAGCTTTTAGGACTCAGGTCACTTTAATAGCAAAGAGGTGAGTGTGTTAACACGCTCCTGCAATAGCAGCACTTGGGGCTGTGGGGGCAAGAATCAGAAGCTTGAAGTCATCCTTGCTGCACAATGAACTCAAGCTGAAAGTAAAAGAGAGAGAGGGAGAGGGGGAGAGAAAGAAAGAGGAAGGAAGGAAGGAAGGAAGGAAGGAAGGAAGGAAGGAAGGAAAAGGAAGGAAGAGAGAAAAGGAAGGGGGAGGAGAACCCCACAGAAGTCACTCTGAAGTATTTTTTTTCCAATTATTCTACTTGGTTATCTCAAGCCTTTGGGTCCTTTGGAACCCTGGCCCCTCACACACTTCTGCAGCACCTGAGAACATTGTCTTCCTGCTCCTGGGTGCTACCTAGGCCAGTTTACACTCTGAATCCCTATGGCCACCTCACTGAGGCTGTGCTCCTTCGGTCTGACCATGTTCACTTTATGTGAAATTAGGAAAGCAAAAACTTCCTGCCAGATATAATTCTTATTGATGAGGTACAAGTTGGGATCTGCTTGGTGGTGTAAAAGAAAGTACAGAAAAATCCTAAAGTAGGCTAGAGAGATGGCTCTGTGGTTAAGAGCCCATACTGCTCTTCCAGAGGACCTAGGTTCAGTTCCCAAGCACCGCACATCCAGTGAGTGGTTCCTGACTGCCTGTAACTCTAGTTCTAGAGGATCTCACACCTTCTTCTGGCCTCCAAGGACACTACATTCATATGTATGAAACCACAGACAGACAGACAGACACACACACACACACACAGACACACACACACACACACACACATCCACACTGTTTTATAAATAAAAGAAAAACACATAGGTTAGAACAAAAAAAGTAATTTCAGTAATTTCAGACAGGAATCTAAATTTTAGGCCAGAACAAGAAAGTAGGCTTCAGACAAGAAAGTGACCTTGGGCTAGGACAGGAAAGCAGGCTCAGATACTTTGGTCATCCTGATAAGCCTTTAGAAACAGTGATCATGGGAGTGTTCACGTAATTGGGTTTAATGCCTTGCTTGTTCTTTGACTATTTGTGTTTATTGTCTTGCTTGTTCCTTGACTATTTGCATCTATTGTATTGCTAGACCCTCAACCTAGAACTGACCTTAATACATGCATGTAATCAAAATGGTATAAAAGCATAAAGGAAGAGGGGGTATAGGATAAGGGGTTCTAGGGAGGGGAAATGGGGAAAGAGGATGACATCTGTATTGTAAATAATTAAAGTATCCAATAAAATAAAACCAGAAAAACACTACTAGAGTGGGATTGGCCAAGAGCAGAAGCTTAGGCACAAGTGGCTCCCATCCCGGTGACATCAGCTTGGTACACACCTGGCAGCACCTCCACAGTGGCCGTGTCTGAGTCCGAGGCCCCCTGACTGTCGGTGACTAGCAAGTGAAAAGTGTAGATTCCTTCCACCAGATTGGTGAGCTGCAGAGCCGCCCCATTGTCAGAGCCTCCAATCACATCCTGGGAAGTGAAGGGATCCATAGGGCAGCTGTCAGTCTTCTACCCAGTTTCTGAGCCTCTATGGAGCTTGAAGCTCTAAGTGCCTTGCTTTCAGGTATGTATGACTTACATGGCTGGGGAAGGAGGGAGGGAGGAGGGAGCGGGGCTGAGGTTTTGCTCTTCCCTATGTGGAAAACCAGGATTGCAAGGACCCAGACAAGACAGTAAAATCTTTCCAGGAATTACCAAATTATTAATCAGTGGAGAAAGATTTGTGAGCTTGGATTGAAACCCCCAGGGCAAAGCATGGAGTTTTATAGACTTATTGTCTAATATAGTTTTATAATGCTTTCATCTCAGGTCTCCTTATAGCATAGCATATTCATCTTCTCAAGGGATCCCAGAGCCTTAGTAGACTACACACTCATCCTATGGCCCCATAGCTCCAGAGGGTGAGAGATAAATCTTTTGGACATTTTTTGTCTGTACTTGCTGACCAGAATGGACGGCAACAGAAGGTCAGGAATCTGAACAGACACACTGCTATTTCATTTAGAAGCTAACCTACCATCTAGCTGAACAGAATTCAGTCTAGAAGTACTTTAGGCTGTACAAGGCATTTTCAGTCCCTTCCCTGTAAGCATGCCCTTGATATATCTACAGGAGTGCTTCTGTAGAGCTCGAGCCCTTAGCAATGGAGAGAAAGGGAGATGAACAGAAATTTACAACCTAAGAGGCAGTGTGAACCAAGGGCTTCTAAAAGCTAAATATCTGGGTTTATTTGGTTTAAGGATGAGCTCTTTGGCCTTGGCCAAGTCACTTCCCACCTCTGTAATTTACTCTCTGCCCCTGCAAAGTAGAAATGGGAATCCCCATGCATCTGACACACCCGATACACAGAGGAAGAAAACTAAGATGGGAGGCTGAAGAGCGGAAGGGCCCCACTGGAAAGCTGGGCACCCATGTCCCTCCTGGTGCCAACCTTTTGACACTGTGACACGATGTCCTCATCTACAAATGTGTTGGACTGCATTCACAGCCATTCTGGAACACGGGAGGCTTGGGTACCATGAGTGGGAAACACCTGCATGGTCTGCTATCCTGCCCAACAGCAGCCTGGTGTCCCCAGACCTCAGAACAGTCAACCCCAAGAGGCCTACGCATCTTATCTGGGAGATGAAACAGCGAGACAGAAACCACATGCCCAAGCTCCAATCTGCAATGTGATCTAAAGTTTGAACTTAGAAGGAGATAATTAAAGTTAAATGAGGTTACAGGAGTGGGCCCGACCCACTGGATTGGTGTCCTTATAAAGGAGACATGAGAGCATTTCTCCGTCTCTTCCCTCCTTTCTCACCCCTGCCACAGGAAGATGTAGTAAGCAGGTGGCCATCCAGGATTCAGAAAGAGATCCCCATACCAAAGGTAAACTGGCTGGCACCTTAGTCCTGGTTTTCCAGGCTTCAGAATTATGAGAATGTAATTTTCTGTAGTTTAAGCCCTTCCCCCACCATGATCTTTGTCCCAGCAGACCACACTGACAACTCTGGATGCAGTGTACACAACCTAGGGACATCGCCCGTTAAATACTCACTCCGGCAGCTGGACTCTGGCCATCCCGGATCCACAGATAGGACACAATTCCTCGGTCATCAGTAGACCTTGAACCATCCAAAGTAATGGAATTATTGGGAAGTATAAGGACATGTCTGCCACCAGCCTGGGCTCTGGGAGGACTATTGTTTTCTAAGTCAGACATAGCAAAAACAAAAGCAAAGAAATTGATTTAAAACACTAGCGATGGCATGTCATAAAACACACACAACTGTCCTATCCTGCGGCCAAGGCTGTTTTAGATACCCAAAGGCATTGATTTCTGCCCCAGATACCTGTAAGGTAAGATACAGACACAGACATTGAGCAGTTCTCCATCCAACAGGAAGAGAGGCAAAAGGCAGTAATTTTACTGAGGATTGTACAACAGAAACTACTGTAGAGGGCTAGGATGGACAGCCATGGAGTACTTGCCTGGCATACTTGAAGCCCTCAGTCCAGCCTCCATCACTGAACAAAGCCAAGTGTGATGCTGCATGCTTATAATCCCATCGTGCAAGGGGACTGGAAGTTCAAAACTTGTCTTTCAAAAAGGGAGAGGGGATATATATGGCCAACTAAATAAATGACTTAGTGGGTAAAGGTGCTTATCACCAAAGCTAATGGACCCACATGGTAATCGGAGAGAATTGATTCCTAAAAGTTGTCTCCTCTCTCTCTCTCTCTCTCTCTCTCTCTCTCTCTCTCTCTCTCTCTCTCATACACACACACACACACACACACACACGCACACGCACACACACACACATGTGGCAAGCACATTCTCCTCCCCCACATATACATGCACAAAAAATAAAAAAACAATAAAAAGTTTTAAATCTTCAACTATAAAAAATAAAGTGCATAACTTGAACACACTCCTGCTCTTGGCCTTCTGAGAAAGCAGAGCACTGCACAGAACCGGGTCGTCTGTGACCAGGGTCACAGCAGAGTGAAATGCTTAGCAAACAAAAGGCAACACTATTGCCCTGCAGAGAACGCTGGCTCATGGCTTCCTCCTCTGCACACTCCCTCAAGCCAGGCAAGAATTAAGTGAAGCCATGTCAAGGGGAGGGGGTGGCCCAGTCTGGGCAGAGCTCAGTCAGGTATGAACACAACATTAACCCCCAAGATTGCTGGGTAATCATCAACTGGCTGGGGACCTGGGAGGCTGGAAGGCACGGCAGGCTCAAGTCCTGTCACTGTGTCCACTCACCCTTCTTCACAGCCACAGTGAGGGTGGACGTGCTGCTCAGACCCTGCTGGTCTCTCACGGTTAACCGGAAGTGGTAGGTACCCACCTGAAGCCCGGTGACAGTGGCTATGGCTTTGTCCACATTCTCCATCTCCACTGCACTGGGGCCTCTGAAAAATGGGGGCATGGAGACAAAAGGTGGGGTGTGAGATCTGTGCCCTAGCAAATGCCTCTACTTCCAGCTGGAGTGATCGTCTGATCTTCTACAGAGGGTTTTGTTTTGTTTTGGTTTGGTTTTTTTTTTTTTTTTTTTTTTTTTTTTTTTTGGCTTTTTTAGTTTTTCAAGACAGGGTTTCTCTGTGCAGCCCTGGCTGGAACTCACTCTGTAGATCAGGCTGGCCTCAAACTCAGAAATCTGCCTGCCTCTGCCTCCCAAGTGCTGGGATCAAAGGTGTGCACCACCACTGCCTGGCTTCTACAGAGTTCTAAGATGACTTTAGATGCATACATGTTCTCTAGCTTGGCATGAGGGTCAAAGCCTGTTTCAAACAAAATATGCTGGGTTCTAAGGAAAGAATTTTTCATTCTTTTTTCTTTTTTTAATTGAGATGCCACTGAAAAGATCTCTCTTTAGAAAATAAAATCTTAGAAATTTTTTATTTTCTTTCTTTCTTTCTTTCTTTCTTTCTTTCTTTTCTTTGTTTGTTTGTTTCTTCCTTTCTTTCTTCCTTCCTTTCTTTTCTTTCTTTCTTTCTTTCTTTCTTTCTTTCTTTCTTTCTTTCTTTCTTTCTTTCTTCCTTCCTTCCTTCCTTCCTTCCTATAAGGTCTCACCATTGAAGCCCAGGCTAGCCTTGAACTCATGTTGAGCTTTCTGCTTCAACTTCCTAAGTGCTGAGATTACAGGTGTCCACCACCAAACCCAACCTCCCATTTCTGTTTGGAAACTCAGTTAAGTTTTCATCTTGTTTCAGGGCATGCATAGAAGAGGAAGGCACGAGCCAGATGATCTGCCATTGTGTCTAGTCAGGAAGTCCCTAGACTTGGCTGTCAGACAGATGCAGGTTTGTGTCTCTACAAAGCCTCCTCCTGTCTAGGTAACCTTAAGTGTTCAGCCTCACTGGTTCATTCAAGCTTGAGGTTTTTCAACTTTTAAATGGGGATGGTCCAGCTCACTGTGATGGCACAGGCCTTTAATTTGAGCACTTGGGAAGTAGAGAATAGTCAAGAGACAGGTGGATCTCTGTGAACTGAAGGCCAGCCTGGTCTACATAAAGAGTTCCAGATCAGTCAGGACTACACAGTAAAATTCTGTCTCAAAATAAACCAAAAATAAAAAGGATCCAGTTGCCTCTACAGAAGCCATGTAGCATTGAGACCCAGTAGGTAAGAGCTCAGGAAATGTTATAATATGGATTTCACCTTGAACCCTGTACATTAGTCCATGCTGGTTGAGTGAGACAAACTGCATGAAGCTTTCCCTAGATCTCTTTTACCAGGAAGTTCACCTCACACCAAGCTAGCACCATCCACCTATTCTAGGCTCCACACCCCTCCACTGCAGCCTATGTCCATCTTCCCCACACCACTGCCCTCTTTTGTTTATGTGTTTGTTTGAGTTGGGGGTTGGGGTCCTCACTATGAAGCTTAGGCTAGCCTTGAACTCAGGAATTTTCTGCCTCAAGTTTCCTACCCAAGTGCAAGGACGATGAACACGGACTACTATGCCTATAATACATTTTGTCAATAAGGCCCAGTTCCTCTTGGCTTGAATCTTGACTCCTCAACAACCTCAAGCTACTGTTTCATGCACTCCTCCAGGGAAGGGGTGCTGTCAGTCATTGCTGACACAGCCTTGGAGCTGGGTGGACACTATACCTGATGTGCTCCCAGTGGTAGCAGACAATGCCGTGATCGTCACTGCTCCGGCTCCCGTCCAGTGTAGCACTCTGCACAGGGAAAACCAGCTCCTTATCAGGGCCTGCCACGGCCACCGGAGCCTGGTTGTTTTCTAGAGTTGCAGACATTCAAGAGAGGAAAGAAGAGAAGGAGGAAGTGAAGCAGAAAGGAAGGAGGAGTAGAAGAACAAGGAAACATAGGAAGGGAAGGAAAAAAGAAGAAGAAAGGAGGGAAGGTGAGAGGGGGAAGGGAGAAAATAGGGAGGAGGGAAGAAAGGAAAAAGAAGAGCAAAGAGGGAACAGGAATTAGTGTGCACAGACTAGCTCTCTTTTGCCTCTGTAGCCCTACTGTCTAGCACAGCATCCACTAAATAGCAAATGTTGAAAATATTTCAGTTTGGGGCTAGAAAGACAACTCGGTGTGTAAGAGTAGGCTGTTCTTCCAGAGGACCTGGGTTCAATTACCTGTACCAACACTGTGGCTCACAACTGTCTGTGATTCCAGTTCCGATGCCTTCTTCTGGCTTTCACGGACATTCATGCAAGCCAATATGGTTCACAGACAGTCATGCAAGCCAAACACCCATGCACATAAAAATAAACAAATATTTGAAGAAGGAAAGAGTTGGAGACCATTCTGCCCCTCCCTTGGGGGCCACTATGTTGCAGCTACGCTGCCCCACGCTTGGGGGCCACTATGTCCCAGCCCAAGCTGCTGCTCTGGTTCATGGGTCAGGGTCTAGCAAGAGAGAGAGTGGGGATGGAGGGGCAAAAGACTTGAGACTAGAGACTTGATCACACACCCTGTCTTGTCTCCATTTTTCACGTCTCTTACCCCTCCATCCCCACTCTCTCTCTTGCTAGACCCTAACCCAGGGACTGGAGCAGCAGCTCGGGCTGGGACATAGTGGCCCCCAAGCATTTGGCAGTGCGGTTCTCAACAGGAAAGTATTTCAGCTGAATGTTAGAAGAAAGAAAAAGAAATGAAATATCACTCACGGTGTTATTTTGTAAATAGCTACTATTTCTGCTTCAACAACAATAACAAAAAAGCCACATCACACAGCCACAGCCATTAGCACTGGGATGTCATGTCTTTCCCTCACTGCCCTCCTCAGTACAGCACAGTGGCTTCCTGAATTCCTGAGGGCAAGCAACTACAAAGCCCTTAATGAGAGCCCCACCTCTCTGTGAGCCACCTCACTCCAATCCTGGTCCCCACAGGCCTAGTTCTAGCTTTTTCTCCAGCCACACTGTTTTGTTTTGTTTCCTGCTCTTCAACACACCCTTTTGTCCTGTGCGTTCTGGGAATCTGGTCCCTACTTTCTGAACACCTTTCTTCTTGCCCTCCACTTCCCATCCTTCTCCTGGCCATCGCCCAGGAGTGTGGCCACTGGGACTCTAGGAAAAGCTATCTGTCAACCCAAGTGCTCTGCAGGTGCTCTCTAGGCGGACACCCTAATCTTACTGAGGAGAGCACCTGAATAGCTTCATGTCACTACACATGCACTCGCCACAGCCCTGGAAGGGTAGAGGCCAGGTCCGTCTTAATTCCGCATCCCTAGGGCCTGACTCAGAGCACCTTTGATGTCTTAGCTGAATCAGTTAATGAAAAAGAACAAATTAGTTGTCTTTCAGTTGAGAGCATGCCCATCAGCAGCACACCGGGTGATGGCTGTGGAAACAGCAGGCCTATAGAGAAGTTCTGAAGCCAAGACCATCGTAAGCAATCGTAGCTGTCGACCTATGTTATCTCCTAAAGGGTAGGGTGGCAGAGCCCTAGGTTTCTATAAGACTAATAAGTGATTGGAACCTAGATTGATCCCCTGTCTGTGTCTGACTGCATCTGAGCGTCAGGCCACACAGTCAGCCAGTCTCCTCAAGATGCCCTGAAACACTCCCAAGGCATATTTAACAGGCATAAGAGTTACCCAACAAATCAGAGACACATGTGGTATTGATGACGACTCTCATTTTATCTTTTGTGCTATGGTTTAGAGACACATGACGAGATTCAGAACGTCAGAAGAAAATTTGTCCTATGGCACATCAGCTCTCCTGTCCCTGACTCCCTGCCAGCTCAGCAACCTCAAGATACTATCACCAAGTTAGACACAGCTGAAGGCCAAGAGTCCAGTTAGTTAGTTAGTTCACCTTTCACCTCTGGGGTCAGATCTCATTTGCATCTCACCTACCAGCCTGGACAGTCACAGTGACCAAAGCAGTGGATTGCTGTCCTGAGGAATCCGTCACCATCAGCTGAAACGTGTACTCTCCTTCCTGCAGCTCAGACAAGTGAAGGTATGGAGTCTGTGCTCCCTACACAACAGCAAAAAACGACAACAAAAAGACTATCATTAAAGGAGTACAAGGAAGCAGTGTGCCGTGACAGATGCTACTGGTTTTACTTAACGAAAAAATCCTCCTTGAAAACAAGCTGGATGCAGTGGCTTGGGCTCACACACCAGCTACTTGGTGTCCTAGTTAGATTCTTTTTTTTTTTTTTTTTTTCCAACTTGACTCACACTAAGAGTGCCTTTCTGGGAGGAAGACTCTGCAGTTGAGAAACTGTCTCTACCAGATCAGCCTGTAGACAAGTCCGTGGGAGCATTTTCCTGATTGATGACAGATTTTAGAGAACCCAGCCCACTGTGGGTGGCATCACCCCTAGGCAGGTGGTTCTAGGTTGTATGAGAAAAACAGCCTGAACAAGCCATAGGAACAAGCCAGTAAGCAGTGTTCCTCTGTGGCCTCTGCTTCTGTTCCTGCCTTCAGGTTCCTGTCTTGAGTTCCTGCCCTGACTTCTGTTAGTAATGGATTACATCCTATGAGGTGAAGTAAAACTTTTTATCCCCCACATTACATGGTCTTTATTTCAGTAACAGAAAGGGAACAAAGGTTATTGGGAAGCTGAAGCAAGAGGGTGGCAAATTCAAGGCCTGCCAGGGATACAGAGCAAGTTCAAAGCCAATCTGTGCGATTTAGGAAGACCCTAGCTCAACAATAAAAAGATAAAAAGGAATAAGGGATTTTGCTCAATGATAGAGTGACTACCTAGTATATGTGAGATGCTAGGTTCAGTGCATACAAAAATTAAAAGAGGAAAGGAAGAAGCAGAGTGTGGGGCACACACCTTTGATCCCAGCACTTTGATTGGGAGGCAGGGATAGGCCAATCTCTTTGACTTTGAGGCCAGCCTGGTCCTACATAGTGAGACCCTGTCTCAAAAGGGGCTGGGGGAAGAGGGGGAGTAAGAGGGAAGAAGAAAAATAAAGCAGTATGAACCTAAGAAAATGTAATTTTGAGTCTGTTGTGTATCCTCATATCATTGAAGGAACATAAATTAATAAAACCTCCAGAAGCCAATACAGCAGTGTCAAAACAGGGTCCTAGAATGGAGTCATGTGAGATTTCTGAGTGATTATGAGAAAACTCCAAGAAACCAAGACACGAGTCTTATGACCTACATCTCTTCAAGAAAACACAGAATTGTTCTTGGATTCTGTTTTTGTGCTCCTCCCAGGTGTATCCAATAGGAGTGAGTTTACTTCAGATGATTCATTATAACTAGCTATTGTTTGTTTATACATCTATATGGAAAACCCATTTTTGCCACGTGCAGCTTGCACTTGTGATTGTTCACTTTACTCGTGTGACTCCTGTTAACCCTGATCATATAAACTGTCTGATGCTCTGAATAAAATTGGTTATTGTGTGAGACTTTAGTCCGTCTCATTTATCAGCTCCCAGGTCCCACCACCTCTAGAGCAGTAAACAGCAGTGTCTGCTATGATGTTGCAGAAGTCTGTTCTTCACCAAGCAAACCCACTTCTCAGCATCTGTTCCTTAGAGATCACAGCAGGCAGCATGTGCACGCTCACCAAATGCAGTTTGTAATGGCCAGCCATGAGACCGACTTAGATGCTTACCAGCAGGGGGATACCTAACATAATGATGCCAGATAGATAGATAGATAGATAGATAGATAGATAGATAGATAGATAGGACGGATGGACAGACAGACAGATAATAAGCAAGCCGGCCAACTAGGTGGTGGTGGCAGGGCATGCTGTTAATCCCAATACCCAGGAGGCAGACACAGGGGCATCTCTGAGTTTGAGCCCAGCCTGGTGTACATAGTGAGACCTGTTTCAAAAAAATTTTTTTTAATACTGTAAGAAAAATCAAGTTAAAATTTCAATGACGCCGGGCGTGGTGGCGCACGCCTTTAATCCCAGCACTTGGGAGGCAGAGGCAGGCGGATTTCTGAGTTCGAGGCCAGCCTGGTCTACAGAGTGAGTTCCAGGACAGCCAAGGCTACACAGAGAAACCCTGTCTCGAAAAACCAAAAAAAAAAAAAAAAAAAATTTTCAATGACGTGGTATGGTGTGGGTGTTGCAGCCCATGCCAGGAAGCAGGGGCAGGTGGATCTCTTGAGTTGTTTGAAGTCAATATGGTTTACAGAATAAGTTCCAGGACAACCTGGGCTACACAGAAAACAACGTGTCTCAAATACAACCTCCCCAAAACGATTTACTATGAAAAAATAATAAAATCACACAACACTGTAAAGTCTAAGACAGATATTGCAATCCATATATCGGCAGACACATCCAAACACACAGGAAATATTCTAAGGCTTATGAGCTAAAATTATCAAACTAATTTTCTCCAATAAGGGGTTTTATGAAAATTGTTATCCAAGGTATATTTTTAAATATTTATTTATTTATTTATTTATTTATTTATTTATTTACTTAGAGACAGGGTTTTTCTGAGTAACAGAGCCCTGGCTGTTCTGGAACTCACTTTGTAGGCCAGGCTGATCTTGAACTCACAGAGATCTGCCTGCCTCTGCCTCCCAAGTGCTAGAATTAAAGGCATGTGCATGTGCCACCACTGCCCAGAAGTGTTTCTTTTGTTTTGTTTTTTGAGTCAGGCTCTCACTTACCCAAGCTGACACTGAACTTGCAATTCTCCTGTCTCAGCCTTTCAAGTAACTGGGATAACATGTCTCCAACACTAGGCCCCAATAAAAGTACATTTTTACTTCATCAAAATTCATTTGGATTTTTTTTTAAGTGTAAGAAGCAATTCGCAGAACTGAGGATGTATTTCAGTGGGTAGAGTATTTTCTTGGTGTGCACAAAGCCCTGAGATCATAAAACTGTAGTGGCATACATGTATTTTCCTAGCTCTCTAGAGGTAGAGGCAGGAGAAACAGAAATTTAAGGTCATCCTTGTCTTCATGGTGAGCTTCAGGCCCTGAGTACATGACACAGAATCACCTCTTGGTGGTGACTGGACAAGCCTCCTCAAGTATCTGGGAGGGTGTTGTTGAAATTTCAAACCCCAATAAACCTATCTAAAAGACATGCAATCTAGTTATTATAATTATAAGCTATAAGTCTAGATTGGGCAGATCTAACACTATACTAACTTATTCTCCAGCTATAAGACCTCTTGTTACTTGCAGTTTCTCCTGGCCACATAGTTTTGTTCCATCATGGCTTCCTCTTCCTCCTCTCCCATCCTCTCCCCTTCCCTTTTCATCTTCTCTACTCTATCTGTCCGCACTCTCAAACCTCTAGTCCCACCTTTCCCCTTTCCCCTCTACTGTCCAATCACAGGTTCTAGCCTTAATTAACCAGTTAAAATAGGGAGAAGGTTCACATGAGATCACCTGAGTACATGATCGACTGCTGGGGTTGGAGGGGGGGAGGGTAATCCCTCTTGAGAAAAACAAAATTAACATAAAAATACAAACAAACATCCGAACAACCCACAACAGGAGGATTTTTCTACATCAGGTTAATTGAAGTGGGAAGTGGCACCCTAATACTGGGCAGTACCATTCCATGGGTGTGGTCCCTGGGCTGCAGAAAGAGAACAAAGTGAGCTGTGTACCAACATCATACCCTCTCCTTCCTGGAGACTGGACTGGGTGCAAGGTGATTAAGTACCTCAAATTTCTACAACCCTCAAACTCTGAATCTGAATACTTCCTTTCTTAAGTTGTCTCTCTTGAGTTTTTTTGTCATAGAAATGAGGCAAAGTCAAGTCAATAATCCACTGGGCCATTAAGTAATGGAAAGCCTAGTAACCTTGCTTGAGTAGGGAGACAGCTTACCCACAGCAAAGGTTTCAAAGTCATTGTGTCTTTAGACAAATGTACTTAAAAGTTAGAACAGATTGGGCAGGAGCTGGAGTTCATGTGGTAGAGCATATGTCTAACATGCACAAGGCCTCAGGGTGGATCCTTAGCATCCTTCAACCCCCCCCCCCCCCAAATCACAAGACATTCTTAAAAAAAGAAAGGACTAGATGCTAGATGTAGACAAGATAGTACAGATAGTACAGCAGTAAATAGGACAAACAAAATAACAACTGCTTTTCTTTTTTTCCAACTGGCCTCAAGATCTAGTTGAATCGACAGGACTGACTGTTTGCTGATCTGTGCTAACTTGAGCATGTGTGAGCAAGGGATGTAAATCTGGGGCAGATCGGTAAGGTTAGATACTCTTCCAACCATTTTGTGGTTTGAGAAATTTATAAAATAGAATTTCTGGTTTAGCAACCTCCCTAAACCAAGAATAGATGAATGGATGATAAATGATAGACAAATAGACACATACATACATACATACATACATACATACATACATACATACACATACATGGATGGATGATAGACAGACAGACAGACAGACAGACAGACAGACAGACAGGAATAATAAAAGTCTGCAGGCAGGATAGAGGACTTGCCTGCATGACCATCTCTTTGTTCTCACCGCCAGGGCCTTGGAACCACTCATAGAAGACAATGTGGTGATCATCAGTGCTCTGGTTCCCATTCAGAATGATGGTGTTTTGGGGCAAAGTGATGGTCTGATTTGGCCCTGCATTGGCAACAGGTGGGTAGTCCACAGCACCATGGATGATGAGGGCTGCAGTGGTAGAGTTGGTTGCACCATCTGAGTCTGTGATGGTTAACCTATAAAGAGAAAAGGAAGCTCGTACATCCAAGAGCATGCCACACCTGGAAGTAAGTGATCACCTTAGCCTGTTCAGACCAACCATTCCCAGAAGAGATGAAAATAGAAACTTGAAAATGAGGTGAAGAAAAGCAAAGGGAGCAGGAGAATAGTTTTCTTTGCTTATGTTGCCATGGGCTCATCTTATCCTTTGAGTGATAAAATGTTCCCACATTATGGTTTAGCCTTTATGAATTTACTAGTCTCTGAGATGCTGAGTGGGAATTGTGTTCCCTTCAGACAACCCAGAAGTTTCTCTAGACCACTCAATTCATCCTAGAGTATTACCAAGCATAACTCTCAAACCACAAATCAAACTCCTGGAATCTCTCTCAAAAACTCCAATCCAAGTTAGGAAAAAAGAAAAAGGCTTAAAGGAGCATGTGAATAGAAAAGGCACTTAAATGCCATACTGTTCAGAGGGCTCATTTTGAGGTCATGGATGTAGGGAAAAGATTTTATTTCCTTCTGCTTAGAGACACATTGCTTTTATTTCTTATAGAAAGCATCAGTATGAAGAAACAGTCAAAAGAGAATCCTGGGTAAACACAATAAAGGTGGAACCCACTTGCCTAAAAGTGTAGTTACCAGGATCTAGGTTCGACAATTGTAAGATTGGGACATCAGCTTGAAACGCTTCTCCTAGGAAGGGCCCATCGACTTCTTCCCAGTGGTAACTCACTATTTCAACATCATCTGTACTTTCTACAAAGATGAAGAAAACAAAATCCCAAGTGAGTTATGGAGAATGTGAGATGAGAGCTCTGTAACACACTGAACATTTAAATGTTTAGTATAAGTAACATTCACAGAGATCTCAACAATATTCATTACACATCAAGCAGCTGTCTCCCAGCCCCTAAGTTGTCAGCACTGTTTATTTATATTTGCATAGTTTTGAGCGGGGCTGTTCTAACGTGTTGAATATTTAAGAAGCAGAGTGACAGATGCTGTAGCACAGAATGTAGCCCCTTGAAATTCTGCTCCCACTCATCTTGGCGACATGCTACCGGCAGCTTCATATCTGAACTAAAGGTTCCTTTACCATATTAATGATTAAATGTAAATCCAGAGAAAGAGACTGTGTTTTGCATGAAATTTCCCTCACTTAAAAGAGCAAAGCAGGGTGGGACTGAGATGGCTCAGCAGTTATAGACACCTGTCAAATTGAAGACCTGAACTCAATTGCTGGGACCCACAAGGTGGAAGAAGAGAATCGACTACCAAAAGTGGTCTTCTGAATTCTACATGTATGGCGTGGTGTGCACAATACACACACACACACACACACACACACACACACACATGAAAACACAAGGCTGGTACTGTAGCTCAGTGGTATAGTGCTTAACTACCATGCATGTGAAGCCCTGGGTTTGATCCCCAGTAGTGGTGGAGGCTGTGAACATTGGCATGGTAGTTCACCAGCATTCAGGAACTAAGGCAGGATTATCTCCATGAGTTCAAGGCCAGACTAGGCTACATGGTGAGACCTTGTCTCACAAAAAGAACAGGGCTGGGGATACAGCTAAGTGACAGAGTGTTTGCCTGCTTCATCTACTGTAGTGGAATTTCCCCCTAATTGATTGATTGGATAATAAAGACAAGAAGCCACTTGCTGAGCAAAAAGGAGGAGGCGGGAGGGGTCTGAGAGAAGAAGAAGAAGAAGAAGAGGGGACACAGGAGGGAGGAACAGCCTTTTTTGTATGGCAAGGCGGGAGCTAGAGGAGCAGGATGTAGACCGGTTAGATCTGGTGGCAGATTCCGCCACCAAAAGATTTCCAACATAGAATAGTTGATGAGTTTAGGATGATAGATTGCACCCCCAGTGATTGTGTTATCTGTTGATCTTAAACTAAGATTGTCTGGTGTTTTCCATTCATGGAGACTCAGGTGGGCTGGAGGGAAAGAATTTAGCTGGGTCAGAATTCAGCCAGGCTTTGGAATGGGAAGATTGGGCAAGGACCAAGCTCCAGGGGAGAGGTAACCGCAGCTGGTCTCAGGGACCAGGAAAGCAATCTCAGAGCTCTAGAGAGGCAGAGCTGGCATTTGTGGGAGAGGTATTGGCTAGGAGAAACACTCAGTCTTGGTCTCCAGCTATGTACTGGGACTGGGAACCACCAGTGCCTAGCCACCTATATCATGGATTGTCTTTTTTTTTTTTTTTTTTTTTTTTAATAATTACTCGATACATCTACAAAGGTGTGGTAGGTTCAGTCTCCATATCACAAAAACAAACAAATAATAAAAGAGAGCAACACTGTGCCTTGTAGAACCATAGATCTAGAAGGAAACTGGCTCTTCATCAAATTCATTTAGGGAATAAGTTTATGTGGTTGACTGATAATCCTGTATGGTTTTTGTAATTAAGCTAGTCTGAATCAAAAGATTTAAAAACTGTGAGGCTTTTTCTCATACAATCAACTCCGTTTAAAGTGTTCTTTGTCAGCTGGGCACGGAGGTGCAAGTGCCTGTAATCCCAGCACTTGGGAAGGGGTCAAAAGATCATCAGGAGGTCAAGGTCAACCTTAAGAACATAGCAAGTGTGGCAACACCTGAGCTGCATGAGAAAGCAAGCAAGCAAAGCAAGCAAAGAAAAAAAAAGAACGAATGTGCTGTATGTTTGAGTTGGGGGAGGGGGGAGATAGATGTGGACAATGTCACTGAATAGATGACAGCAGGACATGGCTGTCACGTCCACATTCACAGTCTAATAGACCAGGAGCAACAGGCATGACCACACCTTTTCCTCTCAGCAGGATGTGGGATTAACTTTGAGACTGGATGAACCTAAAAGCAGTTGCAGAGCACGGCACGCTGCTAAACCAAGCCAAACGCTGGGTGTGTTTACAGTCTATTCTCCTGTGCCTGGACACTCAAAGCTACACCACCCCCATCCTCTACTTAAAGAATAAACTGAATAAATTAGCAAAGTGAAATACTACCCACTGTCACTGAAGCCAACCTCATTCGTATTCGAAGGCTCTGTGCAATTGCTAACATTACAACTGCTGGATGATTCACAAGAGAATCCTTACTAATTATTTGAATTACAAATCAAATATCTGACCTTAACGAACATTGTATTTGTTTGTAGTTTGTTTTAGACAGTGTCTCATGTATCCCAGGCTGGCCTGGAACTCCCTAAGTCACAGAAGATGACCTTGAATTCCCAACCTCCTGCCTTTGCCACCCAAGTGCTAGGATCACAGGTATGCTACCAGTCCCAACTGGAAGCTGAAGAGCCTAGGAAAGGAAGCTAGAAGAACAACAATTTATCATGGTTTAAGTCTTCTTGGCCCTGACACAAAGTACCCAGTCTGACAGTACCAACAAACAGAAACCATGGAACATGGAGGATACGTACGGCTGCCATCGATCAGGGCTGAGGTCAAAGGTACACTGAGCTCTTGTATCTGGGGAGAAACAACAGCTACAGGTGGCTGGTTGACTCTTGGAGCTGTAGGACAAAAAAAGACAGCAACTAAACCTACACTGCACACACCAGTCAGACACAAACAAAGGCACCCTCTTTCTAAATGCGTATTCTAAACATCCTGTAGAGGCCTTCACACACATACCCGATGCCCCTCTCCTCCCCCACGCACCTGCCTGGGGAAAACTCTCCAAACTGTCAAACCCCTCCTGTGGATTTTGAGCTTGCCTGTCAGTTTACAATTCTATAGGTGATCCCAGACTCAAGTCATGGAATGTGTGCTATGGTTACAGAAAAGATTGCAGGGCCTTATTTATCCCAGGAGTAGTGGTTTGAATAGGTTTGGCCCCCAGAGATTCATGTGTTTCAGGGCCGGGCCATAGAGAGTGGCACTATTAGGAGGTGTGGCCTTATTGGAGGAAGTATAGCCTTGCTGGAGGAAGTACCTTATCACTGTGTAGGCAGGCTTTGAGGTCTCCTATGCTCAAGCTCTGCCCAGTGTTGAATAAGAGGCTCCTCTGGCTGCCTGCTGAACACAGTCTCTCCCTGATGCCTACAGATCAAGGTGTAGAACTCTTGCCTCCTCCAGTCTGCCTACAAGCTGTTATGCTTCTCACCATGATGATAACGAACTAAAGCTCTGAAACTGTAATTTTCAGATTAAATCACCAATTAAATGTCCCTTGGTCATGGTGTCTCTTCACAGCAATGGAAACCCCAACTAAGACATCAGGGTAGCCTCCAATTCACTATGGATGACCTTAAAGTCCTGATCCCCCTGTCTGTGCCTCCCAAGTGCTAGAATTACAGGGTGAATACAGGTGCTGGGCAAGAACTCTACTAACTGAGCTACATTTTTAGACCATGAATGGGCTCTTAAATCTTTGACTGAAGGTACTTGCCAAGGTACTTGCCACCATCACTAGACTTCAGCTGTATTTAGTAGACTATGGGAAAGTAGAGCTGCTGGACACCAGAGAGATGGGTAGGAGGTGGGGTTTCTGCGAACCTACTGATGCAGGTCAGTGGCTCAGCTGAACTGATGGATAATCAAAAACTGGGAGCCAGGACACAGATAGAGCAGGGTGTGCCCACCAGGACTGAAGGTCACCTGCTCTAATGCACACACATACACTGAGTTATGATCCAGAGATGGGTTTAATAATCAGCCCATGACATGCATGTGCCCCTGATTCTTTAGATGAACGGATAAATGCATTTGAAATATCCAAGTTCCTACATGAAAGCTAAGTCATACAGAAAGGAAGTGAATGGAGTAAGTGTCAGACAGGGAGGGCCAAGGTACAGTTTGTTATCATTCAAGAAGAGAAAGCAGTTACCTTGTATACTTGAGTAGCCATGTCAAGAGAATGCTAGAGTTATATAAAAAGTAAAAGAAAAAAAAAAAAAACCCAATCCTTGCACATGTTCTCTACAAGGGTGCCTGTGGTGGTTTAATGAGAAAGTTCCCAAAGGCTCATTGAATGCTTAGTCTATCAGGGAGAGGAACTGTTGAGAAGGATTAGGAGGTGTGGCTTTGTGGGGGGTAGGTGTGCCCTTGCTGGAGGAAGCCACTGTGTCACTATGGGTGGGCTCTGAGGTTTCAAATGCCTATACTAGGCCCAATCTCTTCCCTCTCCTCACACCCCACCCCACCCGCCTTGCCTGCCTACCTGCTGCTGCCATGTTCCCTGCCACAATGATAATGACCTAAGCCTCTGAACCTGTAAGCAAGCCCTTGGTTAAATGCTTTCTTTTATAAGAGTTGCCTTATAAGAGTTGGTCATGGTGTCTCTTCACAACTATACAAATCTAACTTGTATACATAAAAATAAAAGAGTATGTATTAAACACCATCTGGCCCAAACTCCAAAAGTCAGTCCAAATATCCAGAAATGAGCTCAACCTGATCTGTAAGACTTCTGGTGGTTAGATAAAAGCCAGAATTCCTCAGGAACTTGGGAAGCCAGTTCCCTGCTACCAAAAGGTCCCTTTATCTCTGGCAGAAGAGACATATGGTTACCCTGTGATGCCTATCGGTATATCAAAGCCCGTGCTGGCTCCCTCAGTATCTACAGTAAACACTTTCCCTTTCGCTATACCATGGAGCAGTCCTCAGTTTATACCACCATGTCATCCAGGTGTCAGAACTTGAGACTAGTACATACAAGATGCCATTCTCCCAACAGACTGACCTGGCATAACCGTGACATTGACATATCCTTCTCCAAATGCATTCTCACTAGAAACAGCCACTCTGAAGGCATAGAGTCCCACAGACAGCTGCAAGGTGAAAACAGACACACAGGTGAACATCTAAAGACACGGGTATCTGCCTCCTAGAAAAGGCTACAGTGTCCCAAAGGCTTGGGAGGAAGCTTCGTTTCAGTGCGTCTAGGACTGCTACACATTTGAGAGCTGCACTCTAGGATACTAAGTCACCTACGTAGGCCTTTTGCTTAGTAACAGATGTCACAGATGCTAAATCAGCCAAGAACAGCAGCTCTCAGAGAAGCATGTATGGAATCACGCTGGACTTTGGTTTTTGTGGTGAGGGGGTGGGTCAGAGCTGCAAGGGAGCCCAGGGCCTCACATGTGCTCAGCAGGAACTCTACACTGATCAGCAAGGGTCTGGAATCACATATTTCCAACGTGGGTTACTGGCAGAAGTCTGGGTATCACACTTGGAGAAATAGCTCAGTCCCACAGCAACAGTGTGAGCTGGTAAGGCACTGGATTGGTACAGCCTCGAACGGGAAGACATTCACCTCATAAGAAACCAGACCCCACGCTTCCTCTTGGAGCCAAGGAAGTGGTAGTATCTTCTTGTATGTGGAGCAGTATCTGACAATCTAAGCACCTTGTGAACCAGAACGGAACTGCTGGAAACTCATAGAACATACCTGGTGGACACCTAGAGACATCTTTAACACTGTAAAGACTGAAAGAATTAGACCCAGGCTTTGAATCCACCACACAGCATACCCCCTTACCCCCAGCCTCTTTCTCCAGAGCTGTTATTTTGAGGAATTTAAATGAAGAAAAGCTATTAAATGTCTCCTTATTTAATCATCCATCTGCCTGATTGAGCTTTATTTAATTATAAATTTCTGATTTTTTTTGAAATGGGAAATCTGATTATGTCTCTGAGGCTGGTTTTGAACTTCTAGGATCAAGCAATCTTCTTGCCTCACTTTCCCAAGTAGATAAAACTGCAGGTACACGCCATCGTGCCTGGCTTCTTCAGCCACTCTTAATCCTAAGAGGGAATTCTGCATTCAACAGCAAAGACTTTGCTAACTGAAGTCTGAGCTGTGCGACCTGCCTTGTTACTTACTTGAGAGAGGTGAAGAGTTGGCTTGTTTTCTTGTTTGATTTTACCTTGGAAGTCTACAGGGTGGCTCATTAAACTCCATTCATAGGTGTAAGTTGTGTCTGAGGGAAAAATCAGAAATATGAATGCTTATCAGATCTAAGGAGTCACCTTCCAACCCTAAGGAGCGTAATGCCTTAAACCAACAGCATCAGCTGCCTTAGATACACAGAGCTCTGCTTCTAAGCCTCATCCTGGTGAGGAATCACAGGGTCTCTGTGTCTTTGCAAATAAAGAGAAACAAACTCAAAAACAAACTGATAATGAAAGTACACAAATAAGCTGGGTGTCGGTGGTGCACGCCTTTAATCCCAGCACTTGGGAGGCAGAGGCAGGCGGATTTCTGAGTTCGAGGCCAGCCTGGTCTACAGAGTGAGTATCAGGACAGCCAGGACTACACAGAGAAACCCTGACTCGAAAAAACAAAAAACAAAAAAAAAACCAAAAAAACAAAAAAAACCCACAAATGATAGAAAACAGGGACTAAAAATTAAATCTCCCCAACCTCACTGTCAATGTTTGAAAACCTTCCTTCTGGTTTGCCAACACCTGATTTTCCATATCCATATCCTTCTTGTTGTTGTTTTGAGACAGGCTCTCACTGTGAGCTTTGGCTGGCCTGGAACTCACTACATAGTAGACCGAAGTGTCGTCAACCTCACCAAGATCTAAATACCTCTGCTTCCCTAGTGCTGAGATCAAAGGTGCCGAGAGCCACACCCAGTTCTACACACACTTAAACTGTATAATCCACTGTAGCTTTTCTCCTTTTGATGAGAGGCAAATAGGTTTCAGCTCATTTGATTTTTACAGGGTAATTTTTTTGTTTTTAAAGATACAATGGTACCTAAGCATCTCTATCTTTTTTTTTTTTTTTTTGGTTTTTTGAGACAGGGTTTCTCCGTGTAGCCCTGGCTGTCCTGGAACTCACTCTGTAGACCAGGCTGGCCTCGAACTCAGAAATCCACCTGCCTCTGCCTCCCAAGTGCTGGGATTAAAGGCGTGCGCCACCACCGCCCGGCTAAGCATCTCTATCTTGAACTGAAGTTGTCCGAAGCCTTTTGATAGCAGGGTAGTGTCTCAGCTCATCTCAAGGACTGAGATGCAACTGACAGGCACGACTGTCTCTGTGTTTTGACCATGTGACGCGAGCGAGAATCTCGCTGACAGGTTGTAGGGATGGCTCCAAAGCTCAGGAATAGTGGACCACTGGGTGAAAGGAAGGCAATCACTTACACCTTGGCACTGTATTTTAATGTCTGAATATGGGTATTTTGTGTGTGTGTGTATGTGTGCGTGTGTGTGTATGTGTGCGTATGTGTGCGTGCATGTGTGCGTGTGTGTGTGTGTGTGTGTGTGTGTATGTGTGTGTGTGTGTGTATGTGTGTGTGTGTATGTGTGTGTGTGTGTGTGTGTATGTGTATGTGTGCGTGCGTGTGTGTGTGTGTGTGTGTATGTGTATGTGTGCGTGCGTGTGTGTATGTGTGTGTGTGTGTATGTGTATGTGTGCGTGTGTGCGTGTGTGTGTGTGTGTGCATGATATGTGTGTGTGTATGTGTGTGTGTATGGGGTGTGTGTGTGAGAGTGTAAGTGTAGCTTTGTGTGTGTGTGCCATGGCATATGTGCAGAGGTCAGAAGACAGTCTCAGGTGTTATTCCTTTACTTCCAACTTGTTTCAGATGGGGTCACTTGCCATTCACCTCTATAAGGGCCAGGCTAGTTAGCCTCTCTCTCCCTCCCATTGAGCCACAGAAGTGCTGAGATTATAGATACATGTTATGGATCTGAATACAGATTATCATGCTTCTGTGGCAAACACTTTTTCCACGGTACCTCCCTAGCTCCTGAACTTTTTTGAGCAGCTGGTCTGGAGTATTTTGAGAGCCTCTCAGTGGTGTTGTTAAAATTACAGCATCTGCAAGCAAGCCCCCCACCACATAGCGGTCCCTCTCCTCACAGTGGAATCTTCCATGGTTGTCACAGACAGATTAAGGGCTTGCATGGCAACCCCTCCTCCCTGGTATAACATGGTGTACTTCCAACCTGACCAGTTAAAGATTACAAACTATATTTAACTTCCTAGACAACTACTGTGTTGATGCTACCTCAGTAAACCTTGAATATCTCCCACTGTGGAATGTTCTGGGAGAAAGGCATCTGGCGCATGGTCGGTGGAGACCTGCCCTGAGAGAGAATACTCCAGCTCTACCAGTCTCTGAGTCACCCAAGAATACCAGACTCTCACCTGCAGGGGGCGCTGGCTCAACAGAGGCTTTCAGTTCTGCTTCTCTGTCTGGTAAGGTTAGTACTAGGTTATCTCCAGCAGACACGGCAAGTGCCTTTACTAAAAGTTAAACAGAAACAGTGTATGTATGCCATTATCCAATACAATGATATTAACCATGTCTTCATAAATATACCTGTTCTTAGAATGATCATTCTTCATATCATTTTACCTAAGGCACCCCACCTTGGGGCCAGTATGCTCTGTTATGCTGCAAGATAGGCCATGTAAGTTTAAAACGTCCTGCACGAGTCAACACTGTGAAGAAAATAATCTTTCAGAATGAGCTGATGTGGCAGTAAACTGTAAAATGGCAGTTTTACCAGTAGGTGAAGGACTACTGATGGCGTTTGTTTTCTCTGTTGCAACCAGATTTTCATGACTCCCTGGTGAGTGGTCCTTACTTACAGAAAGGTCGAGAGTGCTCATAAGTGTCTCAGTGTCATTAGCCACGCTGCTAGCATCCGGGAGTGCCTCATAAATGGCTGCTAATGGCCTTGCTCTTGGAGCTTTTCCAACAGAAAACTCAGGAAAGCTCAGTATGAAAAGGTGATTTAACTCCAGCAGCAGGGACATTAACTCTCATCAAAAGTGGTTACCTACTAATGCAATGGAGCTCATTTAGTGGACAACCTGAATGGCATCAATACAGTCCTACTATGGCTTTGTAGGCTTGCCTCAATTGGGCATTAGTTTCACTGTCATTCATAATTTGGTTCAGAATAAACTATTTGAATTGAGATTTCTGGGACTCTAGCTCCCCCAACCCCATCCAAGCTTATCAAGAGCTGTGCCATTCTCAAAGAAAAAATTCTAAAAATTGCCATTCACCAATATTCTGATATCACCAGTAGCAGCCAGGGATCCCAATCCCAGGGCAGCTTCTCGTCCCCACACAGCTTCTCTTTCACCACAATCCTCTCCTCACTGAAGTTCAGGATCAAAGTCACTGAGTTTAGGACCAGTTCTGGGTGCTCCTCAGGTACCAGTGAGGTCTCAAATGTAACTAAACCTTTATGGCGGTAGTGATAGACCAGGCTGGTCTCTTATTCTGTATGTAGTCAGGGATGATCTTGAACTCCTGGTCCTCCTGCCTCCATTCCCCAAGTGCTGGATGACAGTTTTGCACCTCCACACTCACCTCCACCCTTTGAAATGAGCTGTAGCTGTAGCCACCCTCATATTCAAGTTGGTGTTGGAAACATTAACCCCCCACTGACCTTCTAGACAATGGGTCTTATTTTGGTTTTTATTTAATTTTCTTGTTGCTGTAACAAAATGCCTGGCAGGAGCAACTTGAGAAAGGAAGGGTTTATTTCAGCTCACAGTATGGGCAGGTACAGTCCATCTAGGCAGGGAATGCAAGGCAGCAGGAGTGTGGGGTGGCTGATCACACTGTGTCCACAGCCAGGAAGCAGAGAGGGATGAATGCTGGTGCTCAGTTCACTTTTTCTTGTTTATGCCATCCAGTTCCTGACTCATGGAGTGGTGCTGTTCACAGTTAAGGTCTTCCCACCTCATCAAACCTTATCTTGGGGGGGGGGGGGGGGCGATAGCAACCCTGGCTGTTCTTGGTTCTTCTTGGCTCCTCTTGAGGCAGCAGAGGGAGAAGAGCATCTGCAGGGTAAGACTTGGTCTTATGAGATATTTAGGGTTGCTGTATAATACCTATCTTAAGTCTAAGTCACTCTGCGCAGTAGCTGACCTGCCTAAGTTCCACTAAGGCTGGAAGCTGCAATTTCTGGCATTTAGCACCTCATCATAAAACAGCAGAGGATTAAGTAAAGTAGCCTTTATTCCATCTTCACAGGAACTAGGCAGCTCTAGCTCCCCCTGCTAGTTGAAGTCACAGGAAGAAAAAGGGACACACTGGAAAGTGGTTTCAACCTTTATTTCTATTTTCTCTCTAAAAAGTTTCCTATGAAAGTTCTCTTAAAAGGGGGGAGGGGAATCAGGGAATTAAGTAAAGGATTAATTGCTAGAGCCTTTCCCTCTTGTCCAGATGCCTCTCACTTGTCAGACTAAGGGGAAGTTTGGAGCAATAAACTTCTATTGAACCAAGAGAAGAGTCCTACTTGCAGAAGAAAAAAGTTTTACACAGCAAGTATGGATTAAACTTACATAAATTCATATACAGATTCATGCTTATATATTCATACATCTCCATTCAAACCAGTTGGGTCCAGCTTACATGCTATTTCATAATTACATACTTACACCCATCCATACTTACATATGTATATTGAGCAAAAGACCAAGCACCAGTGCAAAAAGAACTCACTCATTCTGGGTGAAAAATGAGCTCCCATTTTTATTGCACAGAGAAGAAAAGGCTAAATTTTTATTGCTAAATGAATTAAACCCAAGTCTGTAAGAAAAAAAAGTTTTGTTCTTTTTAGTAAGACTAACCCTGCCTTGTTATTAAGAAAGGGCCTGTTCTGTCCCATGGTAAGGAAAAGCCTGCCTGCTCCTTCTGCTTTCTCTGTAGCTTCTGTTTTCCTCTTTCCCTCTGCATTCTGCATATTGCTCTCTTAATATTTTAAGTTGCCTTATAATTTCTAGGTAATTCTACTCTGCATTCTCCTTCTAGTCTTGCTGTCTCTTCCTGCTCTGATGTAACAATGCTCTTGCTCCCAACACCTTACTCTCAATGCTATGTTCCCAAATGCTATCTCTCCAATGTTATAACCTCCAATGTAATATTTCCCAGTCTTTTTTGTACCTTTTTCTAGGAGAATAGACCACATGGTTTTTCCAAGCATCCCTTTTTAACAAAGGAACACTAGAAGTTCAAACATAAATTCAAATCATAAATTGAGTAAGAAGTTTACAACAGAGAAAGTTTACATGCATATCCATTAAGAGTAATTATCTGGCTAAACATTCATCATCTGTCACCAGCTCTGCAAGTTAATGGAGAGTTAAAAACCATAATTTTTGTGACTAAGTTATTGGTGAAGTTTTGTATAGATAAACTCAGTCAATATTTTATCTTCTGTCCTTGCATCTATAGTAAATCATGAGTTACATTTTATGACCTTTGTTTTGTTTTGTTTTGTTTGTTTGTTTTGAGACAGGGTTTCTCTGTGTAGTCCTGGCTGTCCTGGAACTCACTCTGTAGACCAGGCTGGCCTCGAACTCAGAAATCTGCCTGCATCTGCCTCCCAAGTGCTGGGACTAAAGGCGTGCGCCACCACCGCCCTGCATTTTATGACCTTTGGTTAATGGTTTTACAACTTCTTAGAATGTGCTCTGCATGGCAGATGCCTGCTTGCTATGTCAGAAGCGATTAACTTGTGACACTAAAGACTGGTAGAGTTCTCATTGCAGTTTTGACACCAGAAAGGACTTAATAGCAGTCATATAAAAGAGCTTAATAATTACTAATATAATTTTAGGAATTCTTACAGTATCTTCATTAAGAATTAAGAAATCCATCTATTTGTTTATATAGCATCACTACAAGACAGTACAACTTCATTGTTCTGCAGAAATCTGCTCAAACGGGTAGGCTAACACCTAGTGATTGTTATATATATTTAGTAATAACAGAAAAAACATATTAATAGCAGGAATCTTTCCTAAAATAAAATCTCCTTGGCCTTGTCTGTAGAAGCAAATCCATCATTAATTTTAACAGTCCATGGCAGAGCCATCTCAGAAAGATCACCTGCTAGTTTTTAGCTTCTCCTTAATGGCTCCTGGCACTAATCTAGATAATCCTTCCTAGACTAGACTCCTATCTTGCCCTCTTCACTCACAAAACCAGCTACAGCCAACCAGTCTCCTTCGGTTCTTCCAAAATGTTTAAGTGTTGACTTCTCTTCCACACATGATGGAAGAGATCACTCATGGCATTGAGATTCAGAAATCAACATTCTCAAGACAAGTGCCTTCCCATGGAGAGAAGTACTAGAAACTAGAGAACATGGCAGGCCCTTCTAACCTGCCATGATTCTTCTGCTTCCTGCATCAGGACAGGCTTTTTGCAGTTCCCTTATCTCCCCATTGAGATCACCGCAAACAGAAATACAGCTACCTTCTGTTCTTGCTTAAAGCTCATTAACCAGAAATATATACAACACTCAGTCCTATTAGAACATGAATTGCTTCACTATAGAACAGGCTAGCCCCATGTGAGCTGGTTCACCCTAACCCACCAGTCACTCCTCCAGAAAGGCTTCCTGGTGCTCCTGGTGCTCCTGGGAGGTCAGGTAACCTTCCTCTGCTGCCATAGCATCCTCTCACAGCACTCCCCATTGAGTATCAGCCTCTCTATCCATCCGCCAATCTCCTCTCTTGCTCTGTCAAGCCACAGAGGGAAAAGGCAGCGTGCAATTCATCTTTTCCTCTGGTTGTGTAGCACCGTGACTGTTACTTCTCAAGGCTGGGGCCGAAGGGAGGACTAAACCTTAAACATTGTCACTGCTAGATTCTTTAAATGTCTTCTAATTATAGTTTTTAAAAGTTACCTGTCCTGGAAGTAGTAGGTGACAAGGGCCATGCAGGTGGGGTCAGCCCAGGGATGACTGTACTGGTAGGAGATGTTGGGGTGCTGTGTTCTCTGTTCCATGGAGTGACTGTAAAAATGGAGCTTTTTCCCATCATGGCTGGGCTAGACTCCAGGCTGGCAGGAGAAGGATTATGGGAAGGCATTGGAACCTGTGGGATAAATTAGCAAGGATATATTGTTATGGGAAAAAAATGTCTATTTGGGTGAACAATAGGAAAGCTGAGCAATGGATTGTTTGTGCCCACCCTGTCCAAATTCATGCACTTAAACCCTAACCCCCATGGGATGGTGCTTAGGTGAGGGGGAGGTAAGGTAGGTGGTCAGGTCATCAGGGTGAGAATACCCATAAATAGTACCAGTGCCTTCATTACAAGAAGACAGAACTAGGTGGTGGCAACAGGCACTCTTAGGTAGATAACATAGGAAGAGAAAACTCTGTGTTGTTTCCAAACTACCTGCTTAGAGAATGAAGCAAGGCAAAAGAATGCTGTTCTGTTTCCGGTGAGGCTCTCACCGACGTTCATCCTCTGGCATCGGCCTGAGGTAGCGCTCTTAGGAGAAACCTCCTTGGGTTCCTCTAGCCTGAAAGAGTCTGGCAGAGCTTAGCCCTGTGGTCCTTCCGTTGCCTACCCCAGCACATCTCAAGCATACCCACCTCTTTGCCAGAGCTATTGCTCGGTTGTTCTTGGAGCTGTAAAGTCTCTTCTCCCTCCAGTCCCTCTTCTGTAGGTATTGCGGTCACAGAGGAAGGCCACACACTGCTCATTGCAGCGTGCCAGGGTGTAGGCGACCAAGTCGACTCGTTCTGGGCCTGCAGCTGCTCCTGGTCCAGTGGGTGAGGCGTGGGGTCCTGCAGCTTCTCCATAGAAGCAGCTGAGCTGTCCCCTGTAGCTGAAGCATTGAAACCTCCCTCGCTGCTGGGCAGCAGGCTCCAGTCGGGGTACTCGGCGCTGCCCCTGGGGTCTTGTTGGTTGGAGGGCTGCAGGAGGCCCCGCTCCAGTTCCTTGTATTCATCTGAGTACTCGGCGGTCTCCTCTGGGCCCCCGTCTTTGCCTAAAAAGGGCAAGTCTTTCCTGAGGTCCTCAAGGGAGTCTCCCCAAGCTCCTGAGGGGGAGCCCCTGCCCAGCATCATCTCTCCATAGTCCAGCAGCTGCCCCGGCCTCTGGACAGGTCTGTGCACGAAAGTGAGGTACGACTGGATGGGCCCTGTGGTTCTGGGCTCGCAATTCTCCGGGTGCATGCAGTTCACCAGATAGCAGCTGCCCTCAAACCACCAGGCCAGGTCACAGCTGGGCAAGTCACAGCAAGCAGCTGTGCAGTCTCCCACGGAGAAGGTTTGAGACACCCGCATAATTCTAATGGTTTCCGGGTTAGGTGAAATGATGGCGTCAGAATAAGTTCTGCCCTCAGAGCACTGCTGAGAGCTGCCACCTGCAGACCAGAGTGGTACATGAGTCAATACCCAAAGTCAGATTGGTGAGCAGACAAAGGAACTGCTAAGATCCCACAAGAAGAAGCACAAATGGCCCATAAAGACTTGGGGGAAAATATCCAAGCGGCATCATACTCCTGGGATATAATACCAGCACTTTGGAAGTGGAGGCAGAAGGATCAAGAGTTTAAGGGCATCCTTGAGAGCTGGAGGCCAACATGGGTGGGCTACATGGAACCTGGTCTCAAGAGACCAAATCAAACCCAAGTTCATAGGCAGAATTTAGATTTAAAGACATATGACAGGTATGCACATATATGCATACACACATATGACTTGAAAGTAGAAAGGAGTCTACAGGAGGAAAAAGGTTTTGAAAGGAGGGGGAGGAAGAGGATAATGGCAGGGAAGGCTGACAGACCACCATGCTTTCACTCATATGCAGACTGTAGTACACATACATGCATATTCCAAGGAAGTCAATCCAGAAAACCAGAGGCTCCTCCATTCCTAGCTATTCAGCCAACCATCAACACTCCCTACAGAAGGGTCCACTGCACTATGTGTCCATCTAGACAGTCATCTGTCTTTCCACTGATTCATCCATCCACCCACACTCATCCATGCGTCCACCCCCTTGTGCACCCCCCGCTATTCCTTTATCTCTCCATCCCACTATTATTCTTTCTATCCACATGTTTTTTTCAACTACAAATGGGCCTTTTTACCTGTACATTCTATCTCTTCATATAATTCCATTCTTCTCTACCTGTGTCTCCTTTTTATATAACTTACAACAACCCTTGTGTAAAAACTAGTTACAGAAGTAAGAGAAGAGTACTGTATCTTTGTTTTGTTGATGCTACAAATAGATTTTTTTTCTTTTTAAATCTCACAGGCTGATGATAGATCATCTGAAAGAAAAATGTCTAAGGAGAGAAAAAACTTGTCCTCAGTACATTTGTCTAATCAAATTTTTTGTTTGGTTGGTTTTTGAGATGGATCTCACTATGTAGTCCTAGCTAACCTGGAATTCACAGGGGTCCATTTGCCTCTTGTTTCCCAAGTGCTGGGATTAAAGGTGTACACCACTATGCCTTGTTTTACCTTCCACGTGTTTTCAGTCAGATTCTCAATAATAAACTATTCATCTTTCTACAGAGTCACTACAGTGAGCATTGGCATATACTACACAAAGTGTGGCCTGTTCATTTCTGTGACAAAACAATAGAAACAGACCTCAAAACCACACTTCTTAGGAAGATCAAGAGAAAATGGGAGAGCAGAGGTAAGGAACCCTAACCTCCCCCAAAACATTGCATTTTTATGACATTCTCTCCTTGCTATATATGAAGACCAAGCCAGAAGTTTCTTCCTGACCCACATGGTCAGATGTGTTTTCATTTCCTTGAAGACATTTGTCCTGTCCCACTGAAAGTGAATCTCTGAATCTCAGAGTCTGGCCCTGGCCACCATAAAACCATGGGAGCCAACATTTACAAGTCTCCCAGGATATGACGATGGTTTGCTAATGACTTCCTACCTGCCACAGCAGCCAGCAGGAGCAGTGAAGACAGTACTCCTGGTGGGGACACCATTCTGCCTCCTCACACAGGATGGGGCTTCCAAGGCTGTGGATTCAGAACAGACCCTCTTTGCTGGTTGATGAGCCAGCCAGATGTAGCCTTCTAGAACTTCAAAGAAAACAAAACAGAGACAAAGAAGAAGAAAGGATTAGGTGACTGTGGAATGAAACACATTGTTCCTATCATGTATTTATGTTAGCGGGAAAGCTGTCCTGTTCACAGAATGGAGTCATATCCCAAGCAGCCATCTCTCCAGAGAAGTTTGTTAAAATAGCCAGGACAGTTCCTAAAAAGACAAAACAGGCCACGCATAGTGGCACACGCCTTTAATCCCAGAACTCGGAAGGCAGAGGTAGGTAGATCTCTGTGAATTTGAGGCCAGCCTGGTCTATGTGAGTTCCAGAACCGCCAGAGCTAAATAATGCCTCAAAAACAAAAACAAAACAAAAAGCAAAAGGTTTAAGTCAGCTCACCCTACAAACTGGAAACGAAGACCAGTCAATTGAGAAAAACAAGGCTCAGTGTCTAATAGCAAAGGAGTCAACCACTGTCAACTGAGTTTAGCAGACTCAAAGGCAGGAGAGAGGAAAGGCTGTTTAGTGGGTAAATGGGGGGGCTTTGGGTGTGTTGAGAGAGGAGGCTGCTACTATGAGCAATAACGCTGGCTAGCAAGAAGTGGAGCATTCCAGTGATAAGTATGGGGAACTATACTGGACAGTTTAATGTCAACTTGACACAAGCTAAAGTCATCTGAGAGGAGGGAGCCTCAATTAAGAAAATGCCTCTGGGCTAGAGAGATGGCTCAGTGGTTAAGAGCACTGACTGTTCTTCCAGAGGTCCTGAGTTCAATTCCCAGCAACCACATGGTGGCTCACAACCATCTGTAATAGGATCTGATGCACTCTTCTGGTGTGTCTGAAGACAGCGACAAGTGTACTCATATAAATAAAAATAAATAATATTAAAAAAGAAAAAAATGCCTTCATTTTTTTTGAAATGCCCCTGTGGGGCATTTTCTTAATTAGTAACTGATGTAGGAGGACCCAGCCTATTGTGGGTGGGGCCATCCCTGGACTGGTCATCTTGGGTTCTATTTAATAAAAGCAAGCCAAGCAAACCATGGGGAGCAAGCCAATAAGCAGCGCCCCTCCATAATCTTTGTATCAGCTGTTGCCTCCGGGTTTCTGCCCTGCTTAAGTTCCTGTTCTGACTTCCTTTGATGATGAACAATGATATGGAAGTGTAAGACAAATAAACCCTTTCCTCTCTAACTTGATTTTAGGTCATGGTGTTTCATGGCAATGACAGAAATCCTAACTGAGGTAGGAGTGTATATGCTTTGTCTAGTTAGTTCCAAGCTAGGAAAGGGGGGGGGGGAGGTAAAAAATTAGAAAGCTATCAATTAATAAAGCCCTGCCTACTTGGAGCTAACTGCTGTAGAAGGTATTATTTAGCCCCATGAAGTACTAGAGATGGCAATCCAGCTTTCCAGAAGTCTCTTGGCAGGCTGACTTCCTGGACTGTGTTATAGATAAAAGGCTGGGTTCCTGGACAGGTTTCCACATGTGGGTCAGAGTTCTGCTTCTATGTATGGTCCAGTTACTAGCATTTGTACCTTCCGTGTCTCGGAGCCCATATGCCCCGTTCTTTCATTTCTGACTCGTGAATATGTTCTTTATTTACCGGCTTTGATACCAGAATTTCTTAGAATTACAGATGGTCAAGTGGTAGAAGAGTTATATTGTTGTTGCTCTTTATTTATGGGTTTTAAAGTGTTTGGGTTTATATAAAGCCATGGAAGACATAGAGTGAATAATAGTTGTTTTACTGAACTTTCAAATCCATTAAAACAAAAACCTTTTGGCCATCTGCTGATTAAGTTTTTAAAGAGGCAAACACAGTCTGGATCCTGACATCATCCATTTGATCACTACCATATTCTCCCTTATAGAATGAAATGTTAATCCCAGTATTCAGGAGGCAGAAGCAGGATGATCACAGGTTCAAGACCAGCTTGGCCTACATGAAACTCTGCTTCAAAAGAGACAAAAACATCCTTATGGGTGGAGAGGTGGCTCAGGTGATCAGCAGGACCTGTTGATGTGGAGACTGGAAGGTGGAGCTACCGGCAAATCCCAGGGAAGTCAGCAAGCACCAGAAGAGTTGCCATTACTCAGAGTGGGAACCAGCTTGAGAGAAATGTACCAGAGCTGCTATGCAGGACACTGTGGCAGCCACGTCAACCCAAGACTTCCTCTGAGGCCTGGGTGAAAGGACAGAAAAATTGTAGTTCTGTGTCCCTGTCTAGGGACAGACTTGGCAGCACTTGGGAGGAAAAGAAAATTGGATCTCTGTGAATTCCAGGGCAACATGGTCTACATGGCAAGTTTCAGGACAGCCAGAGCTACATAACAGAGAGTCTACATCTCAGAACAAACAAACAAACAAACAAACAAACAAATACAGAGCAAAGCCCTTTGTGAAGGACAGACATACACATTCACACACAGACACAGATTCACAAGAGAGCCTTCAGTCAGGCACAAATCCATACTCATGCAATGGACAGACAAGGCAGAAGACACAGGGAGCCCTAAAGTAGAGAATTCAATGGCTCTCTTAGTTAAATGACACCAAGGGTAAGTTCTTTATTATTAATGCCTTTAGTCCGTGGAGACATAAATCCTACAACCTTAAAGAACTGAATTGTGCAGCCACCAGAAGGCGCTTACACAGACTCTTCCCCATAGCTTCCAGATAAAAATGTAAGCTGTTAGTAGTTGTTTGATCCAGATTGAAACATTCCCCAACCAGAGGAGGGAGAATGGTTCTTCAGGCCCATGAAACTTATAGAGTTTCCTCCCTTCGGTTATGAAAAGTTATAGGTTAAGAAGACTCTTTAAAGGCTGGAGAGGTGGCTCAGCAGTTAAAAGCACTGACTGCTCTTCCAGAGGTCCTGAGTTCAATTCCCAGCAACCACATGATGGCTCACAACCATTTGTAATGAGATCTGATGCCATCTTCTGGTGTGTCTGAAGACATTAAATAAATAAATAAATAAATAAATAAATAACTCTTTAAAAAAAAAAAAAAAAAAGACTCTCCAGTAGTGTAGCTGCCTGCAACTATCTCAGAAAACTCCATTGTCATAGTTTTGTAAATAGCCATGCTGGGTGGGCTTCTTGGTGATAGAGTTGCTCCCGTAAGCAATGCTAATGAACTCATTGGTCCATTCAGCTGAATAGAATTGCATTTTTGGAGTATTCTCTATTTTCCCAGGAAAAGCCACATAGCACACCTCAATGGAAACTTGATCTGAGTCTTGATTTGAGTCTTTCATTAATTCTAGCAAATGTATGACGCTTTAAGTCACTTTGTAATAATTTATTCTACGGCAACATCAAACTAATACAGCAGGCAAGTGGTGTAACAGCCCACTCTGTTCCGCAGGTCCGAGTCTAGCGAGAGAGAGTGTGGGGCAAGCGACATGAAGAATGGAGACAAGACAGAGGTTCTGATCAAGTCTCGTTTATTGTGTCTCTCTCTCCTGTATTGTCTCTCTCACCGTCTCCTGTATTCTCTATTGAAGGGAAATCTGGGGTATTTATAGGCTTTTGCCACGTGCCTTGTAGGCGTGTGGATATCACGTGCCTTGCAGGTGTTGATATGACGTAAGCCTTACAGGCGTCTATAGCGTGGATAGCACGTGCACCGTGTGCCTTGCAGGCTTCGATACCACGTGCACCTTACAGGCATGTATGGCGTGGATAGCACATGGATAGCACGTGTACCACATGCCTTGCAGGCATGGATACCACATGTGCCTTGCAGCTGGGGGCAGTAAACAGCAAAACAAAATATGTGGGATATCAGAGTGTGCTTCAGCTGTTGTAGGCTGTTGAAAAACAAGTCTCACATCAGGGTATATGGCTTGAGATGGCTGCAAAGCTGATAGCCGCTTTCTGCTAAAAGTCGGCTCTCAACAAAGTGGGGTAGACTGACTGACACTGTAAAATATCATGAGGTCTCATAAACAACACTGCAGGCTAAGAAGGGGTAGAGAGTCCTATAACTGGGTAGGGACTAGAAAGACACAGACCTGTAAATTGCAAGATTGAAAACAAATAGGAGGATTGCCAAGGTATGTTCATTACTAGAGCTTTGTTTTGAGAACTCAGTAAAGAACTAACTTGAAAGTATCTCCACACCGACTGTGGCATAGGTAGATATAGTAAGCATTTTTATGGGTTGTTGAAATAGTTTAGGAGTTAACAGTGCTTGCAGCTCTTGCAAAGGACTCAAGTTTGGCTCCCAGCATCTAAACTAGGCAGCTCACAAACACATGTAGTAGCTACAGTTCCAGGGGATCTAACGTCCTCTGGTCTCCACAGGCACCTGCTCATGTACACACACACACACACACACACACACACACACACACACACACTAAATCTTTAAAAATCTTTAAATGATAAAAATTTCAATAAAAACACGCAGGCAACCCAGCTATTGAATTTTAGACTAGAAACTGTATCTCCACTTGATCTGAGCCAAAAAGCTGAGATAATACAACTCTGCAACTCAAAGAAATGAAAAGCTGGAAATAAAAGAAGCATAAAGTAACAAATGGTTCAATATACATTTACTGATAGAATTTACAAAATTTTAGGCCGGGCGGTGGTGGTGCACAACTTTAATCCAAGCACTAGGGAGGCAGAGACAGGCGGATTTCTGAGTTTGAGGCCAGCCTGGTCTACAGAGTGAGTTCCAGGACAACCAGGACTACACAGAGAAACCTTGTCTCAAAAAACAAACAAAAACCCCAAAACAACAACAACAAAAAAAAACCCCAAGATTTTAGAAGAGGTAAAAATTGAAGATATAAGTTATGAGACTGAGAGACTGAAGGGACTCAGTTCTTAGGATGCTGGAGCAGGAGACAGCCCTTTCAAAGGTTGTTAAAGACTATCACCTTTGGCTCTCTGTGATTAGAATTGTTGGCCTTAGTTTTGTAGGAAAAAATATTTGGACAGGGACTTACAATTCACCTCTGATTTGCTAATGTATACTAGGATGTCCTCAGACTCACAGAGCCTCTGCATCCTGGGAGCTGAGATTGAAGGCATGTATCAAATACCTAACTGCAAACACACTTTCAATGATTTCTGTGAGTGAGACTATTAAGAACCTGATATTTAGCCAGGGATGGTGAAGTACACTTTTAACTTCAGCACTGGGGAGACAGAGGCTGGTGGATCTCTGTGGGTCTGAGGTCAGCCTTCTGGTCCACATAGCAAATTACTACACAACCAGAGCTATGAGATAGAAAGACCCTGTCCAAAAACAAAAGCAATACAACAACCAAAACCCAACAACAGCAACAACAAAAAAAAAAAAAAAAAAAAAAAAAAAAAAAAAAAAAAAAAACCTTGCTATTTCATTTGTACTTGGTGGCAGCCTAGAGGAGACGTTTCAGCCAAGCAGGTTCTCTTGGCCGACTTCAGTACTGGCTTTCCGACTACCCACTGCTCTGAAGACTCGGACACCTTGAGGAAGCTGCAAAGCAACTACAGCTGTTTACTGCTGAAGCCAAACTCTTCTAACTCCAAAAGGCACTATTCCAGCCAAGGCTCCAGCAGCCTTTTTGTTCTCATAAGCCGAGAAGATCCTGCAACCATTTCACACAGGACAAGAAGTGCCTGTCTTTTGGTGGCCCAGCAGAAGACCTATGACCCTAGGTACAAGCACAGTCCTTCATTTACCGTAAAGGACTGTGCTACAATTGGTATTAAAAACCTTTGCCATACTCCCTTCTATTACGAGCAAGGTGCTTGGCTCAGTTTGTAGGGCAGCCAGGTGTGACCACCCTGTACTGTCCCTGGTGATGCAATATTAGGGTCATTCAGAAACTTCTGTTACATACTGAAAATCCCAAAGGCTTCCATAGCCCTCCAACAGACAGTAGGGTCAGGCCTATCACAGCAATACAAAACTCCCTGGTTCTAACTTCTGTCCTAGTCACCTATTGCTATGAAAAGGTGTCATGACCAAGGCAACTCTGATAAAAGAAATGATTTAACTGTAGGCTTGCTTACAGTATCAGAGGGTTATCCTGTTATCATGGTAGAAAATTAGTGCCACTCCCGGTACTGGAGCCGTAACTAAGAGCTACATTCTGATCCGCTGGCAAGAGATGTTGGGCCTTGTGTGGACTTTCAAAAGCCCACACCCAGTGACACACTTCCTCCAACATGGTTACAACCTACAGCTACTCCAACAAGGCCACACCTCCTGATCCTAACAATCCTTCTTAAAAAGTGCCATTCCCTGATGACTAAATGTACAAATATATGAATTATAGGGACCATTCTTATTCAAACAACCGTATATATGGATATGTGTGTGTGTTTTCTTCATACACTTTTCCCTCTTCCAACTCAGTCTCAATTTTTTTCCATAAAATTATTCAAATATTAATCAAGAGAGCTGATTACAATCGATTTTAATTTTAATTAAAAAGTAGCTTCTTTGTAAGCTTTAGTCTGAGTTTTTTCAAGTAAAATGGTAGTAAATTTAAATTTTTTAATTTAAAAATTAAAAATCTAGGGGGGCTGCAATCAGGATGTAAAGTGAATTAAAAAAAATAGATATTTAAAAAAATTAAAAGCCTAACCAGCACAAGGTATATCTGCACGTGGGTATGTGCATGTGTGTGTGGTATACATGGAGGCCAGAAGGCGGCATTGTGTTCTCTGGGGCTGGAGTTACAAGCAGTTGTGAGCCATCAGATGTCAATGCTGGGAAGAGTCTTCAGCAAGAGCAGTATGCGCTCTTAACTGCTGAGCCATTGCTCCAAGCCCCTCTTGTCAACCTTCAAGCTTCCTCATTAGTAGAACAGGTTGAACTGGTAACGGAAGATGACATCAGTGGGATTACACAGTGGCAAAGGCAGCAGCTGCCATGGCAGCAGCTGGCAGCAGTGGCAAAAAGGCAGCTAGAGTGTTCCAGGCAGCTGCTGGGGGGCAGAAACACTGGGAACAGAAGAGCCATAGGTTAAAAAACATTGGCCCAGTCTCTGGAAGAGTCCCAGGGAGCTTCCAAGCAAGGGATGAAACTGTGATATTTTATTCCCAAGAACTATAACTATGGCTGCTGTCCAGAGGTCCTGTCTAGGCCCAAGAGCTGTCACAGTAGACACCCTAAGACCTGAAGGGCCCAATCCCCAAGGCTTTCCCAGATGCTGTAACATAAGCAGGCATAGCATGCTGCTAGAAGGCAAAAAGTAGAGCCACATGCTAGGCTGCCAGGAATAGCCCCAGTCACAACCTCCAACTTCAAGTGCTCAGAGCCCTAAGTCTCTGGCTTCTAAAGTCAGGTAGGACTTCTAAAGTAGGACTCGTGCTCGTGGGCTTGAACTTGGAAGCCTCTGGGTCAGCGTTGGGCATTTGAAGACCCAGAACTACTGACATCAGAACAGCTATACTGGTAGGAGGTACCTTTACCTACTAAGCCATATTGATGGTCCTGGTGGTAGGGTTTTGTTGCTGTTGCTTTTGGGTTTGTGGATTTGGGGTGGGGGAGGGCAGGGTATCATGCAGCACAGATTTTCAAATTTTCTATATAGCCCAGGATGACCTTGAATTCCAGATCCTCCTGCCTCCCTCTTCTGAGTGCTGGAATTACAGACATGTGTCAGTCATGCTCAGCTCAACTTTATTACTCAACAACTCTTCAACAAAGCTGATGGAGAAAATGTAATGCAAGGGGCAGAAACTTGCCAGAGTTGATAGAAAATAAAAATTCCTCACTCTGACATTCTGAGCAGGTGATATAGTGTGAATTTGGGTCTTTCCAAAATGCATTTGGAACTCATTTTATGAAATATAATTAGAGCAGAACTCTAATGGATGAGATTTGTATTATGTGGTTTTTTTGAGACAGGGTCTATGTAGTTTTGGCTAGCTTGTAAAATAGACTTTTTTGTTTGTTTGTTTGTTTGTTTGTTTGTTTTTCGAGACAGGGTTTCTCTGTGTAGCTCTGGCTGTCCTGGAACTCAGAAATCTGCCTGCCTCTGCCTCCCAAGTGCTGGGATTAAAGGCATGCGCCACCACCACTGCCTGGCGTAAAATAGACTTTTAAAGGAACTAGAACAATAACCTAAAAGTTACTTCATACCTTTATATTTACAAGAAAGCAAATCTTCTTTCAGAGCATTAAATGTAATTAACTGGATATTAAATTGGCATGCACTTAGATCAGATCTGTTATAATTATTATTTTTATAAAGATGTTACAAGAAAACATACATGAATTTCCTGAAGTTTCTAATAAAACTTGACTTTATACATAAAAAAAAAGTTTTGGCCACATTAAAATAATTCTACTTTTAGTGGCATATTATTTTGAAAAAAACAAATTTTTTTCCTGAACATTTTTATCTCAAAAATAACTTGCATTGGACTGGAGAGGTGGCTCAGCTTGGTGGCTAAGAGCACTTTCTGCTTTTCCAGAGAACTCAAGTTTGGTTCCCAATACTCACACAAGGCAGCTCACAACCATCTGTAACTCCAACTCCAAAGATCTAGCACTTTTTCCTGGTTTCTGTGAGAACCCAGACACATGTACCATACATACAGCTACATAGTTTTAAAAGCTTTTTTTTTTTTTTTAAATGTAACTTGTACTTAACGGTTTGTTGTTTCTTTTATGAGACAGGCTCAAATAAACCAAACTGACTTAGAACTTGATAGATTAGCCAAAGATGACCTGATCATCTTGCCTGAATTCAGGACTTAAGATGGGTGTGGTGGCATATGCCTTTAATTCCAGCACTCAGGAGGCAGAGGCAGGAGGATCTCTGAGTTTGAGGCCACCCTGGTCTACATAGTGAGTTCCTTGACAGCTAGGGCTACACAGAGAAACCATAGTTTCTAAAAAAGCATTTGTGTAATATTATCTTATTTTAATTATTTTCTATATGGGACTCTAAGTTTGGATTCTAGCACCCAAGTCAGGAAGCTCACAAGTGCCTGGAACCTTAGCTCTAGGATTTCAAATTCCACATGGCATACAGACACATCCATACACAAATCAAAAATAAAAATGTTTATTAAAGCTGGGTGGTGGTGGCGCACGCCTTTAATCCCAGCACTTGGGAGGCAGAGGCAGATGGATTTCTGAGTTCGAGGCCAGCCTGGTCTACAGTGAGTTCCAGGACAGCCAGGACTACACAGAGAAACCCTGTTTCGAAAAAAAAAAAAAAAACAAAAACAAAAAAAACAAACAAAACAAAACAAAACAAAACAAAAAACCCCCCCCAAAAAAAAAAGTTTATTAAAAACAGAAACAACAGCGTCCCTCTGTATTTCCAAAGCTGGCCTCCAACATCAGGGTTTGAGCAATCCTTACAGCTCAGCATGTAGGAATTCTCTTCTCTTCTTTAGTTCTTATAGAAATTCCACTAAGTAGGCCTTACTGTTTTCTCTATTTTAAGATGAGAACCGTGAGGCTTAGAGGTTATAGTTTCCTTAATGTGAGGTTGCCACTAACAGCTGAACCACAACCCTAGGCAGGCCATCTTTCATATCAAGCTGTCACCCAACCCTGCACACATACATACACACACACAACCCAACCCCTGCCCCAAACAGACATCCTTATTTCCAGAGATTGGTTTAAAAAGAAAGATTCTCTGTTGGGTGTAGGGGGACTTAAGTCAAGAACAAACCTTCAACATATGCATTCTTTTGTAACTCACTGAAGCTCTCCTTCAGCTCTCTAAACTGTGAGGGTGTGAGCTCACTGACCGGTTATCTTCCTGAAAGAAAATGCATCCCCTGCCTTGGCATTTTACACATCAAAGATGTGATGTATACCCCTGTTACCTGTGGTTCTAAAAATTCCCGCTACATGTTACACACATAAACACGCACACATACACACACACAATCTCCTTTTCAGTTTGCAGAGAGCAGAGAATTCAGCCTTTCTCAGTGAGTTCTAAGTTTAGAATTGAATTGACATCTCTACTTTGCCCCATCTTCATTAGAAATAAATAAAATCAGGAGCACAAAATAAAAATTTACATGTGACCTAACTTCAGTCGTCTCACTGAGGAACTTTCCCAGGCACCATGCTTTTCAGGAATGAATAAATACACACATTCACCTTGAAAATTTTTGTGTTTTTTAGGAAATGTGAGCTATATATTTTCTATTATTAATAAAAAAATACCACTTAGCTTTTCTGTTCAAGCACTAGGAAAAAAAATCAACATCTAATCCACAAACAAAAATGTTCAGTAAAGACGAGTATGAATATAATCACACTTGCTTTCTCCCTTCATACAATTATGAGAACAAATGGTGTTGAGAGCGAAGACTAGCGATCCCAGCTTTGTGATCCTGATAAATCTGTGCCATTCCTTGGAGAGAATTCAAAGAACAGGAAAGAAAGCCTTTAAACAGTGTTAAGCTTCTGGTGACAGTGAAGAGAGGCGATAAATGCATTTGGTAAATGGTAGCAAGGACCACATCAACACGAAATTTAAAGGTAATAATTCTTCAGTCTAAGGCATGCAATTTGAAAGGTTGGAAAGATCCCCAAATCTCCCGCCTCCACGAAACAGGGAGACCATCAAATCATGCAACTATCCAAGATTGCTTTTCCTAGATGTCCAGAGGAACCCCTAGAAGTCCCCTTCTTGGGTTTTTTCCCCCACTGGCACCTCCTACCTGCTTGCTGTCTTTGTTGCTGACAGTTGGACAGCTGGGCTGGGAGATGAGGTTCTGCACCTGAGGTGGCTGCTGGGGACACTGAAGCTGGGCACTGCTAGCTCACTGAAGCTTTATTCAACACCCCACCACCCAGCCTCATAAACACATTCATACCCTGCATCCCTAAGCAGAGGTAAGGAGGAATCCCAACTACACCCTAGCTAGAAATCCGGGGACTTGGAGTCCAGATCAAAAGCCTCTGACTATTGCACAGAGCAGGTATGAAATGCATTTAGCAAATGCCAGCACTGAATGAACTTTAAAGAAACCGATTCTTAGGTTTAAGGTTAGCTGCCCAAGTCTCCCTGACTCCACCCTGCAGAGAACCCATCGGTCCAAACAGGAACACAGGCAGCTGAGTGCAGCTCTTACCTCCATCCCCAGCGGATCTACAGGCTCCGCGGTGCTCCAGACCGCCCAGCAGCTGATGTCCAGTAGGGACACCTGCGAGGCACACCTGCAAGCGACACCTGCCCACCCCTGCGGCTGCACAGACAGACGCTGCCAGCCCGCGCTGGTGATTCAGCGCCTTTCTGCCTCCCGGGTTACCAGGGCGACGCATACGCACGCGCACACACGCCCCTAGGGATGGCCTGTGCCGCAGCCCGCACCGCCCCGTTAAGCAGAGGGGCCTCTGTTTGTTTCCCTGCTCTGGTCCCTCGCCCACCTCTTTCCTGCCATGGTTCCAAACTGTTGGAGGGATGGACTGGTCTTTTAGAAAAATGCTCCACCCGGGCAGCAAGCACTGCTTGGCTCAGACTACTCCAAGTCAACTGGTTATTCAAGATTTGTTTTCAGCCAAGCCTTTTGCACAATACCCCCAACTCCCCCCACAACTTATCTGCTTGGTTTTAAGTGCTGCTTTAAACTCAAGAATGTTAAACGGAACCTAACCTACGTCGACACAGATCAACTCTTTTTGCAGGTAAAATGGGTGCTGAGTACATTTCAACGTTTGTGTCTTCTTGTGTGAATCTTGAGTCAGAGGAAATTTCAAGTCAGTGGAACACTATTCCTTGTATTTTCAGTATTGTAATAAGGACATGAAACTGTCTAGGAACTGGTATCAAGGGACAGAAAGGATGGGCAGAGGAATCTTTATACATCCCGTCATGGCTTAACGACTGAGTTCCACACTAGAATAAGCCTGCACTGTCGTCTTTGTGGAGGCACATCAGACAAGTTACAAATCTACTAAATGTCTCCTGTTAGAAAATGGAGATGACCCAAGAGCAGTAGTCCGCCCTAGGACTGGTGAGGCTGAAGCAGGAGAATGGCTACATAACACTCTTTCAAACAATAAATTAAAAAGCCAGATACAGTTAGGCAAGTCAGGATCATCACCCAGTTTGAAGCTGTCCCAGTGTGTCTAGCAAGTTCCCGGCCAGCCCAGGCTACTTACTGAGACTTTTCTTTTAAGAGGAGGGACACTGAGATGGGTTAGCCAGTAAAGGGACTTACTTTACCAAGTCTGATGACCTAAGTTAGGTCCCTGAAGACCCACATAAAATTGGAAATGACTCCACAAATTGCCCTCTGGCCTCCACATGTGTACTTCAAACAGCATACATTTAAAAGCACCATACAGGATGAACGCGTTAATGAACGGAGATAGTGAACCACTAAGGCGAAGAGAGTGAGCTATAAAATTGAGAGGGGGCCCAGGCCTTTAATCCCAGCTCTCCAGTTGCAGAGGCAGCCACATCTCAAAGCCAACATGGTTTACAGTGGGAGTTCCAGGACAGCCAAGGCTACATAGAGATCTTGTCTGGAAAAACCAAAAAACAAGACTGAGGAGAATAAAAATAAGCATGGACTAAAAAGGGGGGGCAGGGGAGGGGAATTGTTAATTCAATCACTAAATGGACTTAAAGGGCAAACACCAACACCAAACCTCACTGAAGGAAGACATTTCCTCCTCTTGTGGTACATATTTAATGATAGCTAGAGAAATGAAAAGATGCAGGCAGTGAAGAAATTCAGGAGACACTGAGTCGTTGACAAAGATGGGAACGGTTACATCAGTGTACAACTCCTCCAGCCCTCATCAGGACAAATAAATTTAGGAGCAAAACAGACGAGGTCGTTAGAGATACTAACTGAGATAAACAACTACACATCCCTACAGACAACTATAAAATGAGGGCCTACTTTCAACTTTTCTCACTCCAAAACAACCAAACTGCTTACGTGAAAACTAAAATCAGCTTTTTCTTTCATTTGTCCATTATCAGTGTGCTAAATGAAATGCCAGTCTCCTTCAAACTGATGTGAAACTACATCTCTGGTACTCAGTGGACATTCACTGAGCACACCCCCACCCTCCTCTCCCATTCACCAGACAGGTTTAAAGAGAAATGATTCAAGCATTTGTTATTTTTTCCAAATTGTTCACTTCTATGTTTTTAAAGAAATTTTGCAAAATAACAATATGGCACTCTTTTTGAAGGAGGGACAAAGTATAGTTCAACAAGGTTAAAATACATTGTACACTGCACATGGATGGCGAAAACTGCTATGGGGCAAGGTCACTAAATCTTTGGCCTCATGATATAGCTCAATGGCAGACTACTTGTCTGCTACCAATTTAAGAGCAGGAATTTCACAAAATGTAAATTTTTTGTTTTCCGTTAAAAATCAAAACCAAAACTACCACTCAAGATATTACAAATTGGGCTGGAGAGATGGCTCAGTGGTTAAGAGCACTGACAGCTCTACCAGAGGTCCTGAGTTCAATTCCCAGTAACCATACAGTGGCTCTCAACCATCTGTAATGGGATCTGATGCCCCCTTCTGGTATGTCTGATGACAGCTACAGTATACTCATATACACTAAATAAATAAATAAATCTTTAAAAAAAAAGGATATTACAAATTACTAGGTTCTCAAATCTTTAAGTCTGCCCATTAAAGACTACAGTGGCTTATGTTCCTTTTCTCCTGACTTATATTTTGTCATAAGAGTTAAACAAGGAAAGTACATCATATAGACACATAAAATTATACTTTCATGTTTTTATAATTGATGGCCTAATAGTATACTACATAGTTCATATTGTGATATTAACCAATTTCAATGTTTCTGCAACGTGACATATTGTGGACTTTTAAACTTAATTCTACCAAATAAAGAAACACCATCCTCCTCTACTACACTGCTTAAATATGTGCATCACATTGCTCCTTCAAGCTTTAATGTTTAAAATTATGATTAAAATAGACAGTTCCGGGCTGGTGAGATGGCTCAGTGGTTAAGAGCACTGACTGATCTTTCAGAGGTCATGAGTTCAAATCCCAGCAACCACATGGTGGCTCACAACCATCCATAATGAGATCTGATGCCCTCATATGGGTGTCTGAAGACAGCTACAGTGTACTTACATAAAATAAATAAATAAATTCTTTAAAAAAAAAAAATAGACAGTTCCCGTCCTTCCCTTCATCAGTATGAAAGGCACACCACCCTCTTATAAGTTCAAATTGTTTTTAGGTGTTTTAATTTGGGGATGACAGGTAAAAATGTCACTTCATTCTAAATTTCCTTATTTTTGTCAGTGTCTTACTCTATAGCTTAGGCTAGCCTTACACTAATGACAATCCTCCTGCCCCAGCCTCCAAAGTGTCAGAAATTTAATATAAGAACACACATTTGGTAATTCCCACTGAAGAGTAACATGGAGGGCTGTTTTCCCAACAGGAACAGAGCAACAGCAACAAATCCCACCACGAACAACAAAGTCGTGCTCAGTCTACAAATGACACACTTTATTTACTGGACATTTTTCTTTACAAAACATTTACAAAAAAGTATTCTTTATTCACTCTGCAAAGTATTTCCATCTTACCAGTAACAAAACTGAAAGTTATTTTTCTTCTGAATTTTCCTCTTAGAAAAAAAAATAATTCTCCTGTTAAGCTGAGTGTAATCATTGCCAAGCTAAACTTTGTCAGTTATCAGCAAATTATTAACACTAATCAGAACAGTTACTAGAACTCAAAGTGGAAACATGACTTACCACTTAGTCACTACATATTATCAGCTGACAAAATTAAGTCTGATATACAACAGCTGTCCTCTACTACAGATGGCCATGGCTTTTTCACTTAAGTTTCTGAAATTACAGAATGTAAGACAATGCAGTCTCAAGAATTCAACGGCTTACTTTTTCTCTTAATAAAATGATTTAAATCATATTGGTGCCTAATTCAAACAATAGTTAGCCCTGAGATAACGTCCATTACTTTAAGTCTTGATGGCAACAAGTCTGTTACAAGCTGAGAAGCTATGTCCTTTAAACAAAAGTCCACACATTCTGAACATAAGCATGCTTTGATTTATTACAAACACCAGTTCTTAACTCTGAGGACACGTGATATAAAGTAAAACGTTAACTGTTTTTGCTGTACTAATCATCCGGTTTATTAATTCTTTTGTATTAGACCTAGCTTTCCTGAAAGGTTGAGATGTGCACAAATTCAGAACTAGTGCAAACAAACAGTTAAAGCTGGAATTGGGGAAGCTTTTCACAATACTACATCCAAGGTGCAAAGGAGCCCCCAGTGATCACTGGGAAATCTACCACAGTCCAGTTTTTCCAACCCAACAAGGTCTAAACTTTGGGGAATAAGGTGCCCCTCTTCTGCTCTGAAAAATATTCGATCAAAACGATGCTTGTAAGCAGCAGGAATTCTGAGATTATTATTTGCTTTTGTATCCCATGTATACCGGCAATGTTTAGGTTTGCCCAAAAATTCCCAGGCATCAAAAACATTGTCAGGTAAACCACCACATTTGATAACCTGGCAAGAGAAAGAATATTATGTAAGGTTCATATATTTACTCCCCACCCCCAATTTAAAAGGTATTTGATATGACTTAAGTGCAGTGCAACTTTTTTTTTTTTTTTTTTTTTTGGTTTTTCGAGACAGGATTTCTCTGTGTAGCCCTAGCTGTCCTGGAACTCACTCTGTAGACCAAGCTGGCCTCGAACTCAGAAATCCGCCTGCCTCTGCCTCCCAAGTGCTGGGATTAAAGGCATGCACCACCACCGCCCGGCATAAGTGCAACTTTTGTTGTCATTTTTCAAGACAAGGTTCTTTTTTGCAATCCTAGCTATGCTAGAATTCACTCTGTAGACCAGGCTGGCCTCAAACTCAGAGATCTGCCTGTCTCTGCCTACCAAGTACTGTGATTAAAGGCATGGGCCACCATACCTAGCAATAAAGTATTTTAAAAAGTTGATTTCAACTCACAAGAGGATTAGGTCTTATATGTAGGAATGCTACAAATACCCTCAAGTTTTAAAATTTAAATTCTTGTAATTATTATCCTATTCTAATACTTGTTTATCTTACGTATAGCAGGGTTATATTAATATTGTAATTAATATTGTAAAGACTTCTTTTGTGCATATTTTAAACAAAAGCTACAACAGTTTTTTCTACCTTGTATTTCAAGTCCATAATACCTTGGATAAAATGAATCCAAATTAATTTCCATAGCAATACTCTCCCCACAAACATTGAATCAATTCTGTTACTTACTTCTTGATCTCTTAAATTTGTATCTCCTGCAAATATAACAGTAGTTGAATCTGGAGCCTCTTGCATTTTTCGAAAAACAGTTTTTAATTGACTTATTCGTTCCTCAGAATGTTCTCTGGTGCTCTCCAAATGGGATGTCATAAGGCAAAATTCATTTCCACCCAAACTCACCTACAACAGAATAATAACAATTGAACTGGCCACTGACCACTAGTGCTGGTAACAGATAAGTGGCCCTTCTCCAGTAGCTCCAGGCCATCAATGGCTCACACCTCTCTAGGATCCAATTCCAAGGTAAACAGACTGCTATAAAAGGTCCCAAACAAGTAAAAGGACAGCTACTTCCCTGTTCCATGAAACCACAGTTACTTGCAAACACAGACAACTCTTTTTGTTTGTTTGTTTTTGGGTTTTTTTTTTTTTTTTTTTTTTTTGGGTTTCTCTGTGTAGTCCTGGCTGTCCTGGAGGTCACTCTGTAGACCAGGCTAGCCTCGAACTTAGAAATCCACCTGCCTCTGCCTCCCAAGTGCTGGGATTAAAGGTGTGCGCCACCACTGCCCAGACCCCACAGACAACTCCTATTTATCGCTCCAATAATGGCCAGGCACAGATACTCAAAAATAATGTTAACTGAGTGAGAGTCACGTATCATCTGCAATTAAGATATTAGTACACAGAATGTGTTGCCTACAGAATCATTTTAATTCATTCAAACTTATAATCTGGACCCTGCCTACATCTTAACCTCCTGTCAACACTCCACTACCTCTCCACACTCAGGATGGTGGTAATACTGTCAACTTTATAGAATCTACAATCACCTAGAGGGAAAATTTCTGGGAATGTCTGAGGGAAATTTCAGATTAGCTTACTTAAGGTGGGAAGATCTACCCTAAAATGTTAAGGGGCACCAGTGGGAGATGAGGTCCCAAACTAAAAAAAAAAAGGGGGGGGGGGGGATAGCAAGCCAGCAAGCTGAACACCAGAAGTCATCACTTTGCTTTCTGACTGTGGACACAATGTGACTAGCTGCTCCTGTCTTACCATGATGTCAGTACCCTACAACTATATGTCAAAATAAACTCTTCTTTTTAAGATTGCCTTTGCCAGATACTTTGTCACACTAATTAGAAAAATAACTAGCACAGTGTTTCTCACACCAACATGAACATAAGCTCATCCACACCCACAGGTTTACCCCTGCTGCAACTTGCAAAGGTTTGTCATGGGTGTTTCCATTTTCACAGGGTGTGTTCATGCACTGAATAAAAAAGGAGAAAAGAGAAAGCAAAGCTAAGCACCACATTCATCTAATTCCTGACTTCGAGAGCAGCCTGGTCTACAGAAGCCCTATAGGACTAGCTGTTTCGCACACCCAGTACCATTTCTTCCCTCAACTGTGAGCTAAAGTACTAGTGTGTTCCTTAGAGCTATCTATGTGCTCTGTTATTTTTCTCATTACTATAATAAGTTACTTAACAAATGTTCTTCTTAGTCAACTGTTGTCACATTTTTAAGAAAATATCTAACTAGTTAAGAATTCAACTTTGCATTTTTATTTTGCATTTTGCATATTTATTCTACAATTTAAAGATTGCATCTAAAATTATATGAAATTCAAATTTTCTGAGACTATTTAAAATATGTATGTAGGGCTGGAGAGATGGCTCAGTGGTTGAGAGCACAGACTGCTCTTCCAGAGGTCCTGAGTTTAATTCCCAGCAACTACATGGTGGCTCACAACCATCTGTAATGGGGTCTGATGCCCTCTTCTGATGTATCCAAAGACAGGGATGATGTACTCATATACATAAAAAAATAAATAAATCTTAAAAAAAAAATGTATGTGAATGGCCAGTGAGATGGCTCAGTGAGTTGTAACCACTTACTTCACAAGCCTGAGGATCTGAAATCAACACAGAACCACATCAGAAAATGAAAACTGACTCCCACAAGTTGTCCTGACCTCCAGACACAGATAGGGTTTAAAAAATTGTCCCAGTGATATGGCTCAAGAGGTAAGAGCCTCTGCCAAGACAACCTGAGTTTGATCCCTAGAACCTGTGGTGGAAGGAATGAACTGAATCCTAAAAGTCCTGACTGATACACACACACACACACAAAGATGCCTTTATAAATTTATCTGTAGAGGCAATTCTTTCAAAAAACAATTAAATAGAAAAACACCCCAAACTTAAACTTACATTTACACACAGAAGGTTTCTCATCATTTTGGTATTTGGATAAGGAATAATTTCTTGACTTTTAAATTTTGCTCTTCCTTTCTTCAATAGTATAGCTGTGAAATATCCTTCTTCATTACCTTCAAACATTTGTGGAAAAAATTTAGGGAACAAAGTCAATTGATGGACTGGGTGTTAACTGTATCTTATACTTTATAAATTACGTAATTGTAATAGTTGTGCTTGAGTTATATCTGAGAGAAAAGAGCCTTTTAATTGGACAAAAAGGGAGAAATGTTGTAGATTGCCCTGGTGCTGTTTGTATTTTGATGTTAACTCCACTTTCTCAAGAGGGGCTGCCCCGACCAGGAGTGGAGGAGTGGATCACATACTCAGGTGAATTCATATGAACCTCTCCCCATTTTAACTAATCAAATAAAGGTTAGAGCCTTTGATTGGGTAGTGAAAGGGAAAGGTGGGGCTGGGGGTTTTAGAGAGGGAGAAGAGAGGAAGGAGGAGGAGACAAGGAGGAAGAGAAGTGGAAGGAAGATGGGGCAGAACCACATGGCCTGGAGAAGCCACAAGTAGCAAGGAATCTCATAGCTGGGGAATAAAATAGTGTAGTGCTAGGTGAGGTGTGTGGCTTATAAATAGCATCACTGAGTGTGTGATCTTTCTACAGGCTTATGGGGGTTAGAGATTTACCACAACAGGGTACTTTCACTTTACCACAAGCTCCTTTACTATAAGAAGGAGCAAATCATTTAAATGGGATCAAATCTTTAAGCCTCCATTTTGAAGTAGGTTAATCAAGTGTTATGTTTCTGTCCCTTATCAAAATTTAACAAGAGATACAAATGATGTTTAACTAAGAACAAATGGGTGATTAAGGGCATACCTCAATAATCAATTTTAGCAAATATATAAGTCTGAAATTTTAGAACTTTGTTTTCCTAAAAAGAAATATGTTTCCATTATTTTTCCATTTATTAACATTAAGCTGTAAAATAACCTTTAAGTATCCTGTGTTGGGGCTGGAGAGATGGCTCAGTGGTTAAGAGCACTTGACTATTTTTCCAGAGGTCCTGAGTTCAATTCCCAGCAATCACATGGTGGCTCACAACCATCTGTAATAGGATCTGGTGCCCTCTTCTGGTGTGTCTGAAGAAAGCAACAGTGTACTCACATACATAAACTAAATAAATCTTTGTCAGGCAGTGGTGGCGCATGCCTTTAATCCCAGCACTTGGGACGACAGTCAGGGCTACACAGAGAAACCCTATCTCGAAAAAACAAAACAAACGTATCCCGTGTCTTGCTTAGTTTCCTCAGTCCCATCTGTGCCCTTTGTAACAGCCTCTCATTTTTTTTCCTTCATTGATCTATTTTTCAAAGAACAGTGTAGTTTAGATGGCAAGAAGAACATTACCTGTAATAATTTTGTAACCGCTTACTCTCTTCTTTAGGTAGGCACAGTATGGGGGAATAACTTCCTGTAGAAATACCACATCTGGACTGTACCTAATTAAAAAGACCAATTTAACAACAGAAGCATGTCATTCATTTTCAGCCACCTAGAGAAAATTCCACAATATATACATATAAAACAACTGTTACCTGAATCCCTAGTACTCACTGCTTATACTGACATTTATCTATGTATTATTTACTACACAGTGCCATAATGACCAATAGACTGGGTGTGTAGTTCAGTGACAGCACTTGCTTAACAAGGCCAAATTCAATCCCAGCATCCCCTACACATTACCCACACACAATATACCAGTGGAATTAAAACAGAAAACACTATATATACTACACTGAGCATTTGCAATAGTTATATATACCAAGAGATGTAGTCAGTGTTATCTCTTCAGGTTCGCTTAAAAGCTGTCCCGTGACAACATCTCCTGAGAACTTCCTGAGAACTAGTTACAAAGCTCTCACGAGGCCAGAAACAGATCTTGTAGGTAATTTTCACTTTGTAATAATACTTATAAACAAAACTTACTATGTATGTAAAGCTTACAATTCTAGAAAGCATCTCACATAAATTGGTGTTCCAATTCACTCTGGGACCCTCCCTAGACCAAAACACCTCAACTCTCAAATATTTACTTAGAAGCTGACGTTGAAAGTCAAAGTTTCTGTCTAGAAAAAAAATATCAAATTTTCAAGTACACACTTTGAACTGTTGCTTTGTAGAACCATTAAGACACTTTATCAGAGTCCCTACCACGGAAACGAGAATGCTTACAAAGCTAGGCAGGAACACACCCCTCGAGCCCTCTCTGGAAGGTTGCATTCATCTAATCCATCAATATTCCAGGTAATGAAAGAGATAGTGCTGCTATCTTCTAGAGGAGGTCCCGATGGACTGGTTTCTAAAATGGCGGTATCATTTGCATCCTCGTTGGTTAGATCAACACTGGCAAGATCAAAATAAAGGTTAAAAAAAAAAACCAAATTATGAATTGTTGTGTTTGGGGGCTATGAAGGTAAGAAACCCCACATTAAACATTGGAAGTTGTGGCATACTTGTAATCTCAACACTGGGAGGCTGAGACCAGTAGATACCTGAGACCTGTTTTACTCTAAATGGTGAGCGCATGGTCCCAGTGAGAGACTGTCTGAAAAATCAGGGAGAACTTCTTCTGGAGAACCCAAATCTGACCTCTGGCTTCCAAACAGATGTACAGACTGTCTGAAGTTTATTGTATGTGTTTGCCCTCAATTTGAAGACATAAACAAATCACTCCTAATCAGAAAATCCATCTTCTAAATTGTCTACAAAACTCAAATAATTTTTGGTCCCAAGCACTTCAGATAACAGATATTTATCCCATAAATAATTTTCTTTGAAGAATCCTAAGACGGTATAGAAAAGCAAAAGTTGGGCTAGAGAGCTTGGTACATCAAGGTGCTTGCTGCCAATCCTGATGGCCTGAGTTCTATCTCCAGAACCCACATGGTAAAAAGACAGCTATACATTGTCCTGTCTCCACATGCTGGCATGTGTGTCTGCCCTTAGAGGGACCACTTTTCTCCTAGAGTTGCTTCAAAAATTCTGACTCCTTGTTTCACAATGTGATCCTCCTGCACACTAACCATACAACTACCTCATGGCCACAAATAATGGTTTTCTTTTAATATAGTCAGCTTCAGGCATTTGGTAACTTTTGATTCTTACAATTACTGACTTTCAAAACAGAAAAGCAGTAAAAATAGAATCCCTAACCAACTGTGTACCCAAAATTTCCAAATACTAACATTTTCTTATTTAATTAACAATTGCTTACCCTAGTCTCTTTCTAAACCACTTACTTCTATCCTTCACCAAAGCCTTGCTTACATACACACTATACAACCTGAACCCTGAGCTCCATTACCACCAATAGATCTTTTTTTTTTGTCTTTCTCATGAAGCATTTTTGAAGAGTATAGGCCATTTGTTTTATAGAATCCTTTAGGTAAACTTGATGTTTTCTTACAACTCTAGTTACTCACTTTGGGGCAGGAATGACAGCATTACCAATGCATGGTTAAGGTGTTAACCAGATATCCCCACTGAAAAGTACTGATTTTTCCCTTTCTACTTAGTATTTTGTGGATTTTAACTATGGAAGCATCTTGTTTATGACTCGACTTTCATCCCAGTTTTACTGTCCATTGAATGTACTTATTTGAAACACGTAATAGTTCTCAAAAGATTTTTCTAATTCCTCAAGCCTTAGAAATCTAGTCGTTTAAATTCTCCTACAATAGTCACTTGTTGGGCTGGAGAGATGGCTCGGTGGTTAAGAGCACTGACTGTTCTTCCAGCGGTCCTGAGTTCAATTTCCAGCAACCACATGGTGGCTCACAACCACCTGTAATGGGGATCCGATGCCCTCTTCTGGCGTGTCTGAAGACAGGCTCATGTACATAAAATAAAATAAATAAAATTTTAAAAATAAAAATGTCAATTGTTCCACAAACAGCGGTACTTATTCATATTTTACTGTGAAGACTAGAATCTGTTCTGAAATACCCAAGTATTCTCCAATTTTACATTAGTCCTATGTTTTCCTGGAATGTTTCCAACATTCTCTGGCTGCTCCCTTATGTCCTAGCACTGCAGATTACTCTAAGTTCACCTTCTATCCCAAGGTCTTGACGCAGGATAATTTAATGCCAATTCTAAAGCAAAATATTAAGTGTCAATGTGCTCTTTGAAACAAGGCTTCAAAATATATACCTGCTGACCTCAAACTTATAAGCTTTTAAGTTTATAAGGAACTTATAGCAAGTATATGTCCAGTCTGCCCTAGGACTCAGTACATAGCCCAAGCTGACCTCAAACCCTTGGCAATTGTGCCTCAGTTTCCCAAGTAATGTAAGCGACTACATCTGGCTAAAAACCATCTGTATGCATAAAAGTAATTTTAAAGAGCACCAAAAACTATGTTTAATGCCAAGTTCCTTTTGGAACTTCACCCATCTCAGAAAGCTTTCTTTCCTAACATTCAATGTTACACTTTTTCTGCAGCCTTACCAAAGAGAAAAGGCTAAGTAGTTTCAGAACCTTGTCAGATGTTAGGCCCTTCATTCTTAACTGAAAACATTTGAGACAGAAGAGACCACTCAGTGTTTAGGAGCACTTGGTCTTGCAGACAACTTGGGTCACTGGTGGCTCAGAACCATTTAACCCCAGTTTCAAGGGTTCTGATGCCCTCTTCTGGCCTCTTTGGGCACCTGCATAAAATCAGGCTTGCACAAAAGCATTGTCATTTCTTTCACGGGCTGCACTTCAATGTGTGTGTGCTGCCTGTTCTGCTGTCTTACTGTAATACAATTTCATGACATTTAACAAGAGAAAACTGTAAACCTGAGAAATAAATTCCACTCAAAAAAAGAAAAAAAAGTCTCTAAATGTGGTGCTGAGTAAAAACCTTAAAGTAACCGAGAGGCCTAATCAATCTTGGGAGCATCATTTATTGACTCCTTAAACAAAGATGATAACCTTGGCCTCTATGTCCCACTCTCCTCAACTTTAAACCATCCGGGATCTTGACAAAAAGCAGATTCTGATTCAGTGGGTCTAGTATGGAGCTCGATAAGTCTGCCTATCTACCAGAATCGCAAATGGGGTAATGTTGCTGGCTCAAGGTCTATACCCTAATAACAAAGCATAAGATACAGCCTTTTGCTCCTGGCACCTTTAGATCTTTTCAAGACAGAAAAGGACACAGGCTTCAGATATGGCTGGTAAAAATGTTAGCCACACAAGCCTGACAAGTCATTTAAGAAACCCTGCCTCCAACAAGATGGAGCTGTTCTCTAACCTACACACAAGGATTTGGGGGGTGGGAGGTGAGGGGGTGATCAAAAGTCAGTACTGGATAAGTGGACTCCACTCCTTATTTATAATCTCTGGAGTGTGGAGACCCAACATTTTCTAAAAACTTTTCCAACTAATTTCAGCACAACTGTTTTATGATGATTGCCCATCTCTTCTGACTGACACAGACAATTCCCATGTAGGAGACTCTGGAAAGAACAGTGGCCAATTCCTAGAAGGCCCAGTAAGGCACAAACAGTAGAACAACAACAATAAAAATCGGAGGCAGGGCACTGAAACAACAGGAACTGCATACACTGAAAACATTATTGAACCTGGCTGGTATGGTGACTAATTCCCAGAGGCTGAGGCAGGATTGCTAGGAGCTCAATGCCAGCCTGGACTACACACAAACTTGTGCTAAATTAGACAAACTTGTGAGATCCTGTCTCAAAGAAAAAAACCTATCATTCTCCGGCAAGAAAATAGAAGTTAAACAATGCAGAAACAAGGAGACTTAAAAGTTACCATTCTTCAGTTGAAAATTTATACCTCAATTTTTTTCTAATCTCCAGTTTACATGTCACCAATAATTCAGGTCAGTAAGTGTATTTCAGTAGCCAGGGTTTCACAAACCTTTAATCCCAGTACTGGACAAGTGGAAGGCAGAAGTCAAGCCTTGACCACACAGGAGTTCCAAGTCAGCCTGGACACATGTATCAAATAATAAGTTACATTTCAGCTGGGGATTGCTGGAACCAGATGTAATGCTAGCAAAAGGGAGACTGGAACAGGGGATTCAAGAGCTGAAGGTCAGGATTATTGCAAGCCTCTGTCTCAAAAAAAGAACAAATAACAGTAACATTAAACAAAAATTTCATCCAAGTGTGGTGGTGGACACTTTAAATCCAATCCTTTCGATTCTGAAGCAGGTAGAATGTAGATCTGTGTTTGAGGCCAACCTGGTCTACACATCAAGCTCAGGCCAGCGAGGGATAAAGGGTGTGACTCTGCCTCAAAATACATTTCAGATTTTTCTCCTCCATCGACAAAAAAAAAAAAAAAAAAAAGTCACATTAACAGCCAGTCCTAGTATGTGCCTTCAATGTGCCAGCACTAAGGAGGCAGAGGCAATCTGATCCCTGAGTTCGTGGCCAGCTTGGTTCACATGGCGAGTTTCAGGGTGGCCGAGCGCTACACCGTGAGACCCCGTCCCAAAACAACAAAGGCAAGTCACGCTGGGAAGTGACCGTGCATCCTCAGAAGCATTCCCAGAGATTCCCAGCCCTGGGGCGCCGGCTGCCATTTCCAGGCCGGGTCCTCTGGCACCCAACTCCAGCAGGCGGTCCCTCCCCGATCCCGGCAAGCTGCCCGCAACCCCCGGCGCTTACCAGGCCTCGGACTTGAAGGACGTCGGAGGCTGGCGCGGCCACCCTAGGTCGTTCTCTGGCTGTTCGAAGTAGTCACTCAACGCTTTCTGAAAAGCAAAGGGACAAGGATGCAGGGCGCGCTCCGCCCACCTAGGAAGAGCGATGGAAGCGAGGACTGAACTTACTTGCGTCTGCCAGTCGTTCTCCGACAGGAAGGTGGGGGCCATCGTGGTGTCGCATCTCCCCACCAACGCAAAGCCCAGGCACTGAAGCCGCCGCCTCTTCACCTGGTTCTCCTCCGTCTCTGCTGCTGCGGGCGCTGCCGCCGGCTCTGCCGGCTCTACCGGATCCGCCGCATCGGAACTACTGCCAGACGCCATCGCCACAGGGTCTCCTCAAAACGCCCGCTCTTCACGCCGCTTCCGCGCGACTGATCGCAAATGCCGGGACCCGCGCAGGCGCGCTGCGTGCGAGTGCTTCCGCGTCAACCTTCCGGCGGCAAGACCGCCCTCCCCGGTCCCCAGCCGCAGCATGCAAGGCGCAGAGATGGGCGGGGAAGGAAGGAGGGGAGGGAGGAGGGAGGGGAGGGAGGAGGGAGGGGAGGGAGGAGGGAGGGGAGGGAGGAGGGAGGGGAGGGAGGAGGGAGGGGAGGGAGGAGGGAGGGGAGAAGGCCTGAGGGCTGCGCGTGCGCGCTGGGGCGCTAGAGCGTGACGGTAACACTTCGTCTTCAAGGACTAGGGCGACTGGAGCGCGCGACCCTTCCTCCGGAGCGCGACGCAAAACCGGCCGGGCTTGCAGACTTGACCTTCCACGTCCTTGTACTTTCAGAAACTTCTCTTCCAGAGTTCATTCTCGCAGAGCCCAGACTCTTGCTTTGCATCCACGATGAGCAACATGACCCAGAATCTACGGGAAATAATGAAGGTTATGTTCAAAGTTCCCGGTTTTGATAGAGTTTTGGAAAAGGTATTGTAAGCGAAGCCTCTGGTGAAGGGGACGAACCTAATAAAACACCTTAGTGGCCTCTTAAACGCAGGGGAAGTGTGTGGATTCTCATCGAAACGTAAATAAGCATGACTGTCAAGCGAGTTTGGTCTTTTAACTAGCAAACTGTTGGAGTGGGGGGGGGGGGGGAGTCTGAGTACCATTTAAGGGATGCTGGAGTCTGCAGGACTAGTATATAGGAATTGTTTCTTGTGAAGTATAAAAGCCAAGTACGTTTGAGGTACAAAAGTGAATGATGGAACAACCTATACCTGTGTTGTGTTTCTTGGTTTTGAGACTGGGTCTATGTAACTAGGTCTATGTAACTATGTAGCGTAGGTTGACTGAGAACTGTAGCCCAGGCTGGCCTAGAATGCTACAAAGTTAACCAGGACTAGTGCCTGCCCCCTGCCATTCCACATAAACAAACATAGACTATTTTCCAGACTTTTAAAAGCCATTGTGTTTTACAGGAAGCTATCCTTAGTATCAGTGGCCGAAGTCAAGCACGGTGTTGTCAGAGTTGAAAGACACTTACCCTGAGAACTTGCAGACTTTTTTAGATAGATTTTTTTTTTTTTTTAGATAGATTACCTAAAAAGAATTATATTGATCTAAGAGGAAATTTTAATTCTTTAAAAACAAACAAACCATCTTTGTGAGAATTGGGATGTAGTTAGTAGCACGCTTGCAGGTGGGAGCTCTTCATGGGTAGGATTCCAGAGCCACTTCTCCCTAAGCTTTCCTCACCCTTGTGGGTATTATAATATTTTGAAATATATGTATTTCTTTCTTTCTTTTTTTTTATTTAAACAAGGTCTCTCTCTATGTGACCCTAGCTGTCCCAGAACTCAATATGTAGACCAGGTTGGCCTGGATCTCACAGAAATTCATAAGCCTCTGCCTCTTGAGTGCTGAGATGAATGGTATGTGCCACCATGTCTGACTGTTTTATGTGAGATAATTTTGACATTGGTTTGATTGCCTTTGAGTAACTAGTTAAAATTCTCATACCTAAGTCCAGCTTGGTGGCACCTGCCTGTAACTCTAGCATGACGGAGGCTGATGCAGGCCAGTTTGTAAGCTAGTTACGTAAACAAATCCCTACTCTTCCCGTCAAAAATTTCTTTAAAAAAAAAAAAAAGCTGATTTTTAAAAACACTTAATCTTTGAAAATCAGCATAAATTTTATATTTATAGTATGACTGACCACACTGTACAAGTTCAATATTTATAGGCAGCAGCTAGAAGTGGCTGTTAAGCCACACAGGTTGATAATATATTGATAGTCATTGTGTGATTGATAACTTGACTTACAGCAGATAAGAGGTTGTGTTTTATGTGGGATGAGAAGCTAAGACTAAAGTATATATTTTTGTATAGTGGTTTGTATATGTATATCTGTGGGGTTTGTGGTTTCCTTTGTTTTGTTTTTTTAAGACAGGATCCTGGCTGGCCTGGAATGTATTGACCTTCTATGCCTCTGTCTCTTGAGTGCTGGTAATACTCATGTGGTGTATACTGTCACCAATGATTGACAAAACATTGTTATACTTGCTAATTTTGCAAGGATTTTGACCTCGTGGTCAAGGCTAACTGCCTTGATTGCGTAAGACAAAACAAAACACTTAACATTTCACTTTTTGAATTCTTTGTCCTCATGTGACTCAGCTGGTAGGAAGCCTGCCTCACATGCACAAGCCCCCTGGGTTACATCTCTAGCATCACAGAAAAGCACATGTGATAGTACACACCTGTAATCCCAACAGCACTGAAGGAAGTAGAGACAGAAAGATCAGAAGTTCAAAATTGTCCTCAACGTCATACCTAGTTCAAGGCCAACCTGAATTACGTAAGAGACCTTGTTTCAAAAAAAGAAATAGAAAAGAAAGTATGTCTACATCATACATGTTGTCCTACCATGTAACTTTCCCTGGGGAGAAATGAACAAACATCTGTCACCCCAGGTAGTATACCAATAATAGGCCTGCTAACATAGTGAACTATTGAGTATCTTAGAGTACAGATCACTCAGCGGCAGCTGGATCACTGAAAAGCCCACCCCTCCATGAGTGTGAACTCAATATTGCTGCATCTCTGAAGCACCCTACTTGCAGAGGCAGCCCAGATAGCAGGAAACTCTCCATTCCTCTCTCCATTCTTGCAAGTTTTGTTTGCTTCCAAAAGGGAATCTTTCAAATTTTCCAAATTGTCAAATTATTGGGCAGCTTTGGAAATCCTGTCACAAGGGCACATAGTTTGCACACCGTGTGAGTAGAACTCAAACACACTACCACATCTTGGTGAATGAACCTGAGCTTCACCATGCATTCAAACCAGAGCCTGCAAAAGGCAGAAGTCCTGGGCCTTGTCTTCCTTTCAGAAAGATTAGTGTATTTTGTAGATATAGTGTAGTTTATTCAAATACCTTCTTTATAGGGACATTTGAATATGAAGAGTGTACTGAGCTACACTTAAGTGTTGATAACTTTCAAGGTTCTGCAAGGAAGGCAGGAGATCTCCAAAAGGCCAGCAGTGCCTTCCTAAGTTCCTGCCAGAGGCTTGGGTATTTTCACCAGCCTTCTCTGGCTGCCTCCTTTGATTGCCAGACCTACCCAAGGACACACGTACAATAACTCATAGACTCTAGTCGGCCTTTTCAATTCTCGAACTGAGCGCTACTTTATTATATAAAGCAGCACGTTTTCTCAAAACTTTTTTTTGTACATTGATTATTTTTTGAGAACTTCAAATGGAATGTATTATAATCTTACTCACTCCCTAGTTCTCTCCTAACTCCTCCCAGACCCGCTCCCTACTGCCTCTCAATTTGATGCCCCCTTTTTGGTTTTTGTTTTATTTTGTTTTGGAATGGTTTTTGTCAATTCAGGGTTTTTCTATGTAACAGTCCCAGGGTATCCTGGAACTCTATTTGTAGGTCAGGCTAGCCACAAACTCAGAGATCTGCCTGCCCCTGCCTTCTGGGTGTTAGTTAGGATTAAAGGCTTTTGCTATGGGCCCTGGCTGCCTTTTTGGTGTGTGTGTTTTTTTTTTTTTTTTTTTTTTTTTTTGAAACTTAGCTTTGGCTGTCCTGGAGCTCCCTGAGGAGACCAGGATGTAGTCTGACTTTGAACTCAGAGATCCTTCTGTCTCTGTCTCCCAAGTACTGAAATTAAAGGCATGCAGGACCATACCCTACTTTTTTTCTTTTTTTAAATAACCCATTGAGACCAGTTCGTGCTGTCCATATACTAGCCAGCGTGGGACCATCAGCTGGAATGTAACTGGAGTGTATCCTCCCTCAGAAGTGGTCACCTCTCAGTAAGTCTTCAGCTGGGGTGAAGACTCATAAGCCACACTGCAATGCTGACCAACTTGATTCTGTGAAGGTCTTATTCTGGCACCCACCACTGCTGAGTTTATGAGTACATTGACTCTGTCTTGTGAGAAGACACTTGTACTTTAGAGACTTTTTTTTTGACCACAGTTTTAATGGGATAAGAGACACAGATGTTCCAGCATCTAATGAGTAGAGACTAGCAGTGGTGATCAATAAGCTACAGTGCAGACTTTGTACCCCAGCGCCCCCATCACAAAGAATTACCCAGTCCACATGGCAGCAGGACTAAGGTGGAGGAATTAGGCTGTTCTTTTAATTAAATACTTTGCCTTGAGTCCAAACTGGTTAAATTGCTAACTGTCTTTTCTAAATATATGCTGTGTTCTTACCCTGCACTTAGAGTTCTTTGTTCACCTTGAGACATCTCAGATGTTTGCACATGAGAGAATGTACCTTTCCCCTAAATCTCTGGTTAATGATTGTTATCTAAGGACTTGGGACTGTTGCACAGTGGTAAAGTACACAAATGAGGCCCTGGGTTCGTCTCCACTACCAACAAATAACTGATTGGTTCTATTATCTTTTGTTAGTTGTTATGTCACCCCTGGATCATCTTAGTATTTTATGAAAGAAGGTTGACTCTCTGGTTATTTAAATATGACACTAGAGACTTTTTTAAAGGCAAGCAATAATTTATTTAGGATCCCAAAGTTTTTATTTTGTAAGGGTTTGTGTCTGTATATGAATATGTACTTGTGAGTACAGGTGCCCATGGAAAGTTATTAGATCCCCTGGAGGTGGAGTTATAGACAAGTGTGAGCTACCAGACATGGGTTTTGGGAACTGAACTCTTGACTTCTAGAAGAACAATACACATTCTTTTTTTCTTTCTTTTTTTTTTGTTTTTTTTTTTTTTTTTTTTTTTTTTTTTTTTTTTTTTTTTGAGACAGGGTTTCTCTGTGTAGCCCTAACAATACACATTCTTAACAGCTGAGCCATCTCATCTCTCCAGCCCTGTACTTGAAATTTTTGAGATAGGGTCTCATGCGTCCTGGCTTTGAACTTACTTGCTCTGTAGCTGAGGATGACCTTGAACTCTTAATCAGCCTGCCTCCACCTCCGAATACCAGGATTATAGGTGAATTACCGTGCCCAGCATGTTTGAAGGCAGTGAATCAATAATTGATGTTATCAGGCAGATTACTGGGAAAAGAAATGAAGAAAGAGACTGTGCTTGTCACTCAAATGTGGCTGTTTGTAATAGCATTTGAGGTTAGATGGGGAGGGGTCAAAAGTGATGTAACAGCGTGAGTCATATATATTTAATCCAGATGAGTATATAAGGTGCTGACAAGAGATGACACACTGAAGGCCACATAGAAAGAAACAGAAGACTGTGTATGCATGTGCAAATGTAGAAGATTCTTTTTTTTCTTTTGAGACACGAGTCTTACTGTGTGTCCCAGGCTGGCTGTGAACTCACAATTCCACCTACCTCTGCCTCCTGGGATTAATGGTGTCCACAACACAGCTTGAAAGCCCCCCCACCCCCGGAGACTCCCACTCAAGTCTCAGGACGGCGCACACCCAAGGACTCACAAGAGACCAACTTGATGCAAGCACACGAGGCAGTTTAATGGCAGAGCAATGGGTCAGCACGTATCTCTCACAGGAGACAGAGGAGCTGACCCCGAAGCTCAAAGGCTTGGGGTTTTTATGTGCAAGGGTTGTGGGGAATGGGAGATTTTTGCTCGGTTACATGTTTCACATTTTTGAACATCAGCAGACAGTGTAAGTGGAGCAGGGCAGAGTACAGCTTCTGTGGGCAGATGCTTATCTAAGTCAGCAGGACATCTGGTTAAACCTGAACTACAAGCTTTTTCTTTTGGGGGGGGGCAAAGAAGGGGGAAGGGTGGAAGAATACCAGATGGCCCATTATTCATTTGGACATGCCTGAGGCATCTCTGTTCTTTCAAGGTTGTCCTTGCATACTTTTTGTCTTTCATGGCCAGCCAGTTCCTTGGATGATACAACAGGCCTTTGTCCTGTAACTCCACATCCTCTGTGACTGATTAACTGGGCCCTGGCCTAACAGACCGACGGGCATTTTTAACTACTTAGGTCAGGGAATCAGAGTGGGCCTATTTAAAAATTTTTTTATTCCCCTCTTCCCTTTCTGAATAATTTTAATCTCAAAATCTAAAAATGTCTGTTTTAGTTTCTAGAGTCATCTCCCACCTTATTGGGATCTTCGAGTGGTTGGTATTGTAGACTCAACACCATTAACTGAACAGCATCAACTCTGTTTTTGACAAGAGCCATTAATCTATTTACCACACATGGGCCAAAAATCAAAATCAGACAAATTATTAATACTGGCCCAGCTAGGGCAGAAAATAAGGTAGTCATCCAGGGAGATTGTGAGAACCAGGACTCGAACCAGCCTTGTTGAGCATCTCTATCTTTCTGTCTCTTACCTAGTCTTTCTCAAAGTCTCTGCATCGAGTCTCTGACCACCCCGTATGATCAGCATAAAAGCAACACTCTTCTTTGAGGGCAGTGCACAATCCGCTGTCCTTTAAAAGTAACAAATCTAGTCCTCTCCTACTCTGGAGCACTACTTCCGACAGAGATGTCAAAGACTTTTCTAAATTGGAAATAGATTTTTCTAATATTTTTAGATCTTCATCACTAGCAGTACTAAGTGTACTAAAGTCTTGTTGGCCGGTGACCAATGCGCAGCTCCTGTTCCTATACCAGTGGTGATGCCTGCACTCAGTAAGATGGCTAAAGTGAGGGATACTGGCTCTCTCTTATATTTTTTAGGCCTAATATCGAATTCATCTTAGAAATTTCCTGCAGCATGATAGTAGATTCTGGGTACCAGCTGTACAAGTACACAAAAGTCTGTAGTTGGTTCAAATACACTTGTAGACACACAAAGGGTGAGTCCTGTACCGCAGGCCCACCATCGCTTGGGCCCTGGTACCAAATAATAGGTGGTAGATGTTTTAGGATGAGCGACCGTCCGATTACATAGATGTTTGTGGGAGGCAGGTGGGATGCCCAGACAAAGTCCTGAACCTGTCCCCGAAACCTCTGTCAGAGTTAGTTTTCTTTCAGTTCCCCAGGTGCAGGAGTGATGGGAAGTAGTGTTATTAAAAGCACCATTCATGGCGATTCCCTCATAATATGGAGGTTTTGTTGTTAAACACAACCAGCAGGATATAGTGGAGCCTGGACTCATATTATTTAAAGCATGGAAGGCTCCAACAACCAAATTAAATAACCTTTGTCCTGTGGAAGGATCAGATGGAGTGGTCAGGATCCGTGGGTCTGCAGTCACCAGCACCGTTAGGACCGGCGTCAGTGTTTGGGGTCTGTTAGGGGCCTTGTTTGGGAAGGATTTTGTTAGGTCCTATAGGTATGGGAGAGGGACTTTCTAGGGTCAACTTAATTTTAAAAATTACTCCAGGGTCCTTCCCTGCAGCGTATTCGCAGTCCCCAATTGTTTCCTCCAAGCCAACTCTGATGATCTTGTTTTTCCTTGTCTCTGAATTTTATAACTATGGGGTTGCAATATTTGTCTCTGCAAGGTCCATTGGGGCTATAGAGGGCGTGGGCACATCCACTCTCTAGGTATTTAGAACTAGCTCTCTCTCCCTCGTTTCCCTTGTTATAGCTGCTATTTCTTTTTACCATTATCAGGTCCCAAGAAGAGGCTGGATTCCAGTATGCCTTACCTGTGGTTTCACAACCCCATGCAGCGCAATAAAAATCAGAGGTCCCCCCACACTTGTGTCGAAGCTTCCAGCTTTGACCCTGGCCAGGGCAAACATAAAATTCTGAGGACCGGAGATTAGCCCGGTACAACTGTCCTGAGCACCCAATCCCACCCGCTTAGGACACACTGTTTTTCAGCGGATGGTTTAGTTAGGCCTGTGTGGTCTGGGAGATTCCAGGTAAGCGATCCAGAGGCTAACTTACAGATATCAGGAGTGAGATCCGGCCACCAGGCCCACGGGGGTTGCATGGCGGAAACTGACCAGACAGTGGTTCCCTCTTCATTAATTACCTCCCAGGTCTGTTGCATCAGAGCATGGGGATTGCTGTCCTGACTCAGGATTGCATTTGCAACATAAACGCAATTTAAGAGTATTATCAGTCTTTTCCAAAGTCCACTCATCTGGACTAGTCTCGGGAGGGGCTCTTTTGACATGTGAAGCATGAACCCAAGTGGGGATCCCCTCCACCTTGATGGCGGTTGGAGTTGTCAACAGTGCCAAGTAGGGTCCCTTGGCAGCTCAAGATTTCCTGTTTGATGTCTCCATACCAGGACAGCGTCTCCAACTTCAAACTGGTGGGGAACTGCAGGGTCTCCAACGGTATAAGTGTCTTTCAGCTGTTCCCAAATCTCTCTCCTGATCTTCTCAAGAGCCTTTAAACGGGCTAAAAGGTGGGTGAAAGGTATAAAATGTCATCAGGACATGCCACCCTCTCTAGGGTTTCAAACAGAGAAGGTAGTGCACCAAACAGTATCTCAAAAGGTGTTAGTCCCAAAGGTCCGGGTGTAGAACACACCCGGAACAGGGCCAGGGAGAGAAGGGCTGTCCAATCTCCCCCTTCGGTCTCTAAGGTCAATTTTGTCAAGATCTCTTTTATGGTTCTATTCATCCTTTCTACCTATCCTGAGCTCTGGGGTCTGTAAGCACAATGTAATTTCCAATTTATCCCCAGCTGCCTGGCCAGTCCCTGACTTACCTGGGCGACGAAGGCAGGCCCGTTGTCTGACCCAATTACCTTAGGTATCCCGAATTGAGGGAGGATGTCTTCCAGTATCTTCTTGGCCACTACATTTGCTGTTTCTTTTTTGGTGGGGAATGCCTCAACCCACCCTGAAAAGGTGTCTATGAAAACTAGAAGGTATTTATTGCCATATCGGGCTGGTTTGACCTCTGTGAAATCAACCTCCCAATAAGTTCCAGGTCGATCTCCCCATAGGCGCTTTCCCTCACCATGTCTGTTGGATCCAGCATTAATGAGGGCACATGCCCTGCAGTTCTTTACCAGATCGTCCTCTGTCTTATGTAGCCTAGGAATGTGAAAGGGGATTTGTTGGTTAGCTCTATCATCTTTTTGGGCCCTAGATGGGTAAGGTGGTACATACTAGTTAGGTATTCTAGCCCCTCTTCTTCTGTGAAGACTCTCTTTTCCAGGGCCCTCTCAGCCTTTTGTGGCACCACTTTAGCTATTAGAGTCATTGGTCCTTGTGCCGCCTCTTTAGCTATTTGGTCTGCCATCTGATTTCCCCTTTCAATAGGGCCAGTCCCTTTCTGGTATCCTGGACAGTGGATGATCGCCACCTTGCGTGGCAAGTGGACAGCTTCTAAGAATCTCTTCTTTATTTTTAATATCTTTGCCTGCAGATGTCAGCAGCCCACACTGTCTGTAAATCGCCCCATGGACATGGGCTGTTGCAAAAGCATATTGGCTATCAGTATAAATGTTGATAGATTTTCCTTCTGCCAGTTTTAGGGCTTGAGTTAGAGCAATAAGTTCTGCTTTTTGTGCTGACGTTCCTTCTGGCAGGCTGCTGGCCCAAATGACAGTCTTTCCATCCACTACCGTTGCCCCAGCCCTTCACTTACCTTTTACCACAAAGCTACTTCCGTTGGTGAACCAAGTCTCTACCCTGGGCCACGGCCAGTCAGTTAAGTCTGACCAGGTCCCCACTTCTTCAGCCAGTATCTCTTCACACTGATGTACTGGGGTCTCCTCAGCTTCGGGTAGCAAGGTAGCGGGGTTAAGGATGGCGGGTGAAGTGAAAGTCACCTGCTCTGTTAGTAACAAGCTCTGATAGTGGGTTATCCGGGTGTTGGTCATCCAGCAGTCTGGTGGTTGGCTGATGATGCTTTCGAGAGCGTGGGGAGCCACTGTCGTCACTTTCTGGCCCAAAGTTAGCTTATCAGCATATTTTACCAGTATGTCTGTGGCTGCTATCGCTCATAGACAAGAGGGCCATCCACTAGCCACAGGATCTAGTTTTTTTGACAGATAAGCCACTGGGCACTTCCAAGGTCCTAGAGCTTGGGTGAGACCCCTCTGGCAACCCCCTTTTTTTCCATCAATATACAGGGTAAAAGGCTTGTTCAGGTCAGGCAGTGCTAGGGCAGGGGCTTGTAGCAGTGCCTTTTTAAGAGTTTCCAAAGCCAGTTGGTATTCTTTAGTCCAAATGAACTCCCCTTTTTCTTTTGTCAGGGGATACAATGTGGCTGCCACAGTGGCGAATCCTAGAATCCAAAGTCTGCAAAATCCCACGGTCCCCAGAATTCTCTTACCTGGCGAGGGGTAGTTTGGGGTCGGAATTTATGTGACTGTCTGTTTTCTGGCTTCTGTAAGCCACCGCTGTCCATTTCTTAGTGTATATCCCAAATATGTCACCTCAGTTCGACATAGCTGTGCCTCCTTAGCGGAAACCTGGTACCCCAATTTACCTAACTCAGCCAGGATCTTCTGAGTCCCCAGTTCTCAATCTTCACGGGTCTCTGTAGCCAATAGAAGGTCATCAACATATAAAAGGAGAATCACCTGGGGGTTATTAGCATGGAAAGGGGCAAGGTCCAGATGTAAAGCTTCATCGAATAGGGTGGGGGAGTTCTTGAATCCTTGGGGCAACCTCGTCCACGTGAGTTGTCCAGTTCTCCCGCTCTCTGGGTCTCACCACTCAAAGGCAAACAGGGGCTGGCTGTTAGGATGTAATCTCAGACAGAAGAAAGCATCTTTTAAATCTAAGACGGTATACCAGGTTCACGTGGGCGGCAACGTGCTGAGCAAATTGTAGGGGTTGGGCACTGTAGGGTGGATGTCTTGCACTCTCTTGTTAACCTCTCTGAGATCTTGGACTGGACGATAGTCATTTGTCCCTGGCTTCTTTACTGGCAATAAGGGGGTATTCCAAGGGGACCTGCAAGGAACTAGGATCCCCTGTTTTAACAGTCTCTCAATGTGGGGGCGGGTGCCCTCTCTTGCTTCCATGCTCATGGGGTACTGTCAGACCCCAATGGGGGTGGTTCCAGACTTGAGCTCAGTTACCACAGGGGGAGCCTGTCTAGCCATTCCCATTCCCCCTGTCTCAGCCCAAGCCTGAGGAAATCGGATTAACCAGTCTTGGCTCTCGGGGGGGGGGGGGGGGGGGGGGGGGGGGGGGGGGGGAGCTTTTCTTCCTTTTGGTGGAGCTGGTATTCTTCTTAACGTTTGGGGTGTCTCAGTCCCCCAAGACAGTTCCGATCCAGAGGGGGCAAAATTTATCTGGGCGTTTAGTTTGGTTAACAAGTCTCTACCCAGTAAGGGCACTCTGGTATTACTAAAAGTGGGTAGGATACTTGGTTTCTCGAAAGATCCACAGTTGGAGTAGTCGTCCACGGATATGGCTTTTGTCCTGTTGCCCCAATCACCAATGTCTTTTTATTTCGTATCTTTCCCAGAGATCTATTAAGTACGGAGTATTCTGCTCCCATGTCAACTAAAAAGTCTATAGGGGTCCCCTCCACTCTTAGGTTACCCTAGGTTTGGGGAGGGGAGCCGAACCCCGTCTTCCCTAATCTTTACTATCTTCCAAAGACAGCACTTTGGTCTCTTTTTTCTTAGGGCACTCTCGGGCCCAATGGCCCTTCTCCTTGCAGTATGCACACTGGTCTCTTTCTAGTGGCAGACGGTCTTCTTTGTGTCTCCTTGGCCCCTGTCTTCTGTCTTCACCCAGGTTCCCTGTCTGTCTAGGCCCACCTGTCCCCTGATGCCTTCCTTCTCCTACCACTGCGGCCAGTATCCTTGTTAGATTTTTTTCCTGTCTCTTTTCCTTTCTCTCTTCATCCTCAGCCCTTTCTTTCTTTTCTCTTTCCTGTTTCTCTCCTCTGTTTCTCTCTTATGATACACCTTCTCAGCCTCTTTTACCACATTCCTGATGGTATAATCTTGCAATCCCTCAATATGCTGTAACCTCTTTCTAATGTCTGGGGCGGACTATCTGATGAAAGCCATGATTACGGAGGCTCACTATCCCTCTGACATAAGGTCAAAAGGAGTGTACCTCCGGTAAGCCTCCATGAGCCTTTCCAGGAACACTGAGGGGGGCTCAGTAGCTCCCTGCATGACCTCTCTTACCTTTGCCAAATTGGTGGGCTTTCTTGCTGCCCCTCTGAGACCAGCCACTAGAGCCCGGCGGTAATTGGACAGCCATTCCCTACCTGCAGCCAAGTGGTAATCCCACTGAGGATGAGTTAGGGGAAACCCTTCATCTATTTCAGCCTGGGTGGCGAGGTGCCCATCGTTGTCTCAGATATTTTTCCGGGCCTTGAGGAGGATCCTCTCTCTCCTCAGTGGTGAATAGAGTCTGTGGGAGCTGTTGACAATCATCCCTCGTGGGTTAGTGGGAGAACATCAGGGACTCTATCAAGCCGGCGAGTCCTGCAGGATTTTCTGAAAAAGGAGGATGGCTAATCTTCCAATTATAGAGGTCAGAGGACGAGAAAGGCCAGTACTGCAAAAGTTGTAACTCGTTCTGGCTAGCTGGGGGTGGCCCAACGGCCCTAAGGAGCAGAGCCACAGTGGAGTCAGGTTCTTCAGGAGTAGCTCCACGGTGGCTCCTTGTACCCGCTGAGGGCCCACCTCCCATGGCCACGGAAGCTGGGGCCAATGCTGGGGCTGAGGGTTGGGGTGCTCAGGGATAAGGCGGGGGCAGGGGAATGGGCCATTCAGGGGTTTCTTCTATGTCAGGGTATATCTTTGGAACAGGCGCCAGTGGTGTGCTGGGTTCACCTCCTTCACTGGCGGAAGTGGCAGCAGTGCTGGCTCGACCCCCTTTGTTCTATCATGGTTTCGGTTTTTCTTCTGCAGGGCCTTCTCACACAGCCAAGACCCAGGAGCTTGGTTGGCAAGGAGGAAGGAAAGGCTCAACCCATGGGGGTGGGTAACGGGCCAAGTCTTCCCACACAGTGATGTAAGGTTGTTGGTCTGGATGTGACCCTGGTCCTTCCTGAAAAACAACTGCCCTGACGGCTCTAATAGTGGGTAAGTCAAAGGTCCCCTTAGGTGGCCAACCCACATTGAAAGTAGGCCACTCTGAGGTGCAAAAGGTCCGCCAAGGTCCCTTTTGAACAACTACTGACAGATTACGTCCTCTGGCTCTAACATCTACCCAATGGTCCATAGTCAAAGACAAAGGAGTCGTCACAGCCTGTCCCATTTCGACAAACAGAAAACACAAAAACAGAATAAGAACACAAGATGCTATCACCTCCAAACACACTCGCCCACGTTTGGTCTTATACAGCCAGCCAAACGCAAGTTCTGACGGGGCAGGTCCTTGTACCTTCCCCTGTCGACGGAGCACTCCATCTCCTTCCTTTGGAAAAAGGGCAGCCAGGCTATTCTGATTCCCATTCACTCGTAGGGCATTCCCTAGAGCTGCAGCCTGCGGGCCTTGCACGTTTGCCTCTGCAGCTGCTAGATCCTTATGGCCCACAGCAGAAGCTGCCATAAACTGAAACCAAGACACGAATTCAGCGCCGCACCCAAACACACCCACTCACACAGACCTACCTCCAAGGGGTCTTTGGAGGTCCTGGGTGGTTGCACAAATCCTGGACAAGTTTCCCAGTCAGGGAACCAAAATGAACCCTCCCCCCCAAGAGAGACCCCCACTCAAGTCTCAGCCTGAGCTATATAGTGAAAACCTGTCTCCAAATAAATACATAAACACGCAAACACAGTGCAAGACGCTGACTTAAAGTGAGCACAGCTAAGTTCTGTAGTGGAAAACCTGTCACTCAATTTGCTTTTGTCATCTTAGTCAAAGCAACATTTCAGACTCAAAGAGAACTTGTTTGTTTCTCAAAACAGTTTCTCTGTGTAGCCCTGGTTCTCCTGGAACTCACTGGGTAGACCAGGCTAGAAATCTGACTGCCTCTGCCTCCCAAGTGCTGGGATTAAAGGTGTGCGCCACCACTGCCCAGCCAGGACTAAACTTTTAAACAGTTTTTTTTTAATGTATTAGAAAGACAAAACCGACCTGCAAGTTGCCCTTTATGTCCACAGGCACTTTGGCACATGCATACAAACAAATGAGTAAATATACCTTTTAAAGAACAAACCTCCAGGAACTGCTTTTGGTGTCCAGTGCCTCTCATGTTTCTTGACTTGTCTGGCTTTTTCCAATCTTCACTAACTGGCCTTTATAAGAATTTCAGGTATCGTTTTCCCGTAAGCCTTTCCTAATCCCTCATAAGAACACAGCTTTGAAAGTGAGGTACATTAAGACAAGCAAATAAAGGCTTCATTTATTTTAAAAGTATCTACTTCAAGAAACCTGACATGGTGGCACACACCTACAATCTCAACAGTCAGGAGGCTGAAGAAGATGATCTTGAGTTTGAAGGCAGCCTGAGCTACATAGTAAGACTTCTTCTAAAGGAGAAAAGGGAGGAAGCAGGGAGGCAAACCTCCTTTCATGCTGTCAACAGTAACTTCCTGCTGCTACTTTATTTGCCTGACTTCAGACTGAGCTCAGCAGAAGCAGGCATTACATCTCACTCATGTGGCTGGGGCTGGTAGCACATCTGGAAGGCAGACTAGAGGATCAGGTTATCCTTGGCACTGACTACTTGAGGCTTCATCTCCAAACAAAAATGAAACTCATTCATTTTGCCCTGCCAATCCTTGACTTAAAGACTCACGTTGGGTGTAGCTCACTGATAGACTATTTGGTCAGCATACATAATAAGGGCCAGGGCTACATTCTGGTTTGTAAGGACATCCTGTGGCTGGACCCTTTATTGTAATATAAACAGGCAACCTTGACTTGTTTTCCTTTTTACTTACCTATTTGTTGCATAAAACACAGCATTGGTTGAGGTGGCTTATATCGTTTCAGTTTTTTCCCCTTCATGGTCTTTGTAGAATAAAGAGCATAAAGAAGCTACATAGCCTCTGATTTTAAGTCAGTGATTCGAATTCGGGAAGAGTAGAGTGTGCCTATAATCCCAACACAGGGTGGAGGCTGAGGTGTATGGGGAGGGGTTACTCAGAGATAGGGTCAGCCCAGACTGTAGGAGACCCTGTCTCAAAAATTAATTGATGATAGGAAGTATTTGTATATGCTGGGCCTAGGGAGTGGGACTATTAGGAGGTGCGGGCTTAAGACCCTCATCCTAGCTGCCTGGAAGTCATTCTTCCACTAGCAGCCTTCAGATGAAAATGTAACTCTGCCTGCACCACGCCTGCCTAGGTGCTGCTATGCTCCCACCTTGATGATAATGGACTGAACCTCTGAACCTGGAAGCCAGCCCCAACTAAATGTTGTCCTTTATAAGACTTGCCATAGTCATGGTGTCTGTTCACAGAAAAAGAAAAAAAAAAAAAAAAAAAACCCTAAGACAGGAGATATGTGAAGGTGACAGGCTTTGAGCAATGTCTCAGTTCTGTCACATATGAGGTGACCCTGAAATAAACTACTGAGTATATTAGCAAAATAGAACTTATCTGCATAGTATTTAATAATCATACATTGCATAGTCAACATTTTCTTTAAGCCACGTGTATTACAGAGGTCCCATGAGTTTGATATTAGAGGTGAAAATGTCCTGCAGTCCAGTGAATGCATAGCTGAAGAAATAAGAGAAGAAAACTGCAGAAAAAGAACCCCTAAGAAAATTCACAGTAAAGTGATTGATGATTTTATAGCTCTCAAACAACTCCTTAAAAAGAAAATGAGGGTGCTGAGGAATTCTAGCTCAATTGGTAGAGTGCCTGGCATGCACAGAACCCTGGGTTTAGTTCCCAGTACTGTATACGCTGGGCAACCGGGTATGGTGGGCACAGCTGTAATCCCAGCACTCAGAAGGTAGAGGCAAGATCAGAAAGAAGTTTGAGGTCATTACAAATCTTGTCTGGAAAAAACAAACATTCAGTCTCCATAGTGAAAGATTTTGATAGAGGACTGTATAGGACCTTGCAAGCACATATGTGATGTGGGGAAAGGAAGAGGGAGGGAACAAAACCTGTTGGTTTATGGTGCACATACCTGTAGTTCCTGAGGCAGGAGATGGTGGAGGGAAACAGTGCCTGGCACCATGGACAGACCTCTGACAGTGCTTCAGAAGGAACACTTGCTTTCCACGCTTGTATCTTTTATGTAATACTCTCCATTGTACTTTAGATTGGATAGGACCTTCAAGCAATAATCTATCTTGGCTAAATTCTATGATTTCGCTTCTATTTTCTGTTTAAATGGGATTCTGATTGAAGCTTACTAATACCCACAACTTGATGAATGAGTAAACATGTCCCCAAAACAGTTTAAGCAGTTTTAAACTTGACCAGGCCAGCTTAGTCACTCAACAGGTTCTCCAGGGCAGGAGTGAAGATTAAAAAGAAAACAATTAGACAACATTGTGGCATGACCCTAGCCAGTTCTGAGGCTGAGGCGAATTTATTTTTTCCCGATCTGCTTTTATACCATTTTAATTACATGCAAGTATTAAGGTCAGTTCTAGGTTAAGGAACTAGCAATACCATAGATGCAAATAGTCAAGGAACAAGCAAGGCAATAAACAAAGTCTCATGTTCACTGTTTCTAAGGTGCTAATCAGGATGATCAAGATACCGAGTCTACTGCCCAATCCTAGCCCAAAGTCATATTCATGTCTGAAACCTACTTCTTTATTCTAGCCCAAAATCATATTCATGCCTAAAGCCTACTTCTTTGTTCTAGCCTAAGATTTAGATTCCTGCCTTGTCATGGCCCAATGTCAGATTCCTGCCTAAAGCCCATTTCCTTGTCCTTGGCTAGTGTCATATTCCTGCCAAGCAGCCCAAAAGCTCTCCACATGAACTATTCATTAATTCACACATAAAATGACCCTGTTTATATAAAAACTAGAAAACACCCAATTTAAACCTTTTTATAGGCTGCGCAGTGGTGGCGCACGCCTTTAATCCCAGCACTTGGGAGGCAGAGGCAGGTGGGTTTCTGAGTTCGAGGCCAGCCTGGTCTACAGAGTGAGTTCCAGGACTGCCAGGGCTACACAGAGAAATCCTGTCTTGAAAAACCAAAATAAATAAATAAATAAATAAACCTTCTTATAGGTAATTAGAAGGTGACAGATTCTAGTGGCTCACAACTATCCATAACCCAGTTGCAGGGGATTTTCTAAGTGTGCACCAGACATACTCATGATGTACACGAGCACATGACTGTGCATGCACACACACACACACACACACACACACACACACAAGACATTCAATTACAAAAATTAGTAAATGTAAATATTAAAAGATTCATTAGGAATTCTGGTATACCCCACACTCTGAATTTTTATTATTTTTATTTTTATTTTATGTGTATATTTTCTCATGGAGGTGCCTGTGAAGACCAGAAGAAGAATCTTCTGGAGCTGGAGTTGCAGGTGTTTGTGAGCTGCTGTGTGGGCGCTAGGAATGAAACTTGGGTCCTTTGCAAGAATATCAAGTGTTCTTTACTGCTGAGCCACCTCTCAGCCCACTGATCTGAACTTTGCAAAGTGAGGAGTAGCCAAAAAAATTGGTTTAGTTCTCTCTCTCTCTCTCTCTCTCTCTCTCTCTCTCTCTCTCTCTCTGTGTGTGTGTGTGTATGTGTGTGTCTCTGTCTCTGTCTCTGTCTCTGTCTCTCTCTCTCTCTCTCTCTGTCTCTCTCTCTCTCTCTCTCTCTCTCTCTGTCTCTGTCTCTCTCTCTCAAAACTGGAACCCAGAATCAGCCCGCCAGATCTCTGCAGGCAGGAATCTGAGGGTGCACACTCCGGTCACAGGTTACTCTGAAAGTTGGACTCTGTTGGCGGTTGATCTAGAAAATAAGCTGTTTTAATCCAAAAAATAAGTAAATAAAAGCTATTTATACAATTGCTAATTTCTACCATTAACTGGCACGTTAAGTGGATTTCTGAGCCCACCTTTTTAGGCAAATTCTGTTCCTGCAAGTGACTTTTTGAAGACAATATTCCAGAGCTGGAGGCACACACAGGCAAAATACACACATACACACTTTTAGTTAAAGACAAAGGGGCTGGAGAGACAACTCTGTGGTTCAAACCACATACTACTCTTGCTGAAGACCTGGCTTTGGTTCCTAGCACCAAGGTTGGGTAGCTAGCTTACAACTGTTTGCAACTTCATCTCCAGACTATCTTACACCCTGTTCTGGGCTCAGAACCTACATGCCATGTGCACATACTTATAGACCCACACATAGAAGCATAATTTAAAATAAGATACATGCTTTTAAAGAGCTCACTGTTGTAGCCTCTGCACCTTGACTCAGTAAGTCCTCCTCCCTCGGCACCCATGCTAGAATCACAGATGTGAGAGCCTCTGTACCAAGCCTCCAGCTTCACGATTGTTCTTGCCGTGCTGTTTGTATTTGACCTATTCTAATACCACCGAATTACTGTTCTGTTTTTTTTTTTTTTTTTCTTTAGGTGACACTTGTCTCTGCTGCTCCTGGAAAACTAATCTGTGAAATGAAGGTGGAAGAGCAGCATACTAATAAGTTTGGAACGCTCCACGGAGGCATGACAGCAACCCTAGTGGACAGCATATCCACCATCGCTCTAATGTGCACAGAAAGAGGAGCACCCGGAGTCAGTGTTGACATGAACATAACGTAGGTATCCAGACACCATCCCAGATGATCTCTTAAAAAACAAACAAAAACAAACAAACCCGATGTTCATTTCAAATAACTTATACTGTATTGTTTAGGGGATGACAAAAATCTGTACATTTGGGGGACAGGTGTCCCTTTTTACCAACTGTCTTCAATCCACAGTTGTTTAAACTCACGATTTATAACTTTGATATAGACTTTAAATGTATCACTTGTAAGCACATTCCTTTGATCCCAGCAGAAACAGGCAAGATCTCTGAGTTCAAGGACAGCTTTATCTACAAAGTAAGTTTCAGGATAGCCAAAGCTACACAGAGAAATCCTGTCTCCAGAAACAAACCAAAAAGGTATCACTTGAGCCAGGTGTGGTCGGACACACCTTTAACCCTAGCACTTGGGAGGCAGAGGCAGGTGGACCCCTGAGTTCCAGCCAGGCCTAATGGTTTCAAAACAAAACAACACTGGAAACAAAAGTACTGCTAATTAGCAAGATGTGGTGCTGTAATCTCAACACTTGGTAGAGACAGGAGGATCAGAGGAGTTCAAAGCCAGCCTCTGATATATGAAACCCGGTGTTCCCCACTCCTCTCCACCCTCGTCCTCCAAGAAAAGTGTGAATGACATTTGGAGTAAAACTGTTGGCCATTTTCTGTATATATCACCAAACTCTAGCAACAAGGTGAGCACAGATGCCAGGAAGGGCTCCTGACTCTCTCCGGTGACTACTGTTTAAATGACACAGTGGTGTGTGCTCTAGACCTCAGCCTGTCACTATTGGAAAATGTCTGTAGAAGCCACTTCTAAAGCTAGGCATGGTGGCTCATGTCTGTAATCCCAGCATTTGGGAAGTTGAAGCAAGAGAATCTTCAGTTCAAGGTTAGCCTAGGCTATAAAGCAAAACCTGGTTTCAAAACAACAACAACAACAAAACCCTAGAACCTTATCAGTTTCTCTTAAGCCTAGAAATAAACCGAGTTCAGTAAGCAAACCACAGGACAAAATGTAGAAGACAAGATGGACAGAAAGGAGACCCTTTGCACTGAGCCATATTCGGTGGGCCTTATTTTACCTTGTGTGGTAAACAAGCCCAATTGGTGATATTTTTACATGAGGACTCTTTTAAATGGGCAGAAGCAGTGGAGAGATAGCACAGTGGTTAAGAGCTTAATGGTTCTTACAGAGGACCTGAATTTGGTTCCCAATACCCACATCAAGCAGACTGCCGGTAACTCCAGTCTAGAGAGACCTGACACCTCTGGCCTCCTTGGACACTCATATGGACATACCCACTGGGGTACATGCATAATTAAAATAAGGCGAGGCTGGAGAGATGGGTTGGTGGATAAGCATCATAAGCAACTTGTGGGCGAGCTGGCTTAGTGGGTAAGCACACTTGCCAAACCCGATGACATGAGGTTGAACCCTGGAAGTCATGTAGGAGAAAATCCCCAGAACTCACAATGAGAGAAAACTGGCATTGTCAAGTTTTCTGCTGACTTTTACTCAAACACCATGATACATACAAGCACACACAAAATAAATGTAAATGTAACAATTTAAAAACCCCTACAATTGCTTGTGAAGTGGATCTTGACCTGCATGTTGACCTGAGCATTTATGGATTTGGTGTAGATAGGTCTGTCTACGCCATCCTCAGTAGTACAGGACAGCTGTATATGCTGTTTATTTCTGATGGTCAGAATCTTCATATTCACGTCACCTTCCTGTAGTTTCTTTTCTGTGTATATATCAGCACATGTGTGTATACCACATACATACAGAAATGAGAGGTTTGAAGAATCATCAGTTCCCCTGGAATTGGAGTTACAGAGAGTTGTGGGCTGCCATTGTGGGGGCTGGGAATTGAACATGGGTCTTCTAGAGCAGCCAGTCCTCTTAACTGCTGGGCCATCTCTCCAGTCCACTCCTTGTAGTTTTTCTACTGTCATTTTGGAGTTTATGAATAAAGTATGCTGATGAGCATAGACACCCAGATTCTTCACTTAGGAAGCTGAGCAGATTAAATGAAAGCTAGAGGTAAGTGATCAGTGGTTTCAAATAAATACAAAATAGATTTTTAAAAGGCATGGAAATCCCATTTTTATGTGAAAAGAAATGCGTAGATAAATGAAGGATGGATCAGGTAGAGCCTCATGCAGCCCAGCCATTTGAACTTGGTACCAAGATTATTCGTGGGTTGTTACACAAGAAAGCTGGTAGGACTTTGTCACAATCTTTCAACAGTTCGTTACCACTAACTATATTTAAACCTGTTTTCTCTCAAGGTACATGTCACCTGCTAGGATTGGAGAAGAAATAGTGATCACAGCACATATTCTGAAGCAAGGAAAGACGCTTGCATTTGCCTCAGTGGATCTAACCAACAAGACCACGGGAAAACTAATAGCACAAGGCAGACATACAAAACACCTGGGAAGCTGAGAACAGCTGGATGACCCGAAAAAGCCCAACAATGCTAAGTATGGTTTGTGAACAACTTTCTGAAATAAATTTATCAAAAGCAGTAGCTGAGGAAGTATTTTCTTTGGGAGAAAAAAAAATCCCTAAGAAACAAAAATGAAACCAGTATGAAAGTTGGGGAGGGGGTTTTATTTCTTCTAAAACAGCATCTCCAGCTGTTATGTAGACCAGGCTGGCTGGGAACTCAGGCTGGCCTTCCTGTCTCTGAGTGCTGGGACTAAAGGCATGCACCACAACATCTAGGTGGGTATATCTTTTTCTTTTGAAGCATCTTGCTTAGGTGAGGTGTGTGATGATTGAATGCAAAAGTTCTTGGCTCAGTGTTTTGAGTCTGGCTTTGTAGCACTAAGATGTTCTTGAGCTCAGTCTTAAGCCTCCTGAGTGCCTAGGTACCACCTTTGTGCCTGGTTAGTTTGTTTTGGGATCAATAGGTTTGTTTTGTTTAACTTATTTTCAAGTTCCACATCATGCACCCTAGTCCTGCTCATCTCCCCATCCCCTTTCACACTAGCAGCCTCCACTCAAAATAAAACATGACATACACATAAACCAACAAAGCACAGAAAACATCTCGTCAAAGCTGTAGTATGTCAGTGTGTCCCACAATGCATTCTTCTGTCCACACATCACTTGCAAATGTTCAGTGCAATGAATCATTGGTCTGGTTTGAGATCTCTGGCTTCTGAGACATCAATATTTGATCCTCTTCCAGACTCCATCCTCTTGTTGCCTTGTCATGGAGATCCTGCAGCTTTGTATCAACAAGACGGGCCCTTTTTCACCTCCCAACCATTCCAAGATGATAGAGATTTGGGGGTGGATCAATTCAGAGTCCTGGATCTGGGCCTAGGTGGTAGCTGAGCTGGTCAGCTTTCCCTTACCCAACCACCAGGGCACTCTCAAGTACTGCTCCGGCTAGGCCACCCAATGGCGCCATCTACAGGAGAAGGCAGGGTCAGCTCTTCTGCTCTCACGCAATCAGGGCCTGCTCACCTTCAACCGGGCTCTAGAACCAGTTCCACTGTGCTGCCCAGTCAAGAGGTGGAGCCCACAAGTTCAAATACTGCAGACTGAGGGGCCGGGCCAGCTCTCTGGCTCACACCCACCCTCTAGTCTGGTCCACCTGAGCCTTTGTCATCAGGGTCAGCTCCATTATGTTGCCCAGGTGAGGTGCAGGGCCTACTCTCCCAGTGCTACATACAGCCAACAATGGGGAAGGGCTAGGTCTGCTGTCATAACCTCAGGGCCACTCACCCCACCTCACCCCTGCACCAGGGTCAGTTCTGCTGTACTGCCCAGACAAGGTGCAAGGCCAGCACTACAGCCAGCAAGGAACAGGGCCAGCTCACCCACTCTCATGACCCCAGGACCAGTTCTCTGGATTGCTGCAGGGAGTGAGTCAGGGGGAGGGAAAGGGAAGGCATCGGCCCTACATCTGTCACATCATAGTAGATAAATGGTGGGACCAGCTCTCCCTTTCATTCTCAGGGTCCTCTGTCCTCCACTCCTCCCCACCCCACCCACACCAGTGTCAGGTTTGCTGTGCTGTCTAGGCAAGGTGCAGGGCCCACTCACCAGTGCTGCAACTGGTGAGAGGCAGGGATAGCTCTCCCCAGCTCATGACCCTGTGGACAATTTTTGCAACTGCCTGAGGTGGTGAGGGGTGGAGAGTTCAGTGTTTTTATAACAGGTAAAGCAAAGAAGCTAGAACCATGGTAAAGTTACTCTAAAACTGAAGTCTGGAACTCAAGGAGAAAGAGAAACTGCTGTCAGTCTATACTACACGCCAGCTAACATATAAACCTCAGAAATGCCTTGCAGGTGTAAAGGCTAAGGTTAGTTTCCAGCATACTTTTTGGAGGGCCACTTCTTAGTTCAGATAGCAACCTTTTTCACGTGGCAAAAGGGGGAAAAGAGTTAGCAGAGGGCCTCCCAAAGACTCCACCTCCAAAAACCATTAGCTGGGGGCCTAAGAGTTTATGAGACACAGGCATCCCAACATAGTAATAATCCTTGATGAAAATTTAGGTCTTTCTTAGCTCTAAAATACTGAGCCATATTTTCCACTTTTATGAGACAAGATTATCAAACTTCCAAATGGATAAACCACAGCCATACTAGAAAATTAGAAAGCCTGGGACAAATGGCGCAAAAATTTTGAAACAAAGCCCCTGACCCTAGAAACACCACTTTTGTGGACAAACAGGAAACCTAGATCTTGATTTCTGTTCCTTCCACCAAAAGGACCTGTATACTCCTTGTAGGAGCTGGTTCCCGTGCTGGAGGATAGGACAAAGGGAAATTACTGAGGTAAATAAAATGGGTGCTGAATTGCCTAATATATTGAACACAGTATAACAGTAAAATGTGTTTTTTTTTTTTTTTAAAGCCACTGGCCTCTGCATGCAGACTGATTTAAAACCTCTTGGGCAAACCTCTCAAACTTCCACTCCAAACCTTATAGAATGACATTTACTGAGTAACAGCTACCTGGCCTTAAGAAATCTTCAAAATGTTTATCAAATTCTTCTGATAAAAACCTTCTGAAGTGACCAGAGACATGGGATTAAAAAAAAAAAAAAAAAAACACAACTTATCACTACAATTTTTTATATATTCATCTGAATAGCCAGGAAGCTTTCACCTATTTTATTTAGGTTTCTTTCCTTTTATTTCAAATTCCAACCAGAAGCTAAATACAAATGGAAACCAGTAAGCACTAGTTTTACTCCAAAAGAGTAGGATCATTCCGATTTACTCCAATAAAAGTATGCAACCCTTAAGCAAAGCTTTTCTTCATTTAAAACAAAACAAAAAAACAAAAAGTAAAAGCTATACAGTAGTCTTTCCTTATGTTCATTGCACAAACGAGTTCTGCATTCAGAACTCTTCACTCTGTAGTTATTTTTACAATGTAAGATTCCCCACTTTTAATTGTTTTCTATCCCAAACACTCAACTTCTTTAGGATGGTGTAGAAACCAGTATTTCTGCAAAATTTACTGGATTTTTTATTTGTAATTAAAATTTCTAACACCAAAAAACAAAACAAAAACCAAAAAGTCCTCTACTTATGATGGTTTTTGCAGCTATGAATGTTCCTCAGTTTTGTAGCTGCTTTAGCCACACCAGACTCCAGATCTGCTTTAATGTGTATAAATGCATCTGCACACAGCAGAGTACTCTATAACAGCAACTCGGGGAAAGAGATCTGGGAAAAAATACATGTACTAATGAGTACCAAGAAAACAAACATGGCCCAGTGCACATGAGGCAGAAATACCTCAATGAGATGCTTTTTTTCATTAAGATTTCTTTCCCATGGTTGTAATTTCTTTTTATAACAACCATCTGGTCATTAGACTGAATCTGACAGTGCTCTGGAACAACGGTGATTACAGCAAAGCTATTAAGTTTTAAGTGTTATTTATACCTGTTACATTCACTCTCACCCTCAATACTGATGACAGATGTCAGAGGCAAAAACCAGCACAAACATGAAGACCACAACACTGAGCGTCACCTGTGCTTTCAGATACAGTAAGCATTTCAGTGTACAATAGTCCTTCCTTCACATTTTAGTAAGATGCCGATGCAGTGCAGCAATCTGCAAAGCACCTTCTTTCACACAGTCCGTGCAGAAGACATCTAATTTTTTTAAAAGTTCTGTGATACAAATGACTAAAATAAATCCAGGATGAACAAGTTTCAAAATGCATAGTGTTCTGTGCATGAGTCCATTTTCTTTTAAACTCTGAAAGAAAAGAGGTAACAAAACAAGAAAAGAAAATAGCTGCTGCATTCTCTGGTCTTCTCCATTTTGCTGGTCAATGCTCTAATTTACTCTGGCATGTAAGGACGGAGGTGATCCTCTATGGTGCCAACTGCCCAGTGGGTGAGCTGTTCCTGTGGCAGGTAGAGGCAGATGCTGCATAACTTGAAGATGGTGGCTTTGTTTTTTGGAGTCTAAAAAGGAACACATTTTTAATAATTTTAATAGTTTTAAACTGTCAATTATTTAAGGCTACAGCACTGTAATAACAAGGCAAGACATACGTAGTTCACTATCCATGCAGGACAAGAAAGAAACATTTGAAATAAATGCAGAGAATTTGTACATATTTAAGATTAAAACACAACAACATGTGGGAAGTCAACAGAACTGTCCTATGTCTCAATCTCCAGCCCAGAAACAAGCTCCTCCAACACTAGGTCCTCTCTAGTGAGAAATGAAGACCTGGGCTTCCTGTCTGGTCCTAGACAGGGAGTATAGAGATCTGGTTTTTTAAGAGAAAAACCATCATCTCCCCCCGCCCCCTCCGTTTTTTGAGACAGGATTTTCTGTATAGCCCTGGCTACCCTGGAACTCACTCTGTATACCAAGCTGGCCTTAAACTCAGAGATCTGCCTGCTGCAATTCAGGGCATGCACTACTACTGCCTGACGTCAAACAACCAACTTTTAACTTATCTTTCCACTCTATTCTTGATGATCGGTGAAAGCCAGATGCAGAAATCAGAGTCCTAAACCTTTTCAGAGCTTTAAGAAATGCACTAACTTGTTAATTTAGTCTTTTCTATTCAGCGGAGTCTGAGAGATTGAAGAGGGCTCACAATATGCTTTTGGCATTATTGACTAAATCACAGGTCTTAAACATACTAGACCAAGGTTCAATTAAAATGTCACAAAAACATGAGGAAGAAAGCTGGTGTGGTGAGCCACAACACTCAGGAGGAGAGGCAGGCAGATCTGAGTTATTTAAAGGACAGCCTGGTCTATGTAGAGAGACCCTGTGTCAAAAACAGAAAAAGATTTAAAATGTCACAAAACCAAGTCACGGTAACTGCATGAACATGATTTGTGCAATTCACACCAAGCAGAATCACATTCTCCGGAGCCAAGATCTACTCAGTATATATACCCATGCTAGTGAGACCTGTACCATAGCTTTGGAGCACACAGCTACACTGAATGACATCCAGCACACACTGTCTCTTCAGATGTCTGAGTTCCTAACCTTAGTATGTCTTGCTATATGGATAAGTAACAGCCTTAGACAACTCTCTTATTTCTCAGCCTAAAATTTTACTGAATGTCTGCTGAAACTGTTTTGATGAAAACATGGATTGCTGTTTGAAAGCTGTTTTTTTTTTTTTTGTTTTTTTTTTTTTTAAATTCTCACTTAAAACGTCTATGCCAGGGCTAGAGAAAGAGTTTAATCAGTAAAGAGCTTGCTAGAGCAAGCATGAAGATCTGAGTAGCATGTATAATTCTGGATTCCCTAGGGCTTGGCCATTGCCTGAGGAACCACACCCACATGAAGGCATACATATCCATATACTTGCACCCCTCCCCTTGCACACACAAATCATTTATTTAAAATACATACTCTAATCAATTGAAAGTAGAGCAGGAACTGAGAGTCTATCTTCAATTAGCTCCCAGGCCACTGGGACTTACAAACATCTGGGAACATCTCTGGAGGAGCCTAAGACAGGTCTCTTAACTTCAAAAGAGACCCAAATTAATCCTAAAAAATTTCTTACCTGCAAATGCTGTCTGTCAATGAAGAGAAACACTGACTGGTTAGGATTGTTGACAACAATTCCTGTCTTGTCCTTGCGGCTCAGTACATGCAGAAACTGTTTCTCATAGTCACCGTGATGAAATTCAAATTTGGCCTAATTGCAAAACACAAACATTTACATTTAGCTACAATTACATCGCACTGCCCACATGCATGGTTGTGCTGACCAATATGGAACCAAGAGACAAACAGGTAATTAGATTTAATTAAAGTTATGTACAATGTAAAACTCAATTCACTTCAAGAAAACCAAACAAAAATAAATTCAGCTCTTTCCAGGCATAGTGAGAATGAGGCAGGAGGACAGGATAGATACCTTGTCTCAAAACAAAAACAAATTAAAAAACAACAAAAACCAAAACCACACATAAAAAATCTTCAGTTAACACTAGTGACATTTCAAATGCCCAAATTACATCCAGCTTGATTTCTTGAAACACAGGATATTTTCTTCATACATAAAAAAATTCTAACAGTACTCCACCATAAAATTTTGTGATCTTTAATACTTACAATTAAACAGGAAATGAAAACCTAATGAACCCAATGAAATGCAAAGTCGTCAGTGAACAAAGTAGTCCCACTTGTATAAATGGGCTTCTGAAAATAAAGATAAACCCTTTGAAAAAAAATTGTTATGGAAGACAAAACTCATCTATTAAAAACAAATCAACTTCTTCCTTCCACACATCTAAGAACAGAAGAAGGGAGCAAATGCCGGGCAAAAAGACCAAGCTTGGGGCTGGAGAGATGGCGCAGCAGTTAAAGAGCACTGGCTGCTCTTCCAGAGGTCCCGAGTTCAATTCCCAGCAACCACATGGTGGCTCACAACCATCTGTAATGGAATCTGATGCCCTCTTCTGGCACACAAGTGTACATGCAGATAGAGCACTCATAAATCTTGGGGGAAAAAAAAGGACAAAGCTTAATAACATAATTCACAAGAAACCTTTAACATCTTTTCAGATAATTCAGAACTGTAAATTCTGAATTCCAACTGCTTTGAACAATTTCTACTACCAATAACAGGCAATTTTAAGCTGTAAAATCCTGAGTGTCTGCTATTTATGTTTTGCTAGTGCCTTGTGAACCCTGGGCTCTTGAATTGTACTCTACTCATCTCTCCCTTCCTCTCCACTGGCACTACAGATGAGTTCAGACCCCACACATGCTGAGTGCTCCACTAACCCATGACCCTAGCTCTCAACAGCTTTTAACTTAAACCTAGCTTTCAGGGCTAGAGCTTGGTGTGGCATACACCCCTAATCCTATCACTTCAGGAGGCAGAAGCAGCTGGATTTCTGAGTTCTAAGTGAGCTAATGCTACATAAGACCCTGTCTCACTCAAACAAATCAAAATATCCAGAAAAAAAACCCTTGAACCCCCAAACCCCACACACATTACTCTTCTATTACAAACAGCAAGTAATCAAACTGAAAAGTAGTCTGAGATTTACCATATAGTTCTAGAGCATTTTAATTATATCCTACTGAATTTATTCTTGGGGAAGGAATGTTCTACACCAAACAAAACAATTTGCATAAGGAAGACAAAGGAATTCCCCGAAGTCACAAAATACTCTAATAGGAATAGGGCAGTAATATGAATGACAAACAGGAGAAGAGCAAACATGTTCAACAGTACCTCCCAGTACCTCACCGTACAAATAAATACTCAGTCATTACTCCCTACCAAATATCACTACAGATGGACTCAGACATTTCAATTTTTTGTTTTTAAAAACAGTCCGAGTTAAAATATCTTTCCCTTTTACATTTACCTTTATATTTAAGCTCTCTCAATTCCTACTTTTTGCTTTTGTTTTTTGTTTTCAAAGTAGGGTTTCTCTGTGTAGCCCTGGCTATCCTGAAACTCACTCTGTAGACCAGGTCCTTGAACTCAAGAGATCTTCCTGCCTCTGCCTCCCAAGTGCTGGGATTAAAGGCATGTGTCACCATACTGGCTTCAGTTCCTACTTTTAAAAATGGGAGATATAGTTACTTTACTAAGAGAAAAGTCGGGCCAGGTCACTGTGAAGGTCAGCAGTTTCACGGACTCATTAGAATAGAGTGGACCACATATCATCAACATCCTAGATTCAAAGTGTGTGAGAAAAATATAACTGTATCAGCACTAAACAAATATGGACTCCTCACAACAATGCAGTATGTAACACTATTAAACTTGGTTGTTGAACTTTTATTGCTTTTATAAGCAATCTAGAGCTCATCCATGGTATACAGAAATTCATATGCAAATATGCTGTTTTACACAAACTGAGCATATGCAGGTTTTGGAACCAATCCCCATAAAATAGGTAACATAAGAATGCTGGTTTAAATTACTTAAGAAATGAAACCAGTGCCACATTACCAGCTTATTTACTGAAGGTGAGCTATAAAATTAGCAACGTTATTACATGTAAATTATAATCAACCCAGAAGGTTCTATGATTAGTTCAAGGAACTGTCTGTAGAAAGTAGTTAGTCTCAAGAATAATCTTTTATCTTGTTTACCTTACTTTTCCTTTAATTACTGTTTTTTGTATATTGCCTGCATGCATGTATCCATGTACTATGTGTTTGTCTGGTGTCCTTGAAGCCCAGAAAATGTCACTGAATTCCCTGGCTGACAGGTTAGAGGGTTGTGAGCCACCATGTGCAAGCTAGAAATTAAATCCAGTCCAATGTGCTCTTAACCTCTGACCCAGCTCTCTAGTCCTTGCTTTTAAAGGGTTTATTTTGGCTTAGTTTGTCTTGATCCCTCTTAACTCAATGACTCTAGGCCTACTATTCCTCTCTCTTTTTTAACTGCCTCATTTCTTTTTCCAGAGGAGGTTCACACACTTACTTATCACTAGTACTTAAGATTAAATGTATATATAGAATATTTAGGAGATTAATACAATGGCTTTTAATAACCTTTATACACTATTTCAAATAAAAGTAGCACTTGAGAAAAGACTATTCTATTTGAAATAACAGCCCAGAGGAAAAGACAGATCACACATGTAAAAATAAACTGGGTATGGTAGCATACACCTGTAACCCCACAGCCATATCTCTTGAGTTCCAAGCCAACCTGGTATACTGGTATACATAGGAGTTCAGGCCAGCCAGAGCAACATAACAAGTAAAATTCAAAACTCTTATCTTTTCCCCCCAGCTTCCCGCCCTTGCTAATGCTATGACCCTTACAATTCTATGGCAGTCAGCCCCCCCCCCCCAGGTTGAGAACCATTGCTCTAATACATCTATGCTGTTAGGATTTTAGCTACCGGGGGGGGGGGGGAATGTAATTTTACCAATATTTAATCTATGGATTTTCTTTTCTATATTTGTTGTTGTTAAGAACTTCTCTCATGTCCATCTAGTTTAACAGTTTTATTACCAAGGGGCAGGAGATACATAGCCAATTTAATGGCCTGTATCACACACAAAATCAAAACAAAGATGAAATCCTAATAACAGGTAAGAAAATTTCTGAATGACAATTTTCATTTTCCTAACAATAAGCTATTCAACATTTAGTTCCATATACTTAATTAAAACATGCTCAAACACTTTTTGATTGTGAGAAAAACTATGGATATAAGTCAGCAAAGAGGACTAGAGTTGGAGCCCTCTATTGAGTGACTGCCTCTGATCCGTGAGGCCTGGGTTCCATGTTCAGCTAAGTAAACCAGGCAGGGAGCCAGGAGGATCAGGAGGTTCAAGGTCACCCTGGTACATAGGCAATTCAAGGTCAGTCTAGGCAACATGAGACTTTGTCAAAGAGAAAAAAAAGCCTACAAAAAATTTGAATAAAGTTTATTCAAAAGCAGAGGGGCTAAGGAATTCTATAATTCGAATGTTTTCTTTTAATATATTTAAAAAGACAGGAAAGATTTATGAACTCTTAGAAGCATATTCCCAAAGATTACAATTTAAACCCAATTATAGGTACTGTCACCAAAGTTTAGAAGGAAATACCTGAACAGGCCTAAAAGGTTCATCAGATTCCTTCCACCTAGAAAACAGGAGACAAACAATTTTCTCAATATCATTCCGAGGCCAAAGAATGAAATCCATCTCCTGAGTACAGCCAATTACATCCTAGAAAGTGATAACAAAATTTTTTTTTAAGTTTTAAAGAAGCAAAGAGATAACAAAAGGCACAAATACAGGTTTACCTACAGAGTCATTGCATCAGTACAAAAGGTCACAATTTCTCACTTTGTACCTTCAGGTGTAATAGACTGCAATACAATCTACTTCCGGCTCTAGTACTAACTATTACATCGTACAATCCAGTTGTTTACCCTGTGTTTCACACAGAAAAGACCTAACTTCCTCAGTATGTGACTGAACTCTAGCTAGGGAACTAACGTTGTTAGTGCCTATGCCTTTATTTTCACCTTTCAAAACCAAATGTAATTTGGCAAAAATGTCTCTACTTCTACAAACCATGCTATTACACAGAATAGTTTGATGCGTTGTTAGGTACTTTTCTCCACTCTTGTTCCAAACATATGCCATATATCTGTTCCCAAAACCAATGCACGTCTACCAGACCAATACAGTCATCTCCAGGTTTCCTCTGCTTTAACTAATTTTGGATTATGCACTAAATTAACTTCAATGTAATGCAGTTTTGAAGGTTAGCAGTAATAGATTTTCTTTAGTGGATTTTTTTTTTTTTTATTACAAAGGGGCCTAATATTCTCCCCTCAAAAAGAGAAACTAGTTATAATAATCACACACATCATTATCATTCCATCTAAGTCAAGTGACCAATGCTTTTATTAGAAAACAATGTTTTAAAAAGCACTTGAAGGTATTTAAAAATTGTTTTATTTGTAACACTTAAGTACCTAACAGGAAATGATGGGTGCTTCTACATGCTTTAGCCATGTCTTTTATTTTGTCTCGAGGCAAAAACATTACACATCTGAGGCCTCTAAGCATAATGATAGCTACTGATTTTCAGGGAAAAACTGCAAACTTTAATTCACACAAACTCATTTCCTTAGTGAAGACTTCCAGAACTTACCCTTCTCATAGACTGGTATCGAGGGGCATGGAGCTGTACCACATCCTTCTGTAGAAGCTCTATAGAACTTTCCAAGGAATAGCTGGAATCTCGCACACCTTTCAGAATATTTTCTTCATAATTATTTGTCATGACTGGTATAACCTCAGACACTTCAAAAAGTGCTGACTTTTTCTTCTAAAAGAAAAAATTTCAGCGATACACTGTTGATATAATTTAACTGGTTCTACAGGCAACAAAAATCTCATGAGTTTAAAACATGCAACTAGTCAAACAAATTAACCATTTCATTTCTGAAATGGAGTCAAGTTCAATGATAGTATTTCTGGATATTATCTGACTACAATTATCAATGTTTAATAAAAGGTAAAGAACAATTGTGTTTCCAAATTATTTAAGATTAAGTGCTCATTACCAATCTAATGCTATACTACAAAGCCTGTGATAACACTATATAATGGATCTTATGGAGAAATCTATCTAGCCTCATCACTTAGAGCTTGGATTCAAAGAACCTACATTTCAATACCTTCAACTAATCCATCTCCTCAATTTTGCTATCATGTTAACAAACAAGCAGACAAAAAACCCCAGAAAATGTGAAAATAACATCTTCAAAATACTTCAATATAAAACCTACCCTGGAATCACTTTGCAATGCTCTTTCTCTAACAGGTGACGGTTCTTAAGCACAAAAAACCCTTAAGATTGGGGTAATAAGCATGGACATTTCCAAAAAAGTACTAAACAGATCTCATGCTAAGATTCCATTTCTGATTGGAAGCAGACCACTTTCGGTGCAAAGGTCAAAGTCGCACTTCTTTTATTCATAATCCAATCTTATGTTAAACAGCCCCGTTGATAAATGTCTATCTTGAATTGCAAACCAATATTGCTTTCATTGAATTATCTCTGCCTTTCACAACTCAAATGGAACTAGATCATAAACACACACATCCAACATCCTCTTAGATGTTTTCATTGTTAAAAAAATTAGCAATCCTAAACAAAAATTTACCATTTCAGTTTTTAATTGCTTCTAAAAACTTAAATGTAGTCTTTCATTAACTGTATCATAAGAAATGCCACCTAAACTAAGATTTAAAGAAATGGGCTAAACTTAGCATAAAAACACTTCATTCTAATTTAACACTTAAAACATCCTGCATGTAACTTTACCAAAGTTCCCTCTTGTTTCACATAAAAGTCTCAGTTATACAGTCCAATGTCAACTAAAAGAGTATTCTACTAAGCTCTTAGAATTAAGTATTTCACAGTCAGTTAATAGAGATGAGCCTTCCACTTTCTCTTGTCTCAATTCACAGACTCACCCTTAAGGGTAAAAAGCAGTAGTCTTTCTCCAAACACTCTTAAACCTAATTTTTATAAAACGCTGAAGTAACAAATAATATACACTTACAAAAATCACTTGTGCTAATTCACAGTAAGAACTTTAAATTACCTTCTCCTTGAACACAAAGGCAATATACATCTTGAAGTCAAACTGGTCAGCTAGAGATTCTTTTTTCTTTCTAAGCTGAGCACGTAGTCTGTTCAGAGCTTGTTTCTTCCGGGAGTTTGGGTCCCCCATTTTGAAATACAGATGGTACTAAAGCCTTTGGAAATTGTCACTAAACTATGGGCACTTTTTCTTAAGACTCAAGTACAACAGAAACAAGTCATATTTTTCCTGCTAATATGATTGAATAGCTAAAATCACAACTGTAACCCCCAAACTGCACCTTCTGGCAATATTAGCAGACTGTCATACCACAGGGTCAAGAAACAAAAGTTGCTGTCCAGTCATGTTTGGACAATAATGTTTGGGGGTTAGATGGGAAAGGGGGAGGGAAGGAAAGAAAGAGGAGAAAAAACTTGGATCTAACTTTCTGGAAAACACATACGGCTAAACTGCCAAAATAAAAGGCATTGAGGGGAAAATGAAAAACCTATCATTAGGATTTAGGTGTGCAGTAAAAAACACAGCTGACACCAATCCAATCCGTGAAATCCATCCGGATTTTCCCCCTTTTCAGAAAAGGGATTAAGAAACCGAGAAAAGGGAGGGAAAATTGTGATGTTGCTTTCCAAATATAGAAAAAAACAACAACAATTAAAAAAAAAAAAAAAAACCCAAAAACTGAAAACCACCAAAACAGGGTAGGTGAATGAAACTGAAATCCCCAGTTGGATTTTACCCAGCCAGATCCATGGCTGTAGTACCTGATTAATTCTTAGTTATTTCAGATTTCACTACTGCTATGTACTGTCAGTGCTTTGCTATTGATTACACTTGGTGGTGAGCAAAGAGAAAAGTGCAAAATCAGCAGAGAAAGAAGGGGAGAGGTACAGGGTTTCCCTGCAATCAACTACAGTGTATACCGGGGGTGGACAGCTGTTGCCCAAAGGAGTCATGAGAAAAAACAGCGGAGTCATTACCAACTTCCCCATCACCCACGTTTTCACCCTCAGGCGGCTGCGAACGCTGCTGCCAAGGAGAACCATGATGGCAGAGGGAAAGGGGGTCTATTAAACGGTATTAATAGTTATTCCGGCTCTGTGATTAGCCCTGATTAATGCCCGGGATCCAAGCACCCTTAGCCCTGTGGTGGGTTCTACATTCCCCAGGGAGCCCTCCGTATAAATTTGACCCCGTTCAGCTTCGGGATGGTAGGGAGTTCGATTATCTTCGGGTGAGCATGGCTGAGGCAAAGGTGGCGGGTTCTCCCACGTCCCAGGCCGGGCCCGGGGATCACCTGCCTTCAAACCCCAGGTCCCACCCCCAACCCCAGGCCTTCAGCGGCAGCGACTCACTCGCACCACGGGAGACACTGGATCACTCGGGTTCTCACTCATTTCAACGTGGAAACAATTCCCGCCCGGGTAGAGGAGGCGGGAAGAGAGTTAAGTGGGAAGGATCAGTTGGGAGGGGGGGAAAAGAAGAAAATAGTCGTGTTAATAATTACTTCTTAAAGGAAGCCCACCCTCCCACCCCAAAAAAAGAAAGGAATGACGTTCCCGGGTTCTGGATTTGCTTTTCCCGTTCAACAGCCCATGTTTCCCGAGTGGGGGCAGCTGGGTGGTTTCCCAAGGGGGCAGAGGCCGGGATCTAGGCGGCAGGGCGGGGTGCCCGCGGAGAGGAGAGCGGGACTCGCAGGCCGACCGTCGGTGGGCCGTCTAGCCGCAGCCTGCGGGCGGAGCGGCGGCTGCGGAGGAGGAGGCGGCGGCGGCGGCGGGGGCGCTGCTCGTGGCGCGGGCGGGAGCCATGTCAAGAGAACACGACGGGCCGACGGAGCCCCTCCATGCCCGCTGCGCTGCGCTCTGTGGCCGGACCGCGCGCGCTGCTGCCGCCACTCAGCCCCCACCTGGGCCCCATAGTCGGGCTCGGCGCCCCGGGCGGCGACGGAGGGAAGGACGCGGCGCGGGTAGGGGGGAGCGGCGAGGAAGAGGAAAGCGCGCGGGAGGGAGAGGGAGGGGAGGGGAGCCCTGCGCTACGGCCTGTCCGCGGAGTGAGCCCGGCAAAGTTGTCACAGTTCAAGCGTCGGCTCCCGAGGCCTCCTTCGCCCAACAGTCTGGTTCAGGAAAATAGTCCGAGAGCCCCGACGAATAGGGTAAAAAAAAAAAAAAAGCCGAAACGGAGACGGTCGAGCGTCCGCGGGGCCACAGCCTCGTTTCCCCCCCGGCACCGGAGTGGCTTCAGAAGCGGCGGCTGCCTCGGGAACCTCCCGGGTCCGGGGCTGAGTCGCGATTGAGGAAAAGAAACAAGAACAAACAACTTAAAATGGCAGCGACGGCTGCTGCGTCACCCGCCCCTCAGCGGCACCGCCCCGAGCGCTCTACGCCTGCGCGCGCTCAGGACGCTACCATATGTGCAAAACTGAAGGGGAAGACTGGGAAAGAAGAGTGAAGGTTTTCACAATTATGAAAACAGAAAACCAAAAAACCAGCAATATATGATACACAACACTTGGTATAAATAGTGAATAGCTTTGAAATTAAGATTTCCGTGAGCTATTTCTTTTCCCAGGGGTGTTTGAGAACACAGACTCCCCTCTCCATCAATATCAAAAGTCCTAAGGCGTGGAAAGGGTCTCCCGCCACTCCCTCCGCCCCTCTGTCCCTCCATCGGGCTGTCCAGGTCTCCAGCGTTGGCCCCCTTCCCGTCCTTTTACGTCATAAAAGCACGCCCCCTACGCCCTCCATGACGAAGCACAGGATAGTGTCGCTCCACCCTGGGCTTTGCTGGGGAGCTATAATTGGACTTGGGGTCGGGTGGTGGGGTTTAGAGCAGCGGTTCTCAACCAGTGGGGATCCAAAGATCCTTTTATACGGGTTGCCTAAGACCATCGGAACACACTTAACATTCATAACAGTAGCAAAATTACAGTTAAGAAGTAGCAACAGAAATTTATGGTTGGGAGTCACCACAAAATGAGGAACAGTATAAAAGGATCTCAGCAATGGGAAGGTTGAGAATCACTGCTCAGAGCTGCTCAAGAGCCAAAGCCGGGGAAGTGGGCGGAAAAATAGGTGTTTGGAAGCGGCAAGGTGAGGAAGAAACCCGAAAGACTGAGGGATGGTTAGGGTCATTTTATTATCCCTAGAAGTTGGCCGGTTGGTAACAACAGAGAGTTCATTTCGAGTTCGCGGAATGAAACTTGCTGGCACCCCAGCAAGTCTAGCCTTAGTCCATGCGGCTCTATCCTCACCCCCTCTTCCTGAGCCACCACGGCGAACGGACCTCGGGCTTTAAGCGACAGAAGACCTGTATGCGTTGTTGCTGGGATCGGAAGAGGCAGCCGAACTCGGTGTGATTTCCCCACCACGGTGAACAGGAATCCCGGAGCACCTCAGACCTACATCCCATCTTCTCCCGGCTCTCTATCCTCAACGGTAAAGTGGGACGTTTACTGCTGAATCACGCCGTCCTTGACCCCAAAGAGCGCTCATTTGGTTTCTGAGAGCTCTGTTGTGATAAAAACTAAGTTATATAATTAATCAGCGAAGGTCGATACTCCACTTGGAGCAAAGCCTGTGTACTCCATTCCTGACTACTCGGTTGAAACTTTTAGAAGTCCAGTCTCCTAAATAGCTGCTTTTCATTTCGTGAAATCAAAATGTATTAGCTATAATCAGCCTTTATCCATAAGCCAAAGAAATTACTAGGGCCCATTCTTCCATGTAAGTTGTCCAGAACCAAGGTTGGCATTCCTGATCGTTCCAAATTATTTCCAACATTAAAATGGGTCGGCCATAGTGGCTGTAATTCAAGCATTCAGGAAGCTGAAGCAAGAGGTTTGTTGTGACTTCAAAGTCATTCTCCTTCCGAAGTTCAAGGAAAACCTGGAATACCATAGAAACCCAGTCTCTCCTCCACCACCACCTCACAAAATAAATGTAAATAAAGGAAGAAGGAAAGAGAAAGAAAACCAGTGTTGTGACACAGGTTTGTGATTCCAGAATTGGGGAGGCTGACACAGGGTGATCGCTGTTCAAGGTCAGCCTAGACTATATAACATATTCCAGGCAAGCCAGAGCTCTAGAGTAGAACCCTATTTAAAAAAATAAATGACTGGAAGATGACTCAGTGGGTAAAGGCACATGCTGCCAAACCCTACTTGAATTAGATCCCAGGACCCACTAGTGTGTTATGAGCACACACATCACTACATAAATATCATTTTCAATTAAAATATATATGTAATAAAGCTTGCAGCACTCATTTGGTGATTTATCACACAGTCATATAACTGAAAAGCTCGCATGGGTAAAGCAACATTTCAGAGTTAATGGTATTAGCAAAAATATAATTTTCAAGCACATGTGTCATCCATAATCTAATGTATACAGTGTAATGGTATTTGGGGTTTTTGCAGAGTAGAGTAAACATCACATTTTCACCATAAGAAGACCCAGTACCCATTTGTTGGTCATTCCCCTTCCTGGCCCCAGGAAACCACCAATTTATATTGTTTAAGTTTGCTCTTTTTAGAACTTTATATAAATAAAGTGTAGTATATGATGTTTTGTGATTAGTTTCTTAAGATTAAAAAAAAGTATACATGGAAACCAGAGATGTCATATTCTCTGGAGCTGTAATTATAGCAGTTATCAGCCCCCAGACATGGGTCTTTTGTAAAAAAAAAAAAAAAAAACAGTACAAACCCTTCCCCTGAGCCACCTCTTTAGCCCCTAACATGTTTTTTAAGATCTAGTCAAAATTTTACGAACACTTAATTTCCTTTTGCTGATGAATAATATTCCATCTTAAGGCAGGCATTCTATTTTAGCCTGCCCTTCAGCTGTTGAACGTCAACATTGTTCCTGCCCTTTGCTGCTATAATGCTGTTATGAACACTTGCTTAAGAGTTTTGTCTACACTGGCAGTGGTGGTGCACGCCTTTAAACTCAGCACTTGGGAGGCAGAGGCAGGCAGATTTCTGAGTTCGGAAAAAAAAAAAAGTTTTGTCTACACATGGCTCTTCAAAACCTAGAAGTAGAATTTTTTTTGTTGTCTACTTACTGACCATTTTTTTCTGTCATTATTGGAAAGAATGTCTATTCGAGGGGGTGTTTTGCCTATTTAATATTTGTTCTTGACATGTAGGAATACATTGCAGGTATTTTCTCCTGTGTATATGTTTTTATATGGTGCTGTCTTTCATGGTATAAAAATTCATTAGCTTTTCTTGTGTTTGTACTTTGGTGTCATATCTAAGACCAATGAAGAATTTTGATGCTGCTGTAGTAGCTATAGGCATGGAGAGGCAGCTGGGCAATATGGTAGGTACCTGAGACAAGAGGATCGAATAGAACTCGAGTTTGAGGCCCCTGAGGTCAGCATAGGGTCCCTGTATCAAATCCAAAATAAAATCAAGCTGGAGAAATGTTAAGGAAGTTTGTAGTTTTTAGTTTCAAAATTGAAGATATGAGCTGAACAAATCCTACAAGTTGTGCTGTGTAGCCCGGCCAGCTGAAATGAGCCAAAAAATAGGAGTAATGCACCTTAGGGGGCTAGGAAGGGGCAAGACTGCTCCGGCTCAGTTCTCTCTGAAACTTGGAAAGGGAGTAAAACATAGTGAGCAGAGGAAATGAAAAAAAAAATCTCTGACCATAATGTTCTCCAGTGAAGTTAAAATCCTGTGAATTCAATTTTTTTCCCTGGGGAAGCTGGAAAGATAGCTCAGTAAGTAAGTAAGTGCTGCTCTACAACCACAAGGACCCGAGTTCAAATCCCCAGCGTGTGGGCATGGCTGAGTGTGCCTGTAACCCTAGCACTATGGTGGCCTGAAACAGGATTGCTGGGGTTTGCTGGCCTACAGCCAAGCTACTGATAAACCCTGCCTCAAGGGAATAAGGCAGAGGCTGGTAGAGCAGGACATGCAGTGTCCTCCCAGGCACACCTGCGGCACGTGCATCCTTACATATGCCCCCAACACACATAATAAGTAAGTAAGTAAAGAAAGAAAAAAAAAAAAAACAGGATTTGATAGGAATGGCTTAAGCTGTACCTCCAGCACCTGAGAGGTAAGGACAGGACAACCAGGAGTTCAGAGTCATCTATAACTACATCAACTATAGAAAAACACATAATTATGTTTGGAACTACCTATTTTGAGTTAGGCTGCTCCAAACAACAGGATTGGTGGAGCCATGATGGTGGCACCTTGGTTAAAAATAGCTGTTTAATTTCTTCTGGCTTTTTTTCTAAGCTAAGATGGCACATGCTACTTAGGTATACTGGGTTTGATGAGCAGTTCCTGCATTCTGCTCACGGTCATCTTTAACTCCAGCTCTGGGGATCCGATACCTTCTTTTGGTGTCTGGGCACAAACATGCATGCAAGCAAATATAAAATAGGATTTAATTTCTTTTTAAGCAACAGGGTCTCACTATGTAGCCCAGGCAACCTCCCTACTGTGGGAATTAAAGGAATTCATGGTCACATCAGAGTTTTAATTTATACTACCAGATACACTGACATTTCTTTGGTGGAAATGCGGTTAGCATAAAAGGAGGGGTACTCTTTCTTTTTTTAGAACGTGTTCTGGGATCCCTGGGTTCAGTATCCTCCTACTTCAGCTTCCTAAGGGCTGGCAATACAGCTACACCACCATATCCAGATTTCAGTTACATTTGTAATAAAGAAACGTGTTGTAAAGATTCTGTGCCAGCCTTTTTTGAAGAATCAAGACCAATAAAACGATCACTCCTAGGTTCCCCTCTGACCCTATGGAAAGACAGCACTAGATGGCCCAGTCTCCTGCTTTTCTACCAGATTAAGAGTTACTCAAGCATGTGCTTATATCAACTACACATAAGGCAGTAAGACTGCCAACAGCAGGCGTAGTGGCTTGCCCTGACTCCAGCCATTGGGAGAACTGCCTAAAGCTCTGCCTTACAGAATGAAAACATGTTTCAGATGACAAAAACCAAAGACCAACAACAAAATGGGGGAAAAGGAAAGGGAAAAGCCAATGAAGTGTTTACTAGCTTGTTAACTTTAACAGATAGATTGTATACGCTTGCTCTTGTGTTACAGAATCTGGGTTTCATAATACTCTTGTTCCATTTCATATTTATAATCAGAAAAGATATCACATTGTTTTAGGAACTCGAGAACACATTCTCCCTTCATTTTTATCTGAGGTTGATCAGACACAGGCCTTCTTTATGCTTAACAGTTACACAAATGCAATAAAGATCTATTCAAAACAATTCTATGCACCAGACTAACTTGTTCGTGGACAGCAAAGTTTGATCACAAAAGCAGCAATGACAGCCAGGGGCCTTGTCTCCAAATTTCAACATGAGATTTTTTTTTCCCTCTGTGGGTGATGGAATATGGCCCAGTGGGATCACAGGAGCAAGAGCAAATCACAGTAAGTACACTTACACACAGTAGTATCCCCTGTATCTCATAACCACAGCTACCAAACAGAAGGCAGAAAAAAAGAACTATGCAGTCTTTGGGTGGGAATATCTGTTTATTTCAATTCAGTTTCATGCTATTTTCTCCATCTCAAACAGTAGAAATTGGTGTTTATAGTACTCTCAGGATGATAGTTGATTTATTGACTTCCTTAGAGATAGGGTCTTTACATTTAGCTTCAAAGATCTTTCTTGATTCCAAAATGCATGCTACCAGCCCTGCCCTGGTCTTTCATGCCTAGAACTCCAGCATTCAGTAAGTTGAGGCTGGAGAATTGCTTCAAGTTTGAGGCCAGCCTAGACTATAAATTCTAAGCCAGCATGAACTATAACGTGAGACTTTATTTTAAACTTATTTTTCAGACAATGCTATTACAAGGAAATATTCAATGCTATTATAGGACCGTACATGTAGCTAAGTTGCCTAGTATGCATGAAGTCTTGAGTTGGATCTCTAGTACCGAAAAACAAAAACAAAAACAAACAAAAAAAAAAACAGTACTGGCACATTTGTGATTCTAGAAGTTGGGAGCTAAAGGCAGAAGGATCATGATTTCTGGGTTATCCTTGGCTATATATCAAGTTCAAGGCCATCCTGGCCCACGTGGGACCCAAAAAGAACAAGATTAATGCCATATTAGGACGTGAAGTCAACTATATAGTTACCACTTGGCTCAAGAAACCAGAACAAGGGGGCTGGAGAGATGGCTCAGCAATAGAGTACTGAGTGCTCTTCCAGAGGTCCTGAGTTCAATTCCCAGCAACCACATGGTGGCTCCCAACCATCTACAGAACTCATATACCTAAGATAAGCAATAGATCTTTAAAAAACAAAAAAAACCCAAAACCTAGAAAACAACTTGTTATATACCCCAATAGGTAAAGATTTCAGCAGTTTTAAAGTTAGTCCCTTCCCAATTTTTGGCCAACACTCCTCTCAGCAAGTAGTGGGTGCCCTAGTCTCTGCCCCTGAATGTTGACTCAATAGAAGGCTAGATCCATAGATAGAACTCTGCCAACTTTTAGGCCAGGCCTTCAGAAACTGGTAACCTTATGTCTCCTAAGATGTTTACCTTTGGAATCCAACTACCAGGATGAAGGTTATTTATATACCCACTTGGAATGTACATATCTAGGTGTTCTGTCCAACACCTATATAAGTCCCAGCCAAATGCCAAGCATATGTGAGCAGCCTTCTTAGGATCCCAGCCTCCACTATCACATAGCCCAGTTTGGCCTTTAGTGGCTTCAGCTGATGCTATGGAGATTAGACCTGAGCTATCCTCTTCAAAGCCTGCCTGAATCACACCTTTGGTTTTTTTTTTTTTTTTTTAATGTAAACGGCTAGAGCCAGGATGTGTGGCTCCCACTAGTGTAACCCCAGAATTTGGGAAGCTGAGGCACGAAGACTGTCATATGTCTAAGGCAACCCTGATATGAGTAGTGAGTGCCAGACCTATGGCAGAGCCTGTGGCAGAGAAGGAAGAAGAGATGGAAAAGGAGGAAAGAAAATGAAAAATAAGTGCTAGGCAGAGTGGTGCATGTACTGGTATTTTGGAGGTGGACATAGGTTCAAGGCCATCTTAAGGTACTTCTCAATGGCCATCAAGTTAGAGGCCAGCCTAGGTTATATGAGACCTATCTCAATGCTGCTGCTGCTGCTGCTACTTCTATTACTACTACTACTACATTGTTGTTGTTGATGATGTTATTATTAATTACTAAAAAGAGAATAAGGAGCCAGAAAAGATGAGTGGATTCAACTAAACGGAAGTCACTACTGTTTAGAGAACAGTTTCAGGGTAGCTATGGGAATGGAAACTTGAGGTCATATATGCAGCAGGTATGAGCATTGACAGAATGGATGGAACCCCAGGATACACAGGTCATTCATTTGGAGTGAAACTAGCCCTAGAGAGAGTACATGGTGTAGACCAGGGCTGACTGCCCTTCAAGATCCCGTCGCACAACACAGTTGAAAATCAATGGAGAAGGAATCAATGGAGGTGGGGAAGAGAGAAGTCTTACAGACGTGGAGTCCTCCAAGGAAGCCGGGTAGTCCCAGGGATGGGTTTATTTTTTGAAGGAAGTGTGGGGGTGGGGAAAGGACTGAGGTTGCAACTCTAATTCCATAGCAGAGCTCCTAGATGACTGACAGTATGCCTGAACCCCTAGGTTGCTACCCAGCATCACAGGAGAGAAATAAAGGCAGGGAGAGTGGGTGAGGAAATGGGGTGGGGGTCTGGGGTGGAAGCTAAGGCTTCCAGGCAACCTGGACAGAAGGTAATAAGATGGCTGCGAAGATCCAGGAATGGAGAAATTAGAATACTGGAATCAGTGACACAGGAAGGAAATCAGTGAAGACCAAGGACAAAGACATGGAGATAGGCTTGGAGAGAGAGAGAGAGAGAGAGAGAGAGAGAGAGAGAGAGAGAGAGAGAGAGAGAGAGAGAGAGAAGAGAGGAGAGAGGAGAGAGAGAGGAGAGAGAAAGAGAGAGAGGAGAGAGAGGAGAGAGAAAGAGCCATTAGGTTCCTAGAAGTCCCTAAGAAAGCAATAAAGATGCCAAGGAATGGTGATAGTGGGCCACAAATGGAAGTGTGTACAAGAATGAGAGTCAAGGACGGTTGGCAGCAGTTGACTGGATGCAGCACCTGTGACCTTGCAAATTTCATTTCAATCAACATTTCCTATCTCTGTATCAACATTTCCAGCGATCCAGAATTCTGCGCCACCCACAGAATGGCAAGGTCATTTAAACAACAAGAAGGAAACCTGAAAGATTATCTGCATGGGAGGATTTTAGCACAAAATCAAGTACCCTCTTTGCCCTAAGTGAAGTAGCTAAACTCCTGAGACAGCAGCTTTGCAGAGAAATGTTGTGCCAAGCCAAATTAGTCATGGCTTTCTTGCAGAGCAGACGCAGGAAGAAATGGAAGTTGGAAGTGAGAGCATGAGTCATATTGCAACTTGTTAACTGGCATCCTTCCTTCCTCCTGCTCTGCCAGTTCTTATGCTTGGTGATTCATGACTTTGAAATAGTTGCAATCGTTCCTAATATCATAGTGGAAAGGCACAAAACAGGAGTCCTTTGGTGACTGTTCTCAGGGAAACGTTTCTTTCACAGTAGACACAGCCTCAAAGCTTACTGGCCATGTGACTAACTTCTCTTAGATTTGAGGGATGCCCGTAAATGAACACAGATTAGCTAAACTGTAGTTAGCTCATGGTGACTTACCCCTGGGGGCTGAGTACATCCCTCAACAAAAGAAAGTACTGCTGGTGGCTGGAGACATGGCACAGAAGTCAAGAACACCTACTGCTCCTAATTTACAGAGGACCTGAGTTTGGTTTCTAGCACCCATGTCAGGTGGCTCACAATCACCTGTAACCCCAGCTTCAGAGAGACCTCTGAAGACACATAATAGCTCTTATTATGTGTCTTCACAAGAGACACATAATAGCTCTTAAAAACAAAGTTGGGGGGGGGGGTGCTGGAGAAATGGCTCACTGGTTAAGAGCATTGCTACTCTTCTGGAAGTTCTGAGTTCAATTCCCAGCCACCACATGGTGGCTCACAACCATCTGTAATGGGGTCTGATGCCCTCTTCTGGTGTGGCTGAAGATAGCTATGTACTCATATAAAATAAATAAATTTTTAAACAAAAGTATTAAGCCAGGTGGGTGGCACATGCCTCTAACCTCAGCATTCAGTAAGTAGAGGCAGGCGTATCTTTGCCTAGTTCCTCCCTGACCCCACATCCACTACAATAAATAAGTAAAAATTTTAAAAAGTTCAAAAAGTGGATGGTTCCTGAGAAAGGCTGGCATTACACATGAACAGATTAAAAATAAGAACTTCAGATGTGTGCATTTCATTTGAAATACATGTAGAAATCAATGCACTCTCAACCTCCTCTGAAAAGCTTTCTATTTGCAATAGATGGTAATTAACCCAGATCTACAACTGGCTAAAGAACACAGTAAGGGACCACAGAATGCTCAACACTAAAGGGAACGCACATGCCACATTCACCTCCTCCCAAGATGCAAGAATCATTTCAGTAAAGGAAGTGAGAAGAGAGTAAGAGCCAGAGGCAGTGGATGAACACAAGGAAACATCTGGACTCATGTGAACCCAGTCATTGCAGCACACAAAACTTGTGCAAGACCAAGTTGAACCAAACCAGAACAAGATTTAAACCCAGCCAACCTGGCTCCATTGTTTAAAAGTAAGTTCATAGCTTAATTATGTTTAAAAAGTATGGGTACCAAGAAAAAAAATCACAGCATCATTAAGTTCCACGCAGTTTGAAACAGCTTGTAGCATTTAAACATACCATTGAAAAGTCTCCAGGACATTCCAGACAAGAAAGGGAGGGCGGAGTAGAACACTGGGCTTCAGGTGAACTCATTTGTACACAAAGATGAGAGATGCTGGGTTGTCTGTTTGTTTTGTTTTTGGTGTTTTTGAGACAGGGTTTCTCTGTGTAGCTCTAGCTGTTTTGGAACATACTTTGTAGACCAGGTTGACCTTGAACTCACAGATCTTTCCACCACTGCCACCTGAGTGCTGGGATTAGAGCCATGTGCCATCGTGTCCAGCTAGAAAGGTGCTTTTTAAAAATTTTCAACAGCAGAATAAGATGATTTAGTTTATGGTGTGTTAAAAACATTGTGATAAGCTGAAGGATCCATAAGGAGGGGCAATATTTATCACCCCAGAACTGATAAAGATTTATTTGAAGCGATTTACTAGGAGGGTGTGGTGGCACACACCTGTAATCCCAGAACCTGGTTGGCAGGAGAGGATCAGGAGTTCAAGGCCACCCTGTACTTCTTCAGACTTACCTCTAATAACAACAAAACAGGAAATGTAAAGAAAGAGAAAGCTAAAGAAAAGCCGCTACAGAAACACAAGAGGTGCATACCAACTCCTTCAGCGCTGAAGGTCAGAGTCCATCATAAACTCGGTAGACCCTACAGCCACCTGGGAGATGGGCCTGGGCTCGCCTGTGGGGGATTGCCTTGGTTTCATTAATTGATGTGTGAAGATCCATCTATGTTTCTAACTATCAGAAGCACTGTGAGCCGCTGTCCAGATCCCTGCTGTCTTGGCTTCCGGCTATGATGGCCTCTACCTTGAATTTCGAGCCCCAAATACACTGCTCTCCCTTTAGTCACTTTTGTCAGAGCATTAGGAAAGAAACCAGGGTGATTGTCGCCAAGATGTACTCTGTCTACTGCCCGCTGCTTAAATTACGGCAAAGAATCCGCTGTCCCATGGGAGGGCTGTTGGGGCTTCCTATGCAGCTCCAAGAGGCTTTACAGTTCAGTATGTAGCACAGGCTGGCCTTGAATTCTAGAAATCTTCCTGCCTCAGCATCTTCAAATTAGTTTCACCTTTATCATTCATTTATTTTCGCCTTTTTTCTTTTTAAACTGAGGATTGACCGAAGGACCTCATGTATACAGTGTATGTATGTGGCTCTAATACTGAGCTACAGCCTATCTTCTTGGTTTTTTTGTTTGTTTGTTTTTTATTTGTTTGCTTTGGTTTTTAGATACCCCTCTAAAGTGTACGTCACTGAATGTGCAGGCCCTCTTAAGTGCTTTCCACCTGCCACCAGACAGTCCATCACAGTACAATCCAAAGGCGTGCTAATTTGATACATGCTGAGGAACAATGGAAGACAATAGTAAAAGCGTTGTCCACAATTAAACTATTACATTTTTGGGGGGGGGGGGGGTTCGAGACGGTTTCTCTGTGTAGCCCTGGCTGTCCTGGAACTCACTCTGTAGACCAGGCTGGCCTCGAACTCAGAAATCCGCCTGCCTCTGCCTCCCAAGTGCTGGGATTAAAGGCATGCACCACCACTGCCGGCAAACTATTACATTTTTAATCCAAGAAAAAACTGCATATAAACAAAACAAGGAAATACCAGTATAACAACAGACAATCAATCGTCTTCTAGCTGAGCTGAGTTGTTTAAGGCAGAATTTCTTGTTGTCATGTAACATGAGAGCACACACAGGACAAAATACACTTGTATGTTTAGAGATGTGGTGGTTTTTATGAGAGGAGCCCCCATAGGCTCAGGTATTTGAACACTTGGTCTCTAGTTGGTACTGTTCGGGGTGGGGGTCATGGAACCTTTAGAAGAGATGCCATACTGGAGGAAGCATGTCACTGGGGTGGGGCTCTCAGGGTTTATAGCTTCATCCTGCCTTCAGTCCACTCTCTCTTCTTCCTGTACATGTAGTTGAGATGTGATGGGTCAGCTTACTGCTCCTGCTGCCATGCCTGCCATTTGCTGCCATGCCTACCCTCCATGATGGACAAGCCTTCTGGAATAGTAAGCTAAAGTAAACTTCTGTAACTTGCTTTTGGCCATGGTGTTTCATCATAACAACAGAAAAGAAACGGACGCAAGACCGAAGGTGCAGGGACATACACAGTCCACCATGGGCAGCGCTGCCGCAAACACCCAGAGTCATAATGTCTGATTTGGAACTAATTTTTGGTCATTGCGCATTCAGAAACCCTTTTCTATTACCAACTTTTGTGATGCCCCCAACGTCAGCGATGTGATCCCCATTTTAGGGCTATGATCCATGTTTTTAGAACCCGTATCATATCCATTTGATAGCCAGGCCACAAGTTCAATAAGCAGATTCGTGAAGCTCTGGCTGAACAACCCAACATCTTAGTCCATTTTCTGTCGCTATAAGAAGAAACCCGGTTTATAAAGACAAGTAAGTTATATTCTCACCGATCTGACGGTTGGGACGTTGAGGTGCTGGCTCCCCCGTGAGTCTTCTTGCTGGTGGCAACTTAGAGGGGTTAAATGGATAGCTTTGTGGAAAAGGCGATGCCAGTACAGAACTCTTGTTTGATGTGGTGGTACATACCTGTAATTCTAATATCAGGAGCTGAGAGCAGGAGGATTATGAATTTGTGAACTACATAGCAAGAGGCTGTCTTGAAGTAAAAGAACACTCCTCCTTCCTAGACAGATCCTAGATTTCCTTATATAGTTGACCTTATTTGAGCCCAACAGTCTCTGGCGCAAAGTCAGGGGGATGCATTTTTTTTTTCTTGCTGGCAACCTCCCGTTGTGGTATAGCAGGACTTCACCTGGTGAGGGATAGGGAGCACCCACGAACAGAACATTTTTTTCTTTCTGCACTTACTGCCTAGGATTTTATTCCATGCTTCATTTCACACTATTTCTGAAAATAATTTTGTCATATGGTGTGTGCGCACATTCATGCTAAAAATAATCCACCCTGTATAGTGTAGATGATACACGCCTGGGAACACATCTTCTGCATGCCCCGGCAACCCTCTTCTGGCTCCCCATTTTCAGCCCATGCTTTCCTCCTAGGCTGTCTTTCCCAGGCCACCTTCAACCTTTCCCATCTACTGCCTCTTTTCTAGCACCATTTAGACATACACATTTTCCCTCTTGGCTTGCCAGATTTTATTTTTCAGCGCTGGGACTGAACCCAGAGTTAGTTTTCTGACTCCACAGGTTCACATGCTACTCTATTCCTGACTGCTTCAGTGAGACCTATCAGACCACTAAATCTACCTGAAGTTTGACAGCAAGTTCTTATTGGTAAAGGAATAGATATATTTATCTTTATATGTACTTGTTTCTCTTATTTTTGCAGGGGATTGGAAGCAGGGCTTTGTGTATGGTAGGGGAACATTTTCCCACTAAGTTATATCCCCAGCCCTCATTTTAGTTTTGTAGACAATCTAACTAAATTGCCCAGGTTGGCCTTGAATTCATTCTATAGCCCAGGTGCACTGTGAACTTGTGGTCCTCCTGCCTCAGCCTCCTGGGTTGCTAGAATTAAAAGTCTGCACCAACATGCTATGCCATATTGCTTTTTTTTTTTTTTTTAATCATTAACCAAAACTCAGTTCTTAAGATGCTTGCTTTCAAGCTCCGCATAGTGGTATACGCCTTTGATTCTAGCACTCAGTAGGCAGAGGCAGCAGGCAGATCTCTGAGAGTTCAAGGCTAGCCTGGTATACATAGTCCAGGACAGTCAGAGCTACATAGTGAGACCCTATCTCAAGAAAACACAAAACAAAACAAAACAAAACAAAACAAAACAAAAGGTGCTTGCTTTCAAGATTCAGGTGCTGTCCTGCTGTCCTGCTGTCCTGCTGTCCTGCTGTCCTGCTGTCCTGCTGTCCTGCTGTCCTTGTTTGATTGCTTTACAGCCCTTGCTGTCTGTGGTCTTCACAGGTAGGTCCTGGGTCTTCTGTTAAATATCCCTAGATTATTCATCTGTAACAGTAAGGCCAGCAAGATTCCAAAGGTAGAGTGGTTTGTTAAGGTTGCACTGGGTGTTACTGTCTATCCGACTAAGGCCCAAATTAGCCTTATTCTGTGTAATATCTAAATGGTCTATTGCGTGCTGGTTGTTGTGTGGGGGGCACTGGGGATACAGGGCATTAAGACGATATCTTGCCTCTTGCTCTGCCTCTTGCAGTCTGCTTAGCCCTTCCTACCCCTCTATCTTCATCTGGCCCTTGCCTGTCCAGCTCCATCATACATCAACTGATCAGCTGACAGTTCACTGCGTCTAGAAGAGTTTTCTTGATCCCAAGACTGTGTAGGCTCCTCCCCCACCTGAATTCTCCGTTGTGCCTTGTGACAGTTCATTTACATGGCCAACTTCACTGGATTTGGAATCACCCACTCGTCTTAGGGTGGGTCAGTGAAGGTGTTTGCTGAGAGGTTGACGGAGAAGACAGGACTCACCTTGAATGTGGGTGGCACCTTCTTTGACTGGAGTCCTAGACTGAATGAGAAAAGACAAAGAAACAAGTGAGCTAGGCACCAGCATTCATCTCTCTGTGGCTTCCTGACCATGGATGAAATGTAACTACTTTCCTCACAGGTCTGTTGCCACATGCAGAGACTGTGCACACCACTGTGCCTCCCCACCTTCCTTAAGTCCTGTTTGTCAGGTGTTTTGCCACAGCAGTGAGAGAAATAACTCCCACACCCTCTTCCTATTCTCTCCCATTTCTCACATCTACTGTGATGCTTCACTTCTCTTCCCATGAGGCCTTTCTCTCTTAGTCTTGAGGTCAGCTGTCTAGTTTAACCAAGAAGAGTAGAACCACCACTGTCACCATTGCATTCCTGTTGCTATGTTAAATACCCAGACAAAAATCGACTTAGGGAAGAAGAGTTTGTCTTAGCTCCCAATTTCAGGTTACACTCCATCATAGCAGAGATGTGAAGACAGAAACTTGAGGCAGCTAGTCACATGACATCCATAGTCAAGAGCAGAGAGAATTAAACACATGCATGGTTCATGTTCATCTCTCTCTGTTCTTATACAATCCAGAAGCCGGTAGCAGGGATGGTGCCCCCCTTTTAGGTTGAGTCTTACAGCAATTAAAGCAATCAAGACAATCACCCAAAGACATGCCCACAGGCCATCTTGTTCTAGGCAATCCGTCCTGGAAACTCTCTTCCCAAGTGATTCTGAGTTGTATAAAGTAGACAGTTAAAGTTAACCATCATCGCCAAGTCAACAGGAGGCAAAGTAAAATTTTCATTTCCTTAGGTATTCCCATGGAGGTCAGAAGAACCATCTTCGAAACTCATAGCCACAACACCTGGCATGGGGATTTTACTAAGAATTTGTTTGCTTTATGAGTAAGGAGAAAATTAAAGACTTTGTATTAAATATTTGAACTGATACTTGAGAAATGTTACCTTCTCTAGCAAAGAAAAAAAAAAACAACACTACAGGAGCCTTGTTCTGTATGGAGGTAGTCAAGAAGGCTAGATAGCCTCCACCCACCCCTTCCAATCTGGTCATTCTGTTTGCTTTATTATAGTCCATGTTTAGGGAGACAGAATAAAATACATTCATCTTTGATATTGAACTTCTAAAGAACAAGCTGCCTGTGGAGACGCTTGTCTGAACGCCTGACACCTGGGAGGCAGAAGCAGGAGGATACTGAGGTGAAAGCCAACATGGGCTGCAGAAGGAATTCAAGGCCAGCCTGGTTGTGAGTCACTGCTTAGACAATTTGTTGAAATAATATTGTATAGCTATGAACCAAAGTTAAGTTTGCTCAACAGATGAGATAAACTCAGTGCAGACAGTTAAATGGATAAGTCTCTCAAATTCAAGACCTGCTTTTAGTTTAGATAAGCATTGTTACCTAGTAAGAAGGGGGAAATTATTGTGACTGAGGTTATTAAATTATTGTGAACAAATTTATGAACAGTTTGTAAAGATTTTACTTTTTTTTTTTTTACAAACATGGTAGTGGACTCCTTTAATCCTAGGGCTCAGGATGTAAGCACTTATGTGTTAGTTTTAGGCCAGTCTGGTCTACATAGCAAGTCAGTTAGAGATACATAATGAGACCAGTCTCAAAATAACCAAAAGAAGCTTAAAACAAAACAAAACAAAACAAAACAAAACAAAACATGTACATGTGTTCCTATCTGTGCATATGTGAGTGCAGGTATACACTGAATCCAGAAGAGGGCATCAGATGTCCTAACGTACAGTTGTAGGTGATCATGAGCCATCTGATGTGGGTGCTAGGAACTAAGACCCTCTGAAGGAGCAGTGTGAGCTCCTACCTGTTGAGCCCCCCTCTCTCTCTCTCTCTCTCTCTCTCTCTCTCCTGATGATTTTTTTTTAATTAAATACCGGCATGTTATTTGAAGAATTCTGTCAGTTTGGGGTTTGGTATAACAATTTAGGAAATCAGTGGGAATTTCTTTTCTCCTTTTCTTAAAAAAAAAAAAAAATTGTTACATTTCTTCCTAAATACATCAACTGACTATATTATAACCTATCAGTGACAGAGATTTTAAAACTGATATTGGATTTTTATTGATTTAGTTTGTGTGTATGGGATGGAGCAGGATTATATACTTCAGGGATCAATTCTTTCCTTCTATCCTGTGGATCCCAGGGACTGCACTCAGGTTATCATGCCTGGCGGCAAGTGCCTTTACCAGTTGAGCCATCTTGCTGGGCCTATTGTTTATTAAGTTAATTACACTCAGAATTCTCACTTCTGTTTTTACAGGACCATTTGCTCCCAACTCCCGAGATGCAGTTTCCTAGTTCCATTATTTTCTGACTTGGCCTCTTAAGAAGGCTTATTTAATATTATTACTGGGTGGTGGTGGTGGTGGGGCAATGTGCATGAGGAGGTCATAGGTCAGCTTTGTGACATAAACTCTCTCCTCACCTTTACTCTGCTTCTGGCGCTGGAACTCAGGTCATCAGGCTTCTCAACAATAACCCTATCCCTGTAAGACTCTGGCAAGCCTTAGCTTACAGGGGACCCCCTGAGTGAACAAGCAGAGCTGGGGAGCCAGGGATCAGTGCAAAAGCAAGAGAAATTTATTGTTCCAACACGTGGGGGTCATCCTGCACCTGAAGGAGAGGTGGCGACCCCAGCAGCCATTAGGCACATTGCCGAGTTTTTATACAGTTTTCAGAGCAGCAGCCATTAGGCACAATGTGCTGGACAGAACAGTGTGACTTTTAAACTGATTGATCTTTAGGGAATGAGATGGCAAGGACTTCCCTTGTTTGTAGGTGGCTAACAGTCTGCCCTGTAGAATGTGTCCATGTGCACTGGGCCTCCCCCATCCACAGGTGGCCGATGTTCTCCCCCCCCCACCTGCTCCCCTCTCCACTCCCTTCCTCCCTGCCCCCTTCGCTCCCCACTCCCCTTCTCTCCCTTCCTCCCCTTACCTCTGGGCTCCCTGGTCTGAGGAGTGCTAATTAGCCTCTCCCTAAGGGAGAGAGGAGAGAGGTGCCTAAGAGGTCCATGACCTTTCTCTTCCAAGAGAGAAGGGGTCTGGTGGAATTTTCCAAAGGTCCTAAACTGACCTCTTCATTACCACCCACTGAGCCCTCTCTCAGCCTGCCATTTGAAGATGTATGTATTTTCCTAGCAGGGGACATGTCTTGGTTATGATGGTAGTTTTCCCAGGGCAAGGTTTATCTCGTACACTAGATGTGCTGACCCCAAAGATTTCCTCAAATTCAGGGAACTTGACTACATAATTGGGATAGTGGGGGATTGCATTTGAGCTCTCTGATAAATTATTTTTCTACTGGTGAAATGAGCCAATTGGAGCCAGATTATATTATATTAAAGGCAGATTTATTTGGAAGCTGCTCTTTGTCAGGGGAGTTCACTGACCCCAAGGAAGAGGGCTAGGGAAGATGGCACAGGAATGGAGAGAGAGGAGAGGGGGTAAAATAGAGAAAGAGTACAGGTACAGAGGAAGAGGGAGGGAGAAAGGGGGAGAGGGAGGGAGAGAGAGAGACAGAAAGACAGAGAGACAGAGAAGACCAAAATGGCTGACTTACACAGGGAGGAGCCTCTGGGGGAAGGGCAGCCCAGTCCCTGGACTGGAAAGTTCAGTGTTAGGGACAGAGTATGCTCAGTAGGGGCTGAGGGATGCTGGGAGAACCTGGAGGTCAGATCTGCTTTGATATGCAAAATATGCACCTTAGTCCCTTGTCCTGGGTCCAAAACTAAACACTCCCCTCTAAAATAAGTAAATAAATCCACACATAGAAACACATACCCATATGTTTTTCTTATAAAAGAATTAAAATATCATATGTGAATACTTTTTAGGAGGAGAGATTTTGGATGACCTGATATCGTTCCCCTTTTCAATTCTGTTTAAGACTACATCAAAGCCAGGCATAGTAGCACAGACCTTTAATCTCAGCATGGGGGAGGGGCAGAGGCAGGCAGATCTCTGTGAATCTGAGGCTAGCCTAATCTACATAGGAGTTTCAGGACAGCTAGAACGATATAGTAAGACCCTGTCTCAAAACGACAAAACAAAAACTCAAAACACCGCCAAAAAAACGACAAAGTAACTAAGTGACAAAAATGACATCAGAGGTGCTGTGGTGGGAGAGGCTTAGTGGTAAGGACACCCATTGCTTTTGCAGAGGACCTGGGTTTGATTCATTTCACCCACATGGAGGCTCTAGTTCCAGAGGATCTGACAGGCTCTCCTGGCTCTTTCAGGCCCTGGAGCCAAGTAAATGTAGGAATGATGTCCGTAGGGTGTGTACCTGAGACTTAGTTAGGGACATACATGCAGTGACCATATATACATGCAGATAAAATATACAAAATCTAAGCCACCCCCCCCCAAATCCCTCATCATCTTCAACGTCAACTAATCCTATTAAAGTGGTTTTAATAATATATATATATAACATCCTTTATGAGTTTTTATGGCTATGGTGCCTTTTTAGCCAATTTATCCCTCCACCTGCTCTAACCAGTCTCCTCTCCTGGCCCACTTGGTAAGTGTCCTCTTGGTCTTGATAGCTTTTGGAGGCGTCTACACCTTCCTGCGTACCCACCATGTGGGCATCTCTCTTCTAAGACCCTTAGCCCTCCTCATGACAGGGTTTCTTTCCCCAAAACCCTCTTCCACTCCAACTCTTCAGTTGCTTTCTCCTGTATGTGCTCTAACCGCTCCAGTCTCCCAGACTCTCCAGAGCTCTCACTCACGCAGCAGTTTTACAGATGGCAGCCCTGTGGGAATGGTGGGCCTTCTTGGCACTTACCTTGCCTAAACAGTTCCTTGTCACTTCCCCACTTATGGCTTAAACACAATTTGAAAATGAGTGATTTGTAATTTTAGCACAAATTGCATCATCTCTTGGATATAAAATAATGAATTTTATCATAAGAGGACAAAAAATAATGTGGTTTTTTTTGTTTGTTTTTGGTTTTTTCGAGACAGGGTTTCTCTGTGTAGCCCGGGCTGTCCTGGAACTCACTCTGTAGACCAAGCTGGCCTCGAACTCAGAGATCCACCTGCCTCTGCCTCCCAAGTGCTGGGATTAAAGGCGTGTGCCACCACTGCTCGGCAACATTTTCTTTTTCCTTTCTTTCTTTCTTCCTTCCTTCCTTCCTTCCTTCCTTCCTTCCTTCCTTCCTTCCTTTCTTTCTTTCTTTCTTTTACATTTTATTTATTTAATGTGCTCTGCTGTATATACATTCACCTGCCTGAAGAGGGCATCAGATCCCCCTATAGAAGGTTGCGAACCACCATGTGGTTACTAGGAATTAACTCATGCCAGTGCTCTTAACCACTGGGCCATTTCACCTGCACAAGTTGTGACATTTTACATACCAAGATCTTCTCGGAAAGTTTATATTTAACATAGGCATAATTTTAGCCAAGAGAGACAAAGCTTTAGTCCTCTTCTTTTTAAAATACATATTATTATTTAATTCATGTGCCTGTGTGTGCCTGTGAGCTGTGCAACCTGAGTGCTGGAAATCAAACTCCTGTCCCCCAGAAGAGCAGTAAACACTCTTAATTGCTGACCCACCTCTCCAATAGGCTGGGATTCTTTTGTGATAAAATTCAAACCATAGATCTGTGCTTCAAAGCAGGTGTTTATGACAAAGGCAGAAATGAGAAGATCTGACATTTAAATGCTCAGCCCCTAAGTCAACGGCAGTTGAAGGACATCCGGTGAGTCAGGCACATCTCATAGGAAAACCAGAACCGGCAAGAAACCACTGGAAACAGAGTAAGCCCAGACTCTTCTCCGCTCACTTTACAGATATGTAAAAATAACTTTTATTTGCCTGATGCAGTTATTGTCTTCAAAGCTTACTGCCTTTGCAAAGGCCTAGTCCTGGAAGCCTCTAGCCTCTGTACAATCTATTCTAGGCCTAGAATGTTTTCGGCCTCTCAGACTTGATGAATAACTTCATAGTTCGAAGTTCGTTCTGAGCTCAGCTGTTCTGGCTCAAACTCCTCTCCGAGCTGACTGATTCAATCTGGCTTCTCTGGGCCTCTCATTGAATCGTCCTGCTTGGCCTCTAACTAAGTCTAGCAATTTGTTCTAATCTTTTGGCTCCTTCTTATTCACTGGCTCTTTTTATTTTTTCCTGTGTCTAGCTTGTTCCTTCTTCAACCTGTCTGTGTAAATCTCTCCTGGAAAAACTACTTCCTTCTCTGCAGTGTCCCTCAAGTAGCTTCCCTTTCCTCTCTGAGAGGTGGGTTCTCCTACTCTGTCATATCTTTCTCTGATTCATCTCTTTGTCTGCCACTCAATTAGACATCACTTTCAAACATGGCTGCTTTCTTCTACACACTAAGGTTACCTTCATTGATTTTGAATTAATGGTGTGTGCTAAGAGTGTGTCTGTGTTCCAGTCAGATGGATTAAAGGTGTATGGTATGTTATAGCCTGAGCCACACCACAACTAGAAACAGATTTTTCAGTAAATAACACAATCTTCGGGTTTACAGTGTGGCCAAATATCCTGCAACACAGATCTGTTAACGTAGGGCTGTGACACCACAACCAAAAATAGTGCAACACTAGGAAAGTGGGTCAGAAGGGAGGTCAGGCCAGCCTGGGTTTTGCAGTGAGACCTCATTTCAAAAACCCCATAAAAATGGGTCAGGCTTATCATCCCAGCATTCAGAAGGCTGCAGCAGGAGTTGGAGGCCAGCCTGACCTCTTACAATCCTCCTGACTCAGCTTTCTGAGTGTTGGGATTACAGATGGGGGCCAACACAGATGGATGATGTAATTTGTTTTCTTATTTTTAAGATTTTTTTCTAATCATGCATATATGTATGTGTATATATGCACATAAATTCAGGTGCGCTAGGAGGCTAGAGGAATTAAAGCCAGGTTATCTGCTAGAGTAGTGTATGCTCTGAACCCCTGAGCCATCTCCAGATCTTCATTTGTTTGTTTCTTTCTCTGATTTTTGAGACAGGGTCTTTCTATGGAGCCCTGGCTGTTCTGTATTTCACTATGCAGAACAGGCTGACCTTTTAATTCACCTGCCTCTGCCTCCCAGGCCCTCAGATCAAAGGTGTGTGACATCATGACCAACTCCTAATTTTCTTTCTTAAGTGAAGTTAGATACTATTTCTTAGGCTTAAAGGAATTTGCACTTTTAGTTTAACTTTTTTGAGATTTTATTCATTTTCATTTTATGTGTATGGGTGATTTGCCTTCATGCATGTCTGTGCGCCAAGTACATGTGGTGCCTGTGGAAGGCCAGAAGAGGGTGTCATTTTCCCTGGGGCTGAAGTGACAGTTGTGAGCTGGGTATAGAACCTAAGTCCTCTGGAAGTCTTTTTTTTTTTTTTTTTCTTTGGTTTTTCGAGACAGGGTTTCTCTGTGTAGCCCTGGCTTTCCTGGAACTAACTCTGTAGACCAGGCTGGCCTCGAACTCGGAAATCCGCCTGCCTCTGATTAAAGGCGTGCGCCACCACCGCCCGGCTCCTCTGGAAGTCTTAACCCCTGAGTCATCTTTCTGGTCCCCATTTACATCTTTAAAAACTATATATTTTGTTCATTTTTCATTTTAAAGAGAAAATGGAAGTGAAGTGATTGACAAACTTGTGCAAGAAAACTTAAATAATTACCACCTGAACTTGGCCAGATGTGCAGGAGAGTGAGGAGAATTACGGCACTCCAGTGACCCAGACTGGCGGATTGAGAGTTTGAGGTCAACATGTGGGCCCTATCTCAAAAAAAAAAAAAAAAATTTAAAAAGGAAAGGGGGAAAAATCTGAACCTTGGGTCTCTCACCACTGGAGTCTGATTCCTGATATCACCCGGTAGAAGGAAAGGACAGGATTCTATGGGCTGTCCTCTGACCCTCCTCGTACACAGAAGCTAATAAATTTACACACACACACACACACACACACACACACACACACACACACACACACACACACACACACAGCATGCTAATACATTTTTAAAAAGGGAAATGGCTCAGTACTCTTCATTTCCCTTTGCTGCTATTGCTGTATTATACCAGTAGAGGGCACAGGTGAGACGCTACAGGTGCAGATGGCTTCCTGCTTCTGCTCAACTTCTGAAATGCACCAGGCTTGAAACAGATGACAGAGACTTGTCTCTCCCTGGGCTTGGGGTAGGTGGCGATGCCTACTTGTAATGGTAGCACTCAGGGAGATGAGTAGGAAGATCTTAAGGAATACACAAACACCAGCGGACTGGCAATGCAGCTCACTGGTGGAACACTTGCCCGGAGTTCTAGTAACTCACCCATCACCAAATCTGTTAAAATCACTGTTAGTGGTCATGATGGCTCCTTAAGTTCTTACTATACACATTCTTCATGTTCAAGTTTTTGTAAATAATCAAAAATGTTGGAGGGCAAAGCAACTCGATTCCCTAATTGACAGCTACTGATGTCTCCCTTGTGCCTGGCCAGCTGTAGCTGTCACCCAAACAGCCAGTGCTCTTATTCCAGGACAAGCTGTCCCAAACACTCCACTGAAGCCTGGAGACAAAAGCAATCTTCACAGTCCACAACAGCCTTGGCACCTCAACCAGTTTTGGTTTGTTTTTGAGACAAGGTCTTTCTACATAGCCCTCTCTGTCCTAGAAGGATGTAGCCCCAGCTATCCTTGAAGTATGTAGATCAGGCTGGCCTGGAACTCACAGGAATCCATTTGTCTCTGCCTCCTGCATGCTGAGGTTAAAGGTGTCCATGAACACGCTTGGGTATGTAGGTCATTTTTTGCTGTTTTGTTTTTTGAGGTAGGTTTTCCCCTGTAGCTCAGGCTCGTTTGTAATTCACCAGATAACCAATGCTGGCCTTAAATTTGTAATGATCCTCCTGCCTCTGTCTCTCTTGAGTTCTGGGATTACAGGCAAGAGCTACCCTGTCTGACTTGTTTGCTTGTTTCTGAGATCAGGTCTGGCCTGAAACTTTTTATATACACAAGCAGGACTTGAACTTGCAGTGATTCTCCTGCTTCAGATCCTGGCCTAAGAGCTGGCCAGTGTTGAGGACTAAAGACTCTCCAAACATGAGGCTAACTGGAAGCTATGCCAGCCACTGCTGAGAGCTTCCTAGGTCCACAATGCTGTAGCGTTAAGGCTGTGGGTGGATACTGAGGTCTGTGCGGGAACTCCAGCTTTACAGGACGTCACTTGCTGCTGTCCGCACCTGTTTACTGTGGCAACACAACTGCTGCCAAGCATTAAGGGAAACAAACTGCTGGGGCTTGGAACTCAGAACTTCTTGTCCACCCAGGATTTCTGTCCTGGTAGAGCACAAGGATTATAACTAATACACAGATATATAACACTATAATATATCAGTTATATAGCTGGCAGCAGTCAGCAGCTCCCCATCACTCTACCCCTGGGCAAGTTTGTAGTAGAATGCGTCTCGTGAGATCCTCCCTATGAGGAGCTTTCTCTGGCACTCTGAAAGGTTATTGTCAAGTTCTAGAGAGAGTATATACTTACAGAAAGGGTCATAGGTTGAGTCCCATAGGGTATGGCATTTCTCCAAGATCTGCATCTCATCTTTAGGTGGAAAGGGTAGCTGTCCTTCCTTATGTCATTTTTCTTTTCCTATTCTTTACATTTACCTATTGTTTAGTGTGTGTGTTGTGAACCACATGGTTGTGAGCCACCATGTGGTTGCTGGGAATTGAACTCATGACCTCTGGGAAAGCAGCCAGTGCTCTTAACCGCTGAGCCATCTCTCCAGCCCGACATTCTTTTTTTGTTTGTTTGTTTGTTTGTTTTTTGAGACAGGGTTTCTCTGTATAGCCTTGGCTGTCCTGGAACTCACTTTGTAGACCAGGCTGGCCTCGAACTCAGAAATCTGCCTGCCTCTGCCTCCCAAGTGCTGGGATCAAAGGCATGCACCACCACTGCCTGGCAGAGGACAACTTTCAAGAGCCAGTGCTTTTCTACCATGTGGGTACTGGGGATGGAACTCACATGGTTAGTGTCTGCTGAAAGCACTCTATCTGCTTAGCCATCTTCTTAGTCTATTCTCTCTCTCTCTCTCTCTCTCTCTCTCTCTCTCTCTCTCTCTTTCTCTCTTTCTCTCCCTCTCTCTCTGTCTCTATCTCTATCTCTCTGGCATTTTGCAAGAGGTTTTCCCTACATAGCTCAGGATGACTTCAAACTCAAGATCCTCCTGCCTCAGCCTCCCTAGTGTTTGGATTATTACTAGGTGTAAGCTATCACACCTAGCTTCATATTGCATTCTTTAGGAAAAGAAAATTCTTTGAAAACTTTGAGTAATAGCCTCAGTGTGGTGGTGATGTATACCTATAATCCCAGCACTCGGGATACAGAAGCAAGCAGATCTCTATGAGTTCGAGGCTAGCTTGTTCTACAGAGTGAGTTCCAGGAGAGCCAAGGCTACACAGAAGCCCTGTCTTTGAAGCAAGCAAGCAAGAAAAAAAAAAAAAAACAAAAAACAACAAAAAAAAACCAACAAAAAAAACCCCAAACCAACCAAACAAACAAAAATCCCAAAAAACCAAACCAAAACAAAAAAAACAAAGAAACCCAAACAAAACAAAACAAAACAAAACAAAAAAACACCAAAATTTTGAGTAGGGAGACGGATTAATCTCAATTTTCCCGTAAAGAACTTTCTTCCTCACCCAGACATGAAGTCCAGGTCTCACTAGAGAGCATGAGAGAGTGCAGAAGTCACCAGTACTCTGAGGGCAAAACATGTGCAGTTCCTCTGGAACTTGCCAGGGGACTTGAGGCTGAGAGGTGATAGCATGGTAACTGGCCGGACCATAGAACCCAGGATCTTTGACAGTGGAAACAGATAGAACATTTTCCCATTGAGCAGGATTTAGTGCTGGCTAACGTGGAACATTTTGTATGTGTGTGAACGCTTGGCCCTTGTATGGGACCTGCTGCCTCCCACACATTCTCACTGCCACACCTTCCCCACTCTGAGGACTGTCCGCTTAAACTGTGAGCCCTGACAAACCCTTCCTTAAGTCACACTGGTCAGGTATTTGTCACGGCAACAAGTAAGATAACAAATACATTGACTTTTCCTAGCCTCTGCCACTGAGGTGCCCTCAGCCCACGTTCTGTTTCTTTCTGAGTTGTTATTGACTGATAAGGCAGGCCCTGGCGTTAGCAGCCTTACCATATATTCATTCCAGGAAGTCCTTTCTAGAGATTTCCTGTATTGTAGTCCTCCTTGTTTTCTAGATTTATTGAGGTATAGTTTAGATTTTTTTCAAAGTTTATGCTTATGAGTGTGTTGTCTGTGTGATGCATATTAACCTTGGTGTTCATGGAGGGCATCAGATCCCCTGTAACTAAGGCTGTGGATGGTTGTGAACCACCATGTAGGTGCTTGGAGCCAAACCCAGGTCCCATGCAAGAACAAGTGCTCTTAACCAATGAGCCATCTTGCCAGTCAGTTGAGGTCTAGTTCAAATACAGTAAAATTCATCTGTCTTAAGTATAGAGTTAAAATTTCCTCAGCTTCAACTTTTTTTGTTGTTGTTGTTTTGTTTTTCCGAGACAGGGCTCCTGGCTGTCCTGGAATTCACTCTGTAGACTAGGCTGGCCTCGAACTCAGAAATCTGCCTGCCTCTGCCTCCCAAGTGCTGGGATTAAAGGTGTGTGCCACCACAGCCCGGCCAGCTTCAACTTTTTTTGTTAGCTTGAAGTGGGCCTTTGAGGTTTCTAGTACTGACACAGTGTGACTTTCTAGTCCTCACGTTTCGTCTGTTTATTTACTTCCTTTGGTGTGTGCGCCTGTACGTGGGTCTAGGTGTGCATGCTTGCATGTATGTATTTTAAAAACTAAACATACACAAATATAAAATACCTTGGGGAAAAAAATATATGTATATTCTCGTGTTTGCCGCTAGTGGGAGTAAGTTTCTTTTGTCCTTGCCGACAGACTACAGAAACTTTGAGCCGGAAGCAGAGGGTCGGAAGCCAAGGTCAGAGGGCACACACCTATAAACCAAGAGGAACCCTAGTGACCTCTTCCAGAGACTACTGGCACTGTTGCCAACTGCGCAGGCGCACGGAAGCCACGGGCGCGGTGGGCGGCGGCGAGAGGCGATTGGCTGAATGCCGAGGCTCCGCCTCTCAGTGCGTCAGAGACCCGGTCGGCGGGTTAGTCTGCAGGTTCGGGTCGTTCTGGCGCCGTTGGGTCCGGTGTGGTGCCAGGGGCTTGTCCGGCAGTCACGCTCGCTGGGAACGGAGGATTGTTGTCTGTGAGTCCGAGGGCGCGGGGGGTCGGGGGTCGGGGGCAACTCCGGCAGCTGTATCGTCCGGCTGGCCAGAAGCCAGGCCTGCTTCTCAGCCACGTCCCCGTCCCGCTAGCGTCCCGGCCGTGGAGGCGACGATTTGAAGGGACCCGAGTCTGGGGACTTGAAGGGACCCTGGTCTCGGCTCGACAGTAGGGCAAAGCTGGGCGAGCTGAAACGAGGGGGCTGCGCCATTGGCGGGGTCGTTTTTGGCGCGCTCTGGTGTTTGCTCTTCCTATTGGCTGGCGCACGCCGCGTTGGGCGGGGCTAGTGCGCCCGCGGAAGTTTGCTGTCGCGGAGTCGGGTTTGGCGTGTCCAGGGATTGCGCTGGGTATAGAACCCCCGGCCTGCTCCCCAACAGCAGCAAACGCTACTCCTGAGAAAAGGGCATTGAGTCCTGCGTCTGCCATCCCAATGGTGCCGCTGTAGGTGATAGTAGGTTCTCTGACACTGATTCTATGCTCATGCATGACTCACCAATGATACCAGGACCTTGGGCCACTGTCTGCATTATCCAAGTCTGGGCCTGGTGGTAGTGCTCAATCCTCCTGCCCAGAAGGTTGAGGAAAGAGGTACAGGAGTTCAAGGTTAGCTTTGCCTACTTAGCCATTTCAAAAGAAAAGAAGAAACACATCTAGGTTCCTGCGAATAGGTTTGCGATCAGGTTTTATCAAAGTGAAATAGAATAGGAAATAGAACACCACTTTGGCCGGGCTATAAGTTGTGTTTATTTGCATACATGCGTGAGTGCTAGGGCACAATGTAAATAATTAATTACACGTAAGTAAGAGTCGGGGGCTACAGTTTAAGCACCGTTTCCCCCAGCCTCCTTTTAAATACAACTTAGTCTTAAGTTTGCTGCGTAGCTGACAATAGCCCTGAATTCTTTTTCTGCTGCTTCCCAGCTGCTGGTATTACGGACTTCTGCCACTAGGTCTGGTTATACAGTACCAGGAACTGAGCTGAACCTTTGCATTGTATTCATCGAGCTACATCTTCATCGGAGCCAAAAGATCTTTTTTGTTTGTTTTTGTTTTTGTTTTTTTGTTTTGTTTTTTTGAGACAGGATCTTGGTTGTGTAGCCTAGGTCAGTCTCCAATTTGATAGGCTCCTATCTCCACCACGTTCCAGGATAGCAGTCAAGTAGCAGCAGGATAGCATGACAAGTAGGATGCTATTCTTTAGGGTCGACCTGAATGTGCCTAAGTGTCTGTTTTACTTTTCCTAGTGTCCCTTTCTCAGATCTTTTTCAGATCTCTGTAGTTTGTTCAGGACAGCATGTCATTGTAATAGTGGTTCTACCATAAAGTAGTAAGTTATTTGTGGTGTAAATAATTTAAAAAAAAAATCTAGATTTCAACTTCAGATATAAAGCATATTTAAATCACCTTTTTTCTTGTGCTTTGCCAGCTGAAAAATGAATCTCAGTATGAAGCAGAAACAGGAAGGAGCCCAAGAGAATGTGAAGGTATGCAATGGAGCCACTTAAATGTGCTTGATTAGGAGGTAAAGATTTGTTGTGTTGCCCAGGCTGGCCCTAAACCCCTGGGGCTCAGATGACTTCCTCCAGCTGCAGAGTAAACTGAGTGTACTCTTGTATATACTTTTAGGAAGAGGGTTTGCAGACCATCAGGTTGTTTTCTGAAAAGGTTAAGATTTAAGTATATGAGTAAAACTTGGAGTCTAGAAGTCTGCTACTGTAGAGCACTGCGTGTTTAGAGAAAGAATATAATAGTATTCATTCTGTGGGCCATCCTTTAGAAAGCTTATGTCTGTAAAGTGGAAATCTTGGAAGTGGTGTGTGCAAATGTATGACAGCAGCAGAGTTGGCCTCTGTTTGGAGACTTGATTAATCTGTAATCTACATTATATCTGAAATGTTGTTATAATATTTGCTCTCGTGGTAGCTGGCATTTGTCCCTCAGTTACATAGTGAGATAATAATCAACAATAGAAACTTTACCGTGGGAAAGGTGAACTTTGTCATGTGAAGTACAGTAACTTTCTCACGCTGGTGTGGTGTCATGTTCTTGCTAACCTTGTTTGAGTATTTACCATTGTTTGCTATCCCATGGTGGCAGTATAACTAGTGTTTTTTTTTTTTTCCCTAATAACATTTTCAAATCAGGAACTACATAGGGGTATTTACATATTATAAAGAAGGCAACTTTTTGTTTTTAAAATAATAGCTTGGGAATTTTAGAAGGTTATTTTGGAGGGGCTTGTTTTGAGGTAAAGTCTTACTAATAGCCTTGGCTGTCCTGAAATTCATAGAAATATCTCTGCCTTCTAAGTGACAGGTGTATGCCACCAAGTATGGCTTGTTTTTATTACTGTTGTTTATTTTTTGATGTAGGTTCTCAGTAAGTGGCCTGGTTAGTGTGGCACTCATTATGTAGACTGCTGGCTGGCCTTGAACTCAAGAGTGTCCACCTGCCTCTCAGCCTACCAAGTGCTGGGATTACAGGTTTGTTCTACCAGTCTGGGCCACAGTATTTTAATTTGCCTAAAGCACAGACATTTTATCAGTGTCCTAATGAATGGGCTTATAGCAAAACTGCTTCTATTGCCAGGGTCTACCATTACCCACACTGCACTTCCTTCCACCTACAGTTCTACCTACAGTTCCACCTACAGTGCCACCTACGATTCTATGTACAATGTGTTACTAAAAGTTACATTTCTGGTGTCGGGCATTGTGGTACACACCTTTAGTCCCAGCACTCAGAAGGTAGAAGCAGGTGGATCTCTGAGTTCAAGGCCAGCCTGGTCTGCATAGTGAGTTCCTGGACAGGCAGGCCTAGGTAGAGAGACCCTGTCTCCGCTAAATGAATGAAGTGGGATCTCTGGAATATATATGATAAAAAGGAGAAACTGACTTTTACAAGTTGCTCTCTGATCTCTACATGTGTGTATGAGCATACACACAAATTTAATAAAATATCTTAAATTATATTTCTGTATTAGTGTTTCTATTGCTGTGATAAGGCACCATGACCTGATGGTGATGGTACATGCCTTAATTGCAGTAGTTGGGAGGCAGATATAGGTGGATCTCTGAGTTAAAGCCAGACTCTGGTCTACAGAGTAAGTTCCAGGATAGCCCCAACTACACAGAGAACCCTGTCTCAGAAAAACCAAAACAACAACAATAAACACACCATGAGCAAAATCAAACAGGAGGAAAGAGTTTATTTCAGTTTCTGTGTCTCGAGTCACAGTCAAACACTTGAGAGGGCAGAACAGGAACTCAAGGCAAGGCCATACAGGAACTGGCTTCTCCCCTAATCCCTCACTTCTAATCCCTAGCCCCAGGGATAGCATTGGCAACAGCTGAGCCCTTCACATGGACAATCAATCAAGAAAATGCCCTCTCCTGCCTTGCCTATAGGCCACCATGATGAGAGCATTTCATCAGATGAGATTCCCTCTTCCCAGATATGTTCTGGGTTTTTTTGTTTGTTTGTTTGTTTGGTTTTTTGTTTGTTTGTTTTTTTAATTAACCAGCAGTGTTTTTTTTAACAAATGTCCATTACTGTTTGGGAATATTTATAGTTCTGAGATGAATCTTTTTTTATTAGAGAAAATATTTTGTGGTTTAACTTGCCTTTTCTCTCAGTGTTTACCTCTTATAAGTAGAGTGTTTGTAAATTCCCAATTTGGAAGATTTTTTTTTTAAAGAATTTTTTAGTCTTGTGTGTGTGTGTCTGTCATATAGTGTTTGAACTGTCAATACTACCATAGAAAGTATGTTATGTATGTTTTACCTAAGATAAGTTGACTGTGATTACAGTAAGACTATGTGTCAGAATGAGAAAAGTTATATGTGTATCTGGTTTGGATCTTAGAGCCCAAAGAAATTAAGGATTTCTTCAAATTTTATTATAATCTTGGGAGATAAGTCTGCTGGTTGATTAAGCCACTATCTTGCTTGGATACAGCATTGTAAGATTATATATATAGCAGGCCAAATCTTGTGTTCTTAGTGATTTTTTTTTTCAAATCCTAGTAAGACTAAGTCTAACTCTATAAAAACTCAGAAAGTAATCTTACAGCAGTAACCAGATAATGAATCATCTTGACTTTTAGAACAGTCCTGTCCCAAGGAGAACGCTGAAGATGATTCAGCCTTCTGCAGATGGATCTCTTGTTGGCAGAGAAAATGAGGTATGTGTACAGGACCAGGATGGATGGCTGGGTGGCAGATGGCCAGTCTGCATTAGACATTCCCCAGACTTTCTTAAAAACGAATCTTTTCTTTATTGTAGCTAAGCTGTAGTTTAATTCTAACCAAAATAGTTGCTGTAAATAAAATTTCTAAAATAATATACATTCTGGTAATGTTTTAAACAATCACATTTATGGATTGAAGCAGTAGCTCTGTGAAAGCATACTACTCTTCCAGAAGACCTGAGTTCAGCTCCCAGTGGGGAACTCACAACTGCCTGTGACTCTTCCTTAAAGGGATGGGATACCCTCTTCTGGCCAAGAACTTCACACAAATGTATAAACTCACGCATAGATATAAAAATGTAATATAAAATCTAAAAAAATACAGCTATTTTGTGTCTGCACATAGCCATGTGGGTATGCCTGTGTGTGCATAGACTTTAAAGCACATAAGTGCCACAGTCCACAACTGGAGTCAGAGGAGCTCTTAGGACTCTGCTTCTTTCACTGTATGGATCCCCTGGATCGAATACAGGTTGTCAGTCTTGGTTGCAAGTGCCATCTGTTACCTGATGAGCTAACTCAACAGCCCTATTTTGGTAGTTTAGAATTGTATAACTTAAAAAAAAAAAAAAAAAGGATTCTTAACTATACAAATAAATAATATAGCTTTTTTTGTTCACCAAATCTAAGCAAATATGTGTTTTTATTACAGTTGCCAAAAGGCTTGTCCAAAAGGAAGCTTTGGGATGACCAGTTAACATCTAAGACTTCAAGCTGTGGTCCAGAAGCTAATGAAAATAAAGATGTAGGAGGCCTCACCCAGGAAGCATTTGATCTTATGATTAGAGGTATGCAAAAAGAACATAGCTATGTCAGCCAATCCTGGCTATTTACTTTGAGAGAAAAGATCTGAGTGGATGGTTTTCAGCTGACATTCATTCTAAAGCCAAGAAAAAAGCCAGGTTCAAAACTAAGTGTTTTAGTTAGGAGAGACGACAGAGGTTCTGGTTAGTCAACAAAATGATGGACTGGGTATTAGGACTATCTTGTACTGCACTGGTACAATTAGGAATAATTATGCTCTAGCTGTATTTTGAGAGAAAAGTTTTATTTTAACAGGAAGGGTGATATGTAGGAGGAGCTAAGGGGGAAGGAGTACCGAGAGGAAAAGACAGAGTAAGGAGAGGAGAAGATGGAGAGAAGCTGGGTGATGAGAGAGAGAAAGAGAAAGGGGGGGGGGGCATGTAGGCAGATGTTCATGTGTTTCCACCAGTCAAAGATGGTTGGTATATCTAGGTTGGGTATTGGGTTACACTTCTGATTGAGCAGTACCAAACTTATAGAGCCTTTGATTAACATTTTTTAAAAAATTGTATAAAAGCAAAAAGGAAAAGGGCATGGGATAGGGGTTTTCTAGGGAGGGGAAATGGGGAAAGGGGATGGCATCTGAAATGTAAATAAAATATAAAATAAAATAAAATAAAGAACATAGCTATATCTTAAAAGGTTAAATGATGATGAAGGGTTTATACTATTTGGTGGGGTTACTGTTTGATAATTAAAAATTTTGTGTTGTAAATATGAAAATTCTCTAAGTTTGGACACACGGGTCCATTTGTTTGGCAAGATCCCAATGTGGGTGAAATATTAAAAGAACAGGACAGTGACTGAGTTGGCATGTCAGAGTAAATTGCGTTGGGATCTTCAAGACCCAGAAATGGGCTTTTCAGAAAAGTGTTAATGGAGAATGGATTTGAATATTCCAAGAGAACACTAAGTAATGGGACCAGTGGAAACATCTGGGAAAGGGGTGAAGGTGAATGAGAAATAGACCTTCCTTCCTCTTTCTCTCTCTCTCTCTCTCTCTCTCTCTCTCTCTCTCTTGTTCTTTTTTCTTTCTTCCTTTTTTATTTTATTTTATTTATTTTTTTTTTTTTAATATTTTTCTTGAGACAGGGTTTCTTTGTAGTCCTGGCTATTCTGGACCTCTAAGAAAAAGGCTGGCTTCCAAATGAGAGATCCACCTGCCTCTGCTCCTGATATCAAAGTGCTGATATCAAAGGCGTGTGCCACCACTGCTAGCCCAAACACTTTTAATAAGTTTAATAAGTGGTAGTTTTTAATGGAGGAGTAGTGGAAATCAGAAGAGGAAACTGATGATGTTTTAGAAACATTGTAGTTGGACTTTTTTTTTTTTTTTTTTTTTTTTTTTGTGAGACAGTGAGACATACTGCAGCCCAGACTGTCCTAGAACTCAGTGTGTAGTCCCAGTCTTGCTTCCACCTCTCCTGGGACAATCTTTTTTTTTTTTTTTTTTTTTTTTTTTTTTTTTTTTTGGTTTTTTTCGAGACAGGGTTTCTCTGTGTAGTCCTGGCTGTCCTGGAACTCACTCTGTAGACCAGGCTGGCCTCGAACTCAGAAATCTGCCTGCCTCTGCCTCCCAAGTGCTGGGATTAAAGGCGTGCGCCACCACCGCCCAACTCCTGGGACAATCTTGAGCTGCCACACATGGGTCATTGGTGAGACTTTTTTTTCCTCTGTGTTGGTTAGAGGTCATGAGAAATTTAAGCACAGGTTTGCTCAAGGTAACAGGAACTGGTAGGTTTGATCTGAGTTGCTCCACGTGTTACAAGGAAGTTTAGAAGCAGAAAGTACTTCAGTTGGGCAAAATTAGAAATGGGCAACTAGCTAGATCCACAGCAGCTTTGTTGTGGGGCAGCATAAGAAACAGGACGTGTAATATTTGTTCCTGGGTAGGTTAGGATCAGTCACGGGCTAGCTCCATACTCAGCAAAAACATGACTGCCACAGTCATCGGTGATCATGCACTGTCCTAGAATTGAAAGTACCAGCATATTTCTAACTTTAGAATTTCAGTGGGATTATCAGAATTAAAGGACTTCCATAGAGTGCCTGAGTTTGGTCGAACCTGTTGGTAGTGCATTGGTGTACTCTTGAAAAGAAAGACCTTGTGTATATTTTAGAAGAGAGTAAATAGGAGGCAGGTTCCTTACAGGGTGAATGGAAAAACCAAGTGTGGAATGGAGAAGGGAAGGATGAACTCTGTTCCAGTTCAAGGATTGGACGCTCTGATTACATCGTGAGAAAATAAAAATTAGATTGGGAGTTTTCAATAGAAATGAAATTACTGCTTTTTTTTTTTAATGGCTTAAGGTTGTCTTTATTTTTATTTATTTATTTATTTGGGTTTTTTTTTTTTTTTGAGTTTTGTATTAAAAATTTTTTTTTTAATTAGATATTTTATTTACACTTCAGATGGCATCCCCTATCCCCATTCTGCCCCCATATTTGGTTTTTTCGAGACAGAGTTTCTCTGTGTAGTCCTGGCTGTCCTGGAACTCAACTCTGTAGACCAGGCTGGCCTCAAACTCAGAAATCTGCCTGCCTCTGCCTCCCAAGTGCTGGGATTAAAGGCGTGCACCACCACACCTACCTAGGTCTTTTTTTTTTTTTTTAAACAAGGCCTTGTGTTCAGTCTAGGTATACTCTGCCACAACCAGGCTTATAGCACTGATTTTTACATACAACACTAATTTTTTTTTTCCCAGAAAACCCATCTTCTCAGTATTGGAAAGAAGTGGCAGAACAACGGAGGAGCGCTCTCTATGAAGCACTTAAAGAGAATGAGAAAGTAAGCATTGTTTCACACATCAGCGTAGTGAAGCTACCATAGACTAGCTTGAATGTTGGTCTAAGGGAAGTTTGGCTGTGTGGGTAAAATGAGTCAGGCTATGTTACTGCATGGGAGGCTCAAGATCAGAGCAGTTCTATGGAATACTGAAATTCTGTTCTTATACAGCTTCATAAAGAAATTGAACAAAAGGACAGTGAAATTGCCCGACTGAGAAAGGAGAATAAAGACTTGGCAGAAGTAGCTGAACACGTACAGTACATGGCAGAGGTAATCGAGGTAGGTCATCCCACAGTCACGGGTTCAGCTATTGGCCATGTTGCCATCAGTGAGTGTTCAGCCTTGTGATGGGATTCCCAATCACTGCTGAGGTTTGGATAGAGCGGTTATTTATCCTCTAGGGTTTCCTTTTCCTTACCTGTAAACTGGGAGTGAAATGCCCCCACGTGGGAAAGATAGAAAAAGTTACTCTATTGCACAATTGACATGTTTCTAGGTTTTATTCTTTTTATAAGCATGATATCAGCTATCATTTATAAAGTAGTAGTATCATTTATAAAGGCTTTGTGGCTTCATCTGACTTTTTAAATTTGGGAAGTAGCTGATTGTTTCTCAGAATCAGCCTGACTTCTGTGACTTTACCAGGCTTGTCTTGACCCACATTTTCAGTTTTCTTGTATGTGCAAATCACATTCATCTTACCAATGGGAATAAAGATTTTCAAGTCAAATCTTCTGACATTAAATGCTTCCTTAATATTTTAGAATCATGACAGTGTTTGTTTTTAACCGTTTTTAAGTATGTGTAAGTATGTGCAGAGAGTCTAGCCTGGAGCTGGAGGTAGTGACACCTGGCATGGCTGCTGGGAAAACTGGTCCTTGGATGGAGCACTGCATGCTCTAACCACTGAGTCATCTCTCCAGCCCCGCATGACAGTCTTTGAAGTACTGAACTAGCCCCCTGTGGCTTTAAAAGTCCAGTTCCCCAGTAAGAACACACAGTTCTGTGGGTTCCCAGAGAAGTACTTTTTTTTTTTTTTTTTTTGGCTTTTTGAGACAGGGTTTCTCTGTATAGCTCTGGCTGTCCTGGAACTCACTCTGTAGACCAGGCTAGCCTCGAACTCAAAAATCCACCTGCCTCTGCCTCCAAGTGCTGGGATTAAAGGCGTGCACCACCACTGCCTGGTGGCGAAGTACCATTTTAAGTCGTGCTTTGGGAGAAGCTCAGTCAGTGCTTTAAAAGAACCAGCAAATTCCCGTGAATTTTGCTGAAATATGGTATAGCACCTGTATATAGACTTCCATGTACTGTAAGTGAATAACAGGCAGATTGTGGCTTAAGTATGATGAGCAGTAACAGATTTCAGTTTTGAGGTCTTGACAATAAATTATTGGTTTATTCCTTAAAAGAGGCTGAGTAATGAACCTTTGGGTAACTTTGAATCACCGGATAGTCAAGAATTTGATTCTGAAGAAGAAACTGTTGAGTATGCAGAGCTGGAAGACTCAGAAACTGGGACGTGTGCTGAAGAGACTGTGTCTTCCTCCACGGATGCCGAGCCATGTACATGAGGTGTGAGGCGCACCTCTAGCCTTGCCCTTTGGTATAGCTCTTGGTAAATTAACGACACGATGGAAGTGCTGGAATCCAGGTTTGAATCCTGGGGCTATTACTACATTAAAATACAGATAGCATGTATTTTTAACTTGTTTTATGTAAATAGCATTTTCGTTTTTGTCAGTGTCAGATGTGAATTGTGTATATTAAATAAACTTCAATTTCCTATTGAACATTGTATGTCATGGAGAATTAAGTGCATCTGTTTCTAAGTATTTTATTGTTTTGCTGTCATAGAGTTGGGAAGTGAACTTACTGCTCTTGTCTGGGCTGAGATGGCTGAGTATCTGTTGATCTAACCTCAGGATCTCTGAGTACTGTTGATTTTCATGCTAGCAAATTCTTAGTAATGTGAAGCACCTACTTTTCTAAAGCTTCCCCACATGACTTTGATTAGGGATGTAGAGGCTTGCTTAACTCACATGATCATAATAATTTTGAATGTTCAAATGATTAGGTAGTGGGTGAGAGGGATAGTTTTCAAAAGCAAGGTGATGTGCAGTAGAAGCACAGTGAGAAACACCAGGGAGCTGGAAGTCTGGAAATAGACACTCATGTGACTCAGAGGAGTGAGGAAGAGAAGAGAACACTGTTAGGACAGCGTGCAGCAATGGGGGTGACATTATGCTCTGATGGGCTTGGAGGAGTGGTTCTGGGAGTTGATGACAGCACTGTCTACCTTTACCTTTATTATGTCTTATTGTGTATGTGGAGTCGGTTCTTCCACCTTCTTGGTCCTAGAGAAGGGTTGCTAGGCTTAGCAGCAAGAGTCTACCTATTGAGCAATGTTGCCAGCCCTAATATTGACCTTTAAAGGATTATTTTAGGTGTGTTTCCTTATAGAACTTTAATTTTCCTACCTCCAATATTGAGGTAAAGTCTGTCTTAGTATTACTGTGAGGAAAAAAGACTACTGTGTGTGAAGTAAATGCTTAAAAAATGAAGCTATTATTGGACTGGGAATGTAACGCAGCCAAGCCCTTGCTTTGCATGCACAAAGCACTGATTTAACCCCATCCATGGAAACCTGCAAGGCAGCATGCTCATCCATTCATGCAGTTTGAATCATTCGTTTGGCTTGTGGCAGTATATCACCCAGTGAACCTCTTAACTCCACCTACTACATGTGACCCATGGGAATGATACCTAGCTAAGGATAGTAGGGTTGAGTGTGTACTAGCTATAGCATAGGGCAGAGGAGTCAGCATGTAGCTTGGTGGTTATAGTGATGGGATTTGTGCTGTCTGAGACTAGAGAGAAGCCAGGTGAGCTTGATGCCTCTGCAAAAGTTTGTAGCAGTAGAAACACTTGAAAAAAAACATTTTTATTTTTTTGAGTTTGAGCTGGGGAGAGTATCCTGTGGTTAAGAGCAGTTGCTGCTTTTACAGAGGACCTGGATTCAGTTCCCAGTCACCTACCTAGTAGCTCGTAAATGCCTGTTACTCCAGGGATCCAGTGTCTTCCAAAGCCACCAGGCTGTCACACACAAACATACATACAAGCAAGAGGAATTGGGGTTTTTTTGGCCATTTGTGTATGGGTCACACACATGTGCCCTTAGACATGTGTGTAGGTCAGAGGAAAATTCATGGGAGTTGCTTCTCTTCAACTATATGATTCCAGAGACTGAACTCCACTCAGAGGTTTGGGGGCAGGTGCCTTTACCTGCTGAGCCATCATTGCACCTGTGCTGAAAGCACTTATTTATTTATATTGAAACTAGATGCTTCTCTCATACAATACATCCCAACCAATTTCCCCTCTCTCCTAGCTTTTCCCCCACCTTCCTTCCCCACCAGATCCACTCTCCTCTGTTTTCTTTTCAGGCAAGAGCAGGCCTCCAAAAGAAAATAGCCAAACAGAACAAACAAAATAAAATAAGACAAGGTGGACAACCTCATTTTGAGGCTGGACAAGGCCCAATAGGAAAAGAATCAGAGACATATCCACTTCTGTTATTAGGACTCATAAAATACCCGAATATCCCAATTCCTGCAGTCTAACTTTAATTTTTTTAAACCTTATTTTTAATGATGATTCTTAAATGTTTAATTTTTTTTTTTTTTTTTTTTTTGAGTCCATTACCCACCAGAGGTTGTGGAAAAGAAGTTATGGGGGAATGGACCTGCTTAAAATCTTTTTGGACTAACTGTAGTCTGTGTTGTCTGGAAACTGGCAGTTTAGTTTATGGTTAACAGTGGCAGCTCAATCTACTTGTAAACACTTTTCTGGTACATCTGTACTCTAGTTTGGTAGAGTCAGGATAACAGCAGCAGTGGCATGATTTAGCAGAGACAGGTCTGAGCCTTGGCCCTAGTCTACAGGAGGGACCAGGTTCAACAGGAATGCCAGGAAAAGTTCTTGGCTGTGCCTCTCAGCAAAGCGAAGATCAGCAAAGATGTGAGGCCGTTAAGTGTGGACTAGCTAGCTCTATAAGCCAACTTCAGCCCCAGCCACTGTCTGTCTAGTCCTATTTATATCCCTCTGTGATGGTTTGTATATGCTTGGCCCAGGGAGTGGCATGATTAGAAGCTATGGCCCTGTTGGAGTAGGTGTGTCACTATGAGTGTGGGTTATAAGATTCTCATCCTAACTGCCTGGAAGTCAGTCTTCCACTATCAGCCTTCAGATGAAGATGTAGAACTCTCAGCTCTGTCTGCACCACGACTGCCTAGATGCTGCCATGCTCTCACCTTGATGATAATGGACTGAACCTCCCTGAACCTGTAAGCCAGGCCCAATTAAGTGTTGTTCTTTGTAAGACTTGCCTTGGTCCTAGTGTCTGCTTACAGCAGTAAATCCCTAACTAAGACACCCTTTAATCATGTGTCCTCTCTGGGTCTTGTCTCAGTACATGTGTCTGTCTTAGCCGACATTACTCTGTCAATCAGCCCAAGTCTGCAAAAAGCCATAGAAGCTTCCGCACACCACCAAAAGTTTTTGGTGCATTTCTCTCTATGGAGTCTTGACAAATGGCTCACAACTATGCAGTGTAAGTCTGACTAATACATGTGTGTCCTTAGAGAAGACTCATCACATTCCTTTCATATGTTTGCATTAGCAGAACATCTTTTCTCTTGTGTCCTTCTTGGGTCTGCTTTAGTTTTTTTAGTCATCTGTGTTCACTTCAGGAAAGCACTCCTTGTGTTTGCACCAGCAAAATACTATTCAACACAACTGACTCTCCAAAGAGTTTCCACTTCAGAGGTTCATTGAAAACACATTTTAAAAATCCATACCCCTTGGCCGGGCGGTGGTGGTGCACGCCTTTAATCCCAGCACTTGGGTGGCAGAGGCAGGCGGATCTGAGTTCGAGGCCAGTCTGGTCTACAGAGTGAGAGTGAGTTCCAGGTCAGCCAAGGCTATACAGAGAAACCTTGCCTCGAAAAACCAAAAAAAAAAAAAAAAAAAAAAAATCCATACCCTTCCTGTCCATGCAAGTCCCAGGAATTAGCTCCTAAATATGGTCCTAGTACTCAGGTCTATGAGTTGCTTCTGGGAAAACCCAACTCCTGAAGAGATTATTTAAGAAGGAATAACAAGGGAAAACAAGGACTTGAAAACTGGCCCTCCAGTTTGACCTTCAAGACTTAGCATGGCAGTGTGGCAAGACTTCACCTTGTGTTTTAGCTCCTTCAACTTGAGAGGTACCTTTTGACCATGGTGCCTTACAGCCGCCCATTTGTAGAGAAAACATTAGCCAGAGCTTCCCTGATCACGGCCAGAAGAGCTCTCTGAAGTCTCTGATTAAATATGTGAATTGAACATAGCTATCTATCGGTTTCATCCCCTAAGTCCCTAAGAAACTTAAAAGTCATTTCTACACCAAGAAAGCTAGATAGAGTCCACTCATGAAGAGGTGACAGTGTCAGGCCAAGACACTGTTACTAGTCAATTTCATGTTAGAAATACCTTTGATATACTTGTGTGAAATATATGGTATTCATTACAGTAGCTGACTTTTGCTACTTTGTGTGTGTATGTGTGTGTGGGAGAGCTGTTTTCCCCACAATTGATTCCTACCCTGATTTCAGTGTTAACTGCAAAAGACAACACTGTAGAATAATCCATGGATTTTATTCTTTATTTCAGGTTTCTGGGGTAATGCAAGGTACCAGGATAGTTGAAACATGTAATTGGACAAAAAAAAAAAAAATTATCTTTTTTGAAAACCTATTAGGAAATATAAGACCTCAGCAAAATTTTCAGACCACCCAGACCAGTTCTCCATAGCCAAGATCTGTAGGTGGTATTTTAGACATCTATAAGATCTCAGTTCCTTTATAATAGGTAGGTTGTTAGAGGCCATGACTGAGAGGGTATAGCAGATCCAGAACAGGAAGAGGCGGTGGCTCTTTATTTCACGATGCTTGATAGATTCTAAAGGAGTCTCCAAGAAATTAATAAAAATAGGAATAAAACCCAGTTGTCTGGCTGTTCTCTGGCTGTCATGGTTTAAGTAGCACCAACATGCCACACCCTCTATCAGCATGGTCTTTGTCTTGAATGACATCAACTTTTCCTTCTCCAGCAAGAAAACAACATCTTTCATGTACTCGCTGGCGAACTGTGCAGCACTCTTGCCTCCTGTAAGACAAACATTTGTGTTTCCAGAAGTGTGTGGTCAATGTAGCTGGTAACAGTTCAGAGGCCCTGTACATTCTTAACCTCTGTGTGTGTGTGTGTGTGTGTGTGTGTGTGTGTGTGTGTGTGTAGGTATACATGGGAATGCCTACTATATGTGTATGCTTACTTGAGATTAGGACACAACCTCAGACATTTCCTCATTTAAACTATTATTATTATCTTGGTTTTCTGAGACATGGTTTCTCTGGCTATCTTGGAACTCACTTTGTAAACTAAACTAGCTTCCAACTCAAAGATCCACCTGCTACTGCCTCCTTAGTGCTGGGATTAAAGGTGCGCGTCACCACACTGGGCACTATATATCTTTAAGATTTTTGCAATCAGATCTCTCTCTGTCCTGGAACTCCACAAATTGATAGCCCGACTGGCTGGCAACCCGCCTGTCTTCACTTGTCCAGTGCAAAGATTCCATCCAGCTTATTATGTGGGTTCTAGTGGTCAAATTCATGTTCTCATGTTTACAAGGTAAGCACTTTACTGAATGAGCTCTCTTTCCAGCCTCCGTTTTCTCTGTCGTTTTGGGATTGAATTCAAGGCCTCACTACACCCCCAGACCCAGGTTGATATTCTGGCAACCAGAGGTGACACTTTGCATATGTTAAATTTTCCCGTGTGGCTGTGGACATTGGAACTTGATGAGAGTCATGTGGGAAGCATGGGACTGGCGTTGCCTGCAGAGGCTCCTTCCTCCCTTGGCTCTGTTATGGGGACTGAGGTAGGAATATATCCAGGTGGTAGAATCTGGCTGTGTTTGCTCAGCAAAATTCTGTCTTTGAACTGGAAGAAACTCTGTGGACCTGAGACTATCAGAGCAGAGGCTGAGCAAAGATACCTCAGTTGCCCTGAGGTAGAAAAGTGTTTGAGAGTCACTAATGGCTGAGTGGTTCTTATACATTTCTTACTTTCAACTATTTCAACTATTGGTCAGACCCAAGACCAATATTTCCATGTAAGATTTTTCTTCCTTTGACCATTGACCCAGCCTAATCCTAGAATCTCTCTCTCTCTCTCTCTCTCTCTCTCTCTCTCTCTCTCTCTCTCTCTCTCTCTCTCTCTCTCTGTCTCTCTCTCTCTGTCTCTCTCTCTCTGTCTCTCTCTCTCTGTCTCTGTCTCTCTCTCTCTCTCTCTCTCTCTCTCTCTCTCTCTCTCTCTCTCTCTCTCTCTTTCTCTGTGTGTGTGTGTGTGTGTGTGTGTTTGTGTGAGAGCTTGCTTTGGTTTGGTTTGGTTTTTGAGACATGGTTTCTCTGTATAGTCCTGACTATCATGGAACTCAGTCTGTAGACCAGGCTGGCCTCCAACTCAGAGATCTGCCTGCCTTTGCCACCAAAGTGGCAAAGTGTGCACTACCACTGCCTGGCAGATTCTGCCCAAGATCTTTCTAGTTTAATTTCAAACTCCCAACAAGATACTAACTAAAACACACACTGGATAGAGTACTTTGGAGTCGAGTCTAGCAATAAGAGCTCTGTTCTGAGATTTTTCTAACTTGTGTTACCCTGATCCCATAATGCTAAGAGTATTCCATTTGATGTTAAAGCTTGTTGATGTTAGTGGAAGCTGGGTGTAAGTCTTTGCTTCCCACCAGCATAGCTAAGACTAATACCAAGCTAAAGCATTCCGGTCATCTTCCCTCAGAAATCGAACGTAGCTGTCCAGGGAGCTGAGCCTTTTTCATGTGATGCACAGCAGAAGCCATTCCTTTACAGGGCTGGGAATGATTTCTGAGGTTCCTGACTCTCTAGTTTTGACCATTCAATAGCTGAGGATGAGGATAAGGAGTTCTACATTTCCCCTCATGGATATCATTCTTTGGAGATTTAGCCCCTCAAGCTACATCTAATTCATTTTCTCACTTAAATAAAATGATAACACCCAGACCTTCTAGCTAGAAAGTTTTCTTGTAAAGGAAGGGTCTCATGTAGTCTAGGCAGGCCTCTAAATCTATGTTTGTTGGAGATTGGTCCTAATGCTTTAATTCATTAGGGAATCTGGGTGTCCAAATGCTAAAAGTCCTTGTCTCCAATTAGTTTTTGATTGATTAATAAAGATACCATCAGCCAATAGCTGGACAAAGGGAGTTTTGAGGGCTAGGACACATCGGGGAGGAGAAAGAATACATCTTGACTGGGGAAGAAGGATGGGATGAAGGAGCTGCAGGAGAGAAATCCAACCAGCCATGTGAGAATTTGGGTGCATGGACACTGGCCACTTTCACAATTGGGCCTGTGATAGTAGGGGAAGGTTTAGGAGTGCCCAGCCTTTGAGGTAGCCAAGGCATTTTAAAATTAGCTGCTGCATGCGTGTGCTCATGTGTGTATATTTGTGTGTATGTATGTATGTATGTATGTATGTATGTATGTATGTGTCTTTTATTCTAAAGATTTCCTGGGCAGCTTAATAATGATGATGATGATAAACAATATTGATGATCTCCACTAAACTGCAGTGTCCTAAGAAGCAGAAGGTTATGAAGCAGCTATGTTGTTAGCACAGCGGTGAAGCAGTACCTGTGAAAGACAGTAGTCCGATTTTCTGGGCAGCTTGAGCTCTCTTGTCAAGCGATTGTGTAGTATTCTTCAGGATGTTGCCGAGTTCCACAATTTTTTCTTTGTGGAAAATGCAGTCAGCTGTAGAGATTGGCTTCTCTTCCTCTGGTGACGTAGCAAAAAAACGCCTCTTCACATTAACAGTCCAGAACGTTTCGAGCCAGGCACACAGCATTCCGAAGAGCCGACATGTGCGACTGCAAACACTACAAATTTGTCGACAAATACTCGAGTTTTCAGAGACCATGGGTGCTGCCGTGCACAGGCGGGGCTGGAGTTCAGTCAGTAGAGCAGGAGCACTGCCCCACAAGGAGATAGAATGGAATTTAGGGCACTGCCTGGCAACGGGGGAGAACTCAAAAGAACATAGGAACCAGAAGGAATAAACACTGAGCTTCCTAGCCTGGCATTCCAGGCCCTTTAGGACTAGAACAGAAGGAAGTTGAGCTTCTCTGGGGCCACAGACTTTCAAGTTCAGATGTTTCCCCCGACACACATCTCATTGCTATCTTGTCTTGTGCTGGGCTCACTGGGGATTCTCTTCTCCTTGGACATTCATTAGCTTCTGAGTGGCTTTTCCTGGAACTTGCATAGGGTATTGCAAGGCTGTGGTGATTGTTTTTGTTTACATTATAGATTTACCCTGTTTTTGACAACAGAGCTGAAGCCATTGAGAGAACTATCTGTCACCTCCATCGTATCTACCCACCTGTCTGTGCCCCTATTCCTCTTTCCTCCTGTGCCTGTGGGTGTCCTTTTAGTGGACCTTTCAGCTAACTTCTCCCAGTCCCCTAACCAGCACTACTCAATTCTTCCCTTAGTACATTTCCAACTGAATCCCTAAAGGTGTGTATACAAGTACCTGGGCTTTACCTAAAAATATGTAAACAAAAGCCTTTCATCTGAGTGTGGAGACATCCACCTATCATTCCAGCATTTGGGAAGCTGAGGCAAGAGACCTTTTAGTATGAAACAGCTAACCTGGGCTATACAGCAAGATCCTGTTGCAAAAAGCCAACACAACTCTTGACTCTGTGTACTCCATCTTTCCTCTGTATATAGAACCACATTGCAGCTTTAAATAACATCTATGTCCTGAACACTCAATTTTGTGTGCTTAGATAGTTTTCAGACTGGAGATTGCCATTTTGCCTAGAATGATCTTAAATTCCTGAGCCCAAGTGATGTCCCCAGTAGCAACCTCCCAGTTAGCTGGGACCCTAAGTGTACAGCACTGCATCAGGATCACACAAGGACATACTTCTTCAACCCCTGTGAACACACACACACACACACACACACACACACACACACACACACACACACACACACACACACATTTTGAGACAAGGTCTCTACATGTGTGGCTGTGAGTTGGGGTTCTGTGCATGTATGTTCAGGTGCCTGCAGTTGGTTCCAGAGGCTCTGGCCAGAGATAGATTTGGAATCCTTCTGCAGTCAATTCCCATTGATTTTTTTTTTTTTTTGAACTAAAAGATTTGTCTCATTTTTGTTGTTGGTTTTTTTGTTTTGTTTTTGTTTTTATGTGTGTGAGTTTTGCCAGTCTGTATGTCTGTATACCACATGTGTACCTTCTGACTTGGAAGTCAGAAGAGGGCATTGGATTCCCTGGAGTTATGGATTGATTGTGGGTTGCCATGTAGGTCTATGAATTGAACCAGGATCCTCTGCAAGAACATGTAGTTTCTTAAGCACTGAGCAATCACTCTAACCGCTAAAGATTTTTGACCCACAGGTACATTCACATAAACCTCATCCCACACCTACACCACATATTGCAAAATTAGTAAGTTTGAGGCAGACTGAACTAAATGAAACCTTGCCTCAACACACACACACACACACACACACACACACACACACACACACACACACCCCAAATTCCAAACCCCAATATATACAAATACTTGGAGGCAAAGTGTATGTCCTTGTGTAATAGATCCTGATGCAGTGGATGTGTGTCTATGTGTGTGGCCATACATGAGTACAAGTGCTTTTAAAGACAAAAAGAGGATACTGGATTCTGGTTGTTAGCTGTCTGACTTGGGTGCTGGAAACTGAATTGGAGTCCTCTGGAAGGCAGTATGTTCTCTTAACTACTGAGCTATCTCTCCAGCTTAACCCCTGAGAGCTTGATTTCACTGTCTTAGTCAACCAAGCACTGTGATTGTGCTCTGATGCTCAGTTTTATGTGTGTGTGTGCATGTTGTTTTGTTTGTTTGTTGTAGCCTTGGGTGGTCTGGGAGTTGTTATGTAGACCAGGCAGGCCTTGAACGCATAAGATCTTCTTATCCACTTGCCTTAGCCTCTCTCAATTTTATCTATCTGTCTGTCTGTCTGTCTGTCTGTCTATCTATCTATCTATCTATCTATCTATCATCTATCTATCATCTAATTAACTTATCTTTGAAATCACTCTGTAGACCAGGCTTGAGCTCACAAAGATCCACTTGCCTCTGTCTCGAAAGTACTGGGACTAAAGATAAAAGACCCCACAGTATGCCACAATTTTATACTTTTAATATGACTTCTCACCTGAATTCCAGACTCATATTCAATTACCAACTTTATCTTTGGATAGAAACTTTATCGTGTCTAAAATAGTTCCTAGGTTTCTTCCCTCTTGCTGTAGGGTTTCTGTAGATATTCCATCTTTTCTGTTTCTTGTTCAGCCTAAATTTGAACTCATCTTTAACCTGTTTTCTATTCCATTTCCAACTTGCTAACAGATTCTTTTGGCTCTATTTCCAAAACATATCTCATAAATCAGAAAATGCCTTTGACTATGTACTTCTGTTACTTGAAGTTGTAAAAGTACAAGGATATAAAGAGTATAGAAAATTTAAAACATCAACCATGGTACTTTTTCAAAACTTTCGTATTTCTTGCCTCTGGAATATTATTATTATTATTATTATTATTATTATTATTATTATTATTTTGGTTTTTCGAGACAGGGTTTCTCTGTGTAGCTCTGGCTGTCCTGGAACTCACTCTGAAGACCAGGCTGGCCTCGAACTCAGAAATCCACCTGCCTCTGCCGCCCAAGTGCTGGGATTAAAGGCGTGCGCCACCACCGCCCGGCCGGAATATTATTTTTTTTAACATGTATTTTTATTTTATGTGTATGGGTGTTTTTCCTGCATGTATGTCTGTATACCGTATGTATTCCTTGTACCCACAAAGGGCAGAAGAGGGCATGAGATAGTTGTGAGCTGCCTTGTGGGTGCTAGAAATTGAATCAGTCCTCTGGAAGAGCAGCCCTGCTCTTAAGTATTGAGCCATCTCTCCAGACCCCCAGGAATATTCTTTCTAGAGATAATCTACATGCTTTTTCTGTTCAGTTTTCAATGACACTTTTTTTTGGTAGGCCTTTTCTGGTCTTTAAATTTATGAACTTTGACCATGCGTCTCCCTACCCAGCCTTCCTTCCCCAACCTCACTTTGGAGCAGGAGTTCAAATTCAAAGCTTCAAGCTTGTTAAATATTTATTCTAACACTGGGTCATAGCCTTGTGGTGGTATGCTTGGCCCATGGGAAGTGGCACTGTCAGGAGGTGTGGCCTTGTTAGAGGAAGTATGTCACTGTTTAGGAAGGCTTTGTGGTCTCCTAGTGTTCAGACTTTGCCCAGTGTAGAGAGATCCTCCTCCTGACTGCCTCCAAAAGAGAATCTCCTCCTGGCTGTCTTCAGGTCAAGACGTAGAAATCTCATCTCCTTCTAGAGCACCATGTGTGTCTGGATGGTGCCATGCTTCCAGTCATGACAACAAAGGCCTGAAATGTCGTTCTTCATAAGGGTTGCCTTGGTCATGGTGCTTTTTCACAACAATAAAACCCTAAGACAGTCCCCATTTTCAACTGAATGTTTTGCAACCATTGTTTTTTCCTTATTGCTTTTAATATCTCTTCTTTGACAGACAATGTGTCTTGCAAGGGCAGCTCTTGTTCTGTCTTTTGTCCTCACTGCCGCACATCTGGTGCCAAGTCTCTGGTCTCGGTCATAGCAGCGATGTAGCAGGTGCTGTTGAATAAGTGAGAAGTTAGAGGATCTGGTTGTTAAGCTCTTTGTGTGACAAAATATCTGAGATGAACAATTAACAAGGCAGAAATGCTCATTTAGAGTTTGTGAGGCTAAGTCTACAGTCAGCCTGTTTGTTTGTTTGCTTGACACAGGGTCTCTCTACATAGCCCTGGCTGGCCTGAAAGTCACTATGTAACTGTGTAGATCAGGCTAGCTTCAAACTCATAGAGACATGCCTGGCTGTTCTTCTTGAACACTTGGATTAAAGGTGTGGCCCATCAGGCCGAGCCCCTTGCTATGGATGCTATAGAAAGGTAGACTATAGAAGGGAGCATAAAGTGAAGCTGTTTATTTTTTGGTGGCCAGGAGGCAAAGAGACACAGGAAGGCATCAGGTCTCAGAACCTTCTTCACAGTATGCCCCACTCAGTGACCTAACATACCCCTGCATGGCTACACTTCTAATTCCATCACCTCCCAGTAGCAGCACCATAGGTTGAAAACCAAGCCTATATAGCACGTGAGCCTTTGGGATGTATTTAAAGTACAAACCCACAAGACATGGTGGCACACAGTTTTCATTCCAGCACTTGGAAAGCAGAGTCCGGTGGGTCTTTTGCATCTGAGGCCAGACAGGGCCACACAGTGAGACCCTGTACCAAAAACAAATGAACGAATGAACAAAACTTGTATTCCCAAATGCTCATGCCTCATATTAATGAAAATAGCAACAACAACAAACAGAACAAAAACCACAGGCTCTCATCTCAAAGGGGACAGAAGAGCATTAATTTTGGGTGCTACATGAATGACCATGTGCTGGAAACATAGATTTAGGATATCCCAAATACCAGGTTCCAACATAACAGTCTTACAAAATTTTAATAGTAACAGAACAGATTAAGTGATATATTGCTCCATCTGGCAGGGCAGTGAACAGGGTCCGGGGGACCACCTGAAAGAGAGAATGGGGGAACAGGCGAACACAAAGAACCATGGCTTGTCTATAGTCTGATCAAACCGCTATTTTAATTTTTTTCACACAGGGATTATATACTCATAGAGGCAGGATGTGGGCAAAGGGATGATGCAGGAGCATAGGTGTTCTCAGGGGGAGTACGGATATCTTCCAGAACAGAGTTTTGGCTGGGTGAAGAATCAGGGAATAGGTCACTATGACTCTGTCTGTGATTCATTTGTTTTTATCTAAGCTGGTACCCTCCACCAAAGCTACCTATCCACAAGACCTATGACTACTTGTTCTTATCCAGGCTGGTAGTTTTCCACCAAGGCTGCCTGTCTGCAAGATCTATAGCTATCTGTTCTAGGGCCAGTGTTTTCCCACAGAGACCAAGACTTTGTGTTAGCAGGCATGTATGGCTGACTTAGGCTTACGGCTGACTTAAGCCTTCAGTGTATAAGAAAGGCTGCTCCCGACAATATATCAACATACTTTCCAAATAACTTGGTTGGAACATCAGGGTGAGTAGGTTATGGCCCCTCTGTGTAGCCTCAGGTATCTCTAACGACATTCTTAGTTTTGGGGTTGATGGAAGCTAGGAATTTGTTCTTACATCCCCAAAAGACTTATCCACTAGTCACAAAGATGTTAGGTCACACATAGAGCTAACAATAAATGGCTATCAAGGGGGCTAAAGCTAGCACTAGATAATTGGCAATTAGGTTCTAGACCTACAATTTTCCAACCTCCCCACTGTTATGGTCTGACCCACATCTCCAGAATAGCTGTTGCCAGTTTGTTCCATACCTGCCAGCTATTTCATACTGTTGCTGTAACAGGCCTGCCAGTCACTGACACAGAGAAGTGACTTGGCTCAAGGGCATGCTGACCACATACCCTGTTTTGTTCTATATGTTCTGAATGTTCTCTATGAGGTTCACTAATCTTAAGAAATTCCACAAAGCTTTACGTAGGACCCATCAAACCAAATGTCAATATGATCTGTTATATCTAAAATATTTTGAGTCAGAGCTGACCACCAGGCAGTCTTTTCTGCACCTATGTATGAGCTCACTGTGGTTCATGTGGCTGACACTGAACAATGCTACTAACAAGCCAAAAAGTTATGATTATAATACTCACGCTCTGTTATCTCAATGTTATGAAATTCCTCTGCTCACCACCCATCAGCCAAACCCCCTTACCTTACTCAGGACCAATCAGCTTCTTAAAGGTTAGCTGACAATACTTTGCCTAGTAAGCCAACTGCTCCCCTCCTTGCCTTTTAAACTTTTGAATCTGGTTGTTCCTATAAAAAGCCTACCCTGAGAGCAGACTAGCATACTGCAATTAGGATCCCGAGTCCTTTTTGAGATATTGGATGTCCAGTATTATGGTGAGCATTCAATAAATTATTCTTGCTTAACTGAGATTGATGTATGCATGGTTTGTGGGGCAATTTCCTGAACTTCAACACCTACGATCATTAAAGTTCTAATTAGTTGGTCGGCCTTTGACAGATGTTTGACGTACAGTGCAGCTTCTTTCTGGGAGCCTCCATTCTCACTCTCCTCATAAAACAGACATCCAGTCATCTCCAAGAGTCCCCAGAGCTTTTAGCAGTTCTTCTACTGCTCAAATGTCCAAATTAAAAATCTGAGACCCCAGCTAAACTTCATTGCAAATCCAAACTACAATGATCCAGGATAGACATTCCCATTCGGGAAGGGAGGACTTTGGTACCAAAAAGGGAAGGATCAAAGGTGAAGGTAAAACCCCAGCAGAGAAAACATGCGGTCCTCTGACTTCATGGCCAGCATACAGAGCACAGCAGCGATGTGAGCTCCAATAGCCTTGCCAACCACGTGGCTACTCCCTCAGCCTGGCTCTGTCCACTGGTTGCATCATCTTCTTGGGCAGGCACTACACATTCAGGCCATAACTTCTTCCTCTGCAGACTTTGGCTTCAATTGGTGGGGCTTCATGAGTTGTCCTCCTGGGGTGGGGTGGGGTGGGGGTGGGTGGGTACCACTTGCAGGACTCCTACACGTCCACACATGCCTGCTCCAGGTTTTCCTTCTGAAATCTCAATGGAAGCTCCCGCTGAGGTCATGTTCTGTTGCATGATGAGTTCCAGGGCAGCCTCAGCTGTAAAGACCTTGGCTGAAAGCAGGGTGGGGTGGGCAGGGAGCAGGCTGGAGAGACGGCTCAGCTGTTAAGAGCTCTTGCTTTGGGTCCCAGGCAAGCATTGTATATTTGCCTATAACCCCAGCTCTAAGGAGGGGTGGGGAGACAGGGATTGCTGGGTCTTGCTGGATCCTAGCTTAGACATATTAACACAAACCCTGGATTCATAGAGACCCTCAAAGGAATAGGTAGTGAGGGACAGAGGACATCTGACTTCTCCTGGCTTTCATGTTGTGTATAAGTGTAAAGCCCAACATACACATGTGCATATACATGTGTTGGGGGCCGACTTTTAGCAGAAAGCGGCTATCAGCTTTGCAGCCATCTTGAGCCATATACCCTGACATGAGACTTGGATTACAATAGCCTACAACAGCTGAGCACACTCTGATAATCTTGGTTTAGATACCTTGGGTGCGTGAGATTAAAGGTGTGTGAGATTAAAGGAGTGTGACTTAGAAGTGTAGAGATCAAACTTAGAGACAATACCTAAGGGCATGATTAAAGGTGTGACCAAAAGGCATGGCTTAGAAGTGAGACATATAAAAGGCAGAGACAGAGATGAGAGAATCAGAATCAGCTGAGAGAAGACACTTTTAGGAGACACTTAGAGGAAGAGAGACTGAAGAATAAACGGGATTGAAACACACTCTGTCTGGTCTCCATTCCTCGCTACCGCCCTCACTCTCTCTCTTGCTGAACCCCGACCCACGGACCAGAGCGACAGCTTAGGCTGGGATACAGTGGCCGCCAAGCATGGAGTGGAGAGGGCCGCAACATTTTTGGTGCCCGAACAGGGACTAGTTGCGGTTCTCAACATTTAGTGCGGTTCCCAACATACATGCATATGCAAATAAATCGAGACATCTTTTTAAAAATTGAGAGAAGACGCTCTGAGTATATTCAGTGAATTGGGTGTAGATGAGAGGTGCAGAACAATACAAAGTGGGCAAAGGCTGAGCTAGAACACTCATTAAGTAAAGACCTCGATATTTACCCAAAGGCTGGTTTTAAGAACAGAAACTGTACGGCTTTGGTGGAATAGCATCACTCAGGAAAGAGAGCAGGGCTGCTGGTTCAGTCTGAAGATGTTTTAAATGGTTTCTTCCCTCCTGTGTACTCTAGTGTACTACTTACACCGGGATACAAAATGCCCTTATGATGTTTACTTCAGGATAATACACTCAGGTAGACCGTGAGGAGTAGTGTATTGTATAAACACTAACTCAGGAAGGGACTATGGAAAACAGATAAGGCCCATGGGGTGGCTCAGTGAGTGGAGGCCCTTGCTGTGTAAGCCTAAAAAAAAATCTGAGTTTGATTCTGGGAACCCTTGTAAAGGTGGAAGGAGAGAACGGACTCCACAGGATTGTCCTCTGACCTCCACAGGTGTACCGTGGCCTCCCCCCACCACATAATACACACACGTAATAACATAAAAATTTAAAATATATATATCAGATTCTACACTTGACTAGTAATTAAAAATAATTTTTATTTTGACTTACATGATTTAAAGAGGGATGAATACAAATACCACAAACCTAAAAGCACTCCCCAACCGAAAGCAAAACACAGAAGTGAATACAAAAGATGTGAAATTAATTATCCATGCAATAGTCAAAAATGTTTCAGATCCACAAATAAACCAAACAAAAACCCTGTGATAGCTGTGATTTCACTTTCTACAAAAGAGACATTTCAACCATTTAACAAAGAGTCTGGCCTATACATACTATAACTGTACAACATACCTTTAAAATGAGGGATATATGCACATATATAATATTTACAAATATACAAATATGTACAGTGGAATGTCACAGTTGAAAGGATGTGATGCCAGAAACCTGGCAAGCAATTTTCACTTTAAAATAAAAGGAACCTTTTTAAAAGTCTTGCTAAAATGTAAGTATTGAAATTAATATCTAATTGGTATTTATACAAACACATCCAGAATACAGTTCAAATTGCACTCACACGTATTGTTGTGATGTCTTGGCATCCCCACCCCTTGCATACTTTCTAAGAGACTGACTCTCTACTGGGGTACTGAGTTGCTGTGGAAACTTCGGGGTAGTTTCCAGCTCTCAGGGCCTCCTGCTTCCTAGACTCATAGTCAATTTTATAGAAGCAGGAACCACTTTCAGTACCCCAATGTTCTATCCGGTTAGGATTCATCTAAAGTTCAGGTCCCCACCTGAAAGAGCAATACATCTTTCTGAATCTACAATTTTGGGGTGTGTATTTGTCTTAGCAAAAAAAAAAAAAAAATTACATACGTAAAACTAAGCATAGTGGCTTGTACCTATAACCCCAGCTCTGGAGGCAGAGGTCCAAGTTTTGCAAGTTCAAGGTCAGGCTGGCCTGTGTATCATGTTCCAGGCTGGTCAGGACTGCAATAGGGAGACTCTGTTTCAAGACAAAAGAAAAACCAAACAACAACAACCCAAGAGTGTGATAAAGATGGCTCTGGTTAAGGAACAAAAGCGTAAGTTTTGAGGTTTTGTTTGCTTTTAATAGTACAGGTGCCATCTTAATGAAGCAGTATCCGTCTGTTTATCTCTTAAATTACATGGATAGACCATACGGACAGTCTCAGGATGGAAATAGAAACAAATAGTAGGAACTATAAAATACTAAGATATAAAACTTAGGTTCTACCCCCCATAGCCTCATGTATCCCAGGTTGCCCTGGGAACTCCCTAGGTAGGTGAAGATGACCTTGAACTTCTGATCCTACCTCCTTCTGCTTCTACGTACTGAGTGTGTATGGGCGGCAAACCCGGCTTGTGCAGTGCTGGGGGTGAACCCAAGCTCCGTGTGGACTAGGCAAGCACTTTCCCAAGGGAGCCACTCCTCAGCTCCAAAACCTACTGTCTCACAATTGATCATCTTGCCAGGTTCTGTAAGAAAACTTTTATTTGCAGTATGTTCTTTTTGTGTTTTGTCTTTAAAATAAAATTCAGTAACTAAGGGGCCACTCAACCCTGAGAACACAGCAGAAAGATGGCAAGGCATAAAACACGTATCCAAATAGCACATGAAGAGGTCAAGCTGACAGATGAACTTCCAAACAGGTGTAAAGATGGCTATTTTCAAATTCTACAGTAAGGTAAGATGGACTTTGAAGTGCTGTCAGTCCCAACTACAATGCACAGCCCTGTTCTGTGGGCTAAAGAAAAGTAGACAGGACAGTGCAATTGGACTTTGAGATCTTCGTATTGGCAGCAGCAGCAGCAGCAGCGGCAGCTCTCTGCTGTCTGGCCACATCACAGCACCCTCTTGAGGACAAGGGCCAGGTATCACTGGGATAGCAGTCAGGCAGTGCTAACATGAAATTTAAAAGGCTGTGGCAACTTCAGTTCCATGATGACCTCCCACTTTAACACAATCTCGAGGGAATTTGTCTAATTGTTCATACGCCAGTCGCCCGTCTTCTCCTGGATAGGGAACATTAAACATGAATACATCTCATATGCATCACACAGAATAATATGGTGGAGCTGTGTTACGGCGACTTTTTACACAGTTCCTGGGAATTGAACCCAGGCTATCATGTATATGAGACCAAACACTTCCCCACTGAGCTACCCCTTCAGCCTCGTATTGCTGCCTTAGTTAGTTATGATGTTAAGGAAAAGTGATTTTCTATTATGCTTAATTAGATTATGGGTTTGTAGGCAATGCTTAGAATAACCAAGAACCTTTGAGTTAACATTAGAGACCAGATGTAAGGCAAGGCACAAAATAAAGTACAAGTCTGTGCCGTCTGCTACCAATTGCACATGGCAGATTAATTTTTGTTTAGTGTCTTAAGGACTTCAGTAAGGCTTACCCTTGACCTCAGTGTGTTGAATCTCTATGTAACTTGAATACATTCTGTATTGGTTTAGTTACATTATATCATATACACACATCGTTATACATTATATCATTTTGCACATCTATGTGACTAATGGTAAAAGTTAAGTTCTACTAATAGTAAAAGTAAGGCTTTTAAGCCTTAGCTAACAGTTAGTCTCTATCCCCTAAACACACAGTGTTCTTCCAGGCAATGAATTACCCAGTCTTGTTTATAGCCATCTCTTTTGTTTACTTACTGTGCACATGAGTGCATGTGTGCATGTAAGTGCATGTATGCCATTGCATGCATGTGGAGGTCAGGGACAATATGCTGGTGTCAGGTCTCTCCTTCCACACTGAGGCAGGGTTCCTCCAAGAGCAGAATAAGCACCTGTAGCCCCACAATCCCAAGTCCAAAATACTTGACCGTTCAAATCCATGAGCACTTTTAAGACTCCACATGTGAGAGCCTTTACTTCCCTTGTTCTGAAGCTCTTCCCCCCAGCATGGTTGTAGCCATTTTGTCCCGTGCCCACAAGCTACTTCAAGTTGTTACTGTAATATGGCTGTCAGTCATTGACACAGAAAAGTAACTTGACTCTGAACAGGATCATGTTGACCATATACCCTGTTATGTTCTGTATGCCATGAGGTTGTTAATCTTAAGAAATTCCACAACTATAATCTTCATATAAGACCCATCAAATTAAAAGCCAGTATGAACTGTTATGTCTAAAATAGCTGAGTTTGGGCCAGCCACCAGGCAGCACTTCCAGCGCCTGTGTATGTGCTCACTGTGGTTTTCACATAAGCTGGCCCTGAGTCATGTCCAGCACACAGCTTTGAGCTCTAGAGCCTTATGTGTGACTGATGGATCAGTCCTTAGATGTGTGTTCAATAAGCCATTTCTGTCTAACTGAGACCAGCGTTGTGGTGGTAACTCCTGGACTCCAACACCTTGGACATGATAGTTAAGTGTATATAAATGTAAAATGTTACATAAAATGCCTTCAAGGTAGGTATAAACACTTAAATATAACACATAATTTTCATCTTTAAACTTGAGTTTTACGTCTAAGATGTATATATGAATATTCCAAACCTTAAAAAAAAAGCAACACAATCTGAAGTTCTTCTGATGGAACTCATTTGGGATGAGGGATATTCAGCCTTTACTGTTACAGTGACACACTAGCTTTTCTGCCATAGCCAAGGCTATGGGTGAAGATGTTTGCCACCAAGCTTGGCGACCTGAGTTCAATTCCTTGGATTTACATACTGGAAGGACCTTCTCATAAATGTCCTGGCAGGCACACCCCTAATGCATACAGATTCTCATATATATATATATCAATGTTTAAAAAATGAAAATAGAATTAAATAAAGTAAAAACTTTGGAGGGAGCAGGGTGCTGGGATCAAAGATCCTTCCAATGGATCCTTCCTGCCCATGGTGACAGGTGCTCCACCACTGAGTTACATCTGCCAGCCAAAAGTTGGCACTTGAGTTTCTCACTGAGCTGAGCAAGCGCTGGGAGCTGCTACGATTATTGGATGGTGTCCTATTGGATGGTGTCCTATTGGATGGTAGATGTCAAGAACACTCCCACTTTACAGAGGGTCTCTCAGACATCAAAGGTTATAAGGTTGATGCAAGCATGCAGTAGTTGGTGAGGAGCTGCTGTTTGACCCTCTCAGTGCCTGTCATGGACTCCAGCCCTTTGTCATAAGGTGTCCTCTCTGTTGCCATTGGGAATACTTGAGGGCATGAATTCAGGCTTCTGTGGGAAAAGTGTATCAGTATTCCTGCATCAGGGTGAAGGAAGAGTCACAGCATTGATTTGGGGGTGGGGGGAGTCTTCCAACTCTACTACATATTAGAAGGCTTTAAAATCCCCATAAAGGGGTGCCCTGGAGACCTCAGGGAGCAGCCTCATTGGGTGGAGCAGAGGCACAGTGACATTAGGCTTTCCTGGAGACTTGGGTATGCAGCACGTGGAGAAGCCTGAAGAGGGTGGGGAGGTCTGGGTGGTGTGAGCATTGTAGAAAGGCTGGTGGTGAAGCAGACGTGCTGGTCATGCCTGGAGTGCACCTTGGAGCCGCTAAGTGAGTTTGGGGCTGCAGGCCCTTCCTCAGTTTACCATGGAAAGAGAGACGCTGGCTTTATACACATCTAGCTACTGTTTATTGTTTTTAAATCTTCACTGTTATTTCAGAACCCAGAGGGATAAAAGACATTATGCCACTAATACCCTGAGTACATTTTAGAGAATTAAATAACTTCTATATCTAAAACAGTCATAGAGAATAACTGTTTTATCCTTTACACAAACATGGGCTGGCTAAGCTTCCTCTACAAAGAATGGTGTAGTCAACAGCAGCGCCAAGTCTTATTAATCCCATACAAGTAAGAAAGAAAAGTTCTAAATAAATGGGATTTTCATGGTGGTTATAATAACCATAAATCTTCTTCACATGGTTAAGATGTATTGTCAAACCAGAGTGGCTTTTTTCCTTGGGGACATTGGCAGGGTTAGGTTTAAAGACTTTTAGAGGAAACTTTTTGAATTTAGAGCATATGACTATAGCAATGCTTGCTATAACTTTCTCCTCCCTTCTTCTTCTCTTTCTTCCTCTTCCTCCCTCCCTTCCCATCCCTCTCTCTATGTGTATATGTGAGGATAGGGACTTTGTAGCCCACATTGGCTTAAAACATAATATGTAGCCCAGGCTAGCCCTGAACTTGTGGCAAGCCTCCTGTCTCTACATCCAAAGTGCTTGGATTACAGGTGTGAGCTACTGGCAACAATTGTCTATTTGATGCAGAGTTAAGGGAGGTTTTCCTGATGCCTGGGAATGGGGCTTGGCTTATGGAGTACAGGCCTAACATGCACAAAATCCTGGATTTGCTCATTAGCACCAAATAAATCAGAGGCCATGTCACACCCTTGTAAGGCTGGCTCTTGGGAAGTAGAGGCAGGAGGATCAGAAGTTCAAGCCTATTTTTTAGGGTACACAGTGAATTCAAGGCTAATCTGGGATACATGAGACCCTGCCTTTAAAAAAAGGAAAAAGGAAAGCGGGTCTCTGATATCCTCATTGCCAAAGTCTAACCAAAAGGAACAGCAACAAAAGGCAGGAACCTTCACAAAGCGAACGGGAGGGTTCTCTGGATGGTCTAGAATGAAATGACAGCAGGCAAGAAGAAGTGACAGTGAGAGCGAGGCACTGGGGTGCACAGCAGTCACTGGATAGGGCACTGGTCAGGCGCACTGACTTTGCTGTACCATCTCCACACAGGCAGCCATGCTGGGCTCTCTACTGCTCGTCTTTGTCTTCTGGGCTCCAGCTCCTAACACTTTTGCTTTCATGAAATGGTCTCACTGTGCAGCCTAAACTGTCCTTGAACTTGATGTGATTCTCCTGCCTCCTCGTCTTCAGTGCTGGTATTCCAGGTATGAGTGACCACTGTCAGATCGTAGTTTTGATTCTAAATAGGATTTATGAAGCCTTGGAGATAACAAGGGTGAGAGCCCCCCTATTCTTGTGCAGAGAACAATTGGACACGATGGATTTTTCTCCTATTCTAGGAGCAGGGAGTACACAGGCAAGGAAGAAGCGATTAAAGCAGATGACACGAACCTTCCCTTCAGTTCCCAGGAGAATATCAGAAGCAAATGAACACACAAAACCAAACTCACCAAGAGACAGGAGGGTTTCCGAGGCCACGGTTCTGATTTCTTCAGTGTCAGACTGACACAATGTCACTAGCATTTTAATGCTTTCGGTGGCCTGCCAGGGAAAATAGACCAGTGCCTGATACTTAGACCTTCAGTCTTCTAGAAGACTAAGCAGCTAATTCTTAAGGCTTTATCCCATTGATTCCAAAATAACCCTCAGTTTAGAACTCTTGTGCTTGCATTTAAGCAACATGTTGGGTGGAATTGTTTTTCAAGCTGAGGGTGGGATGGGGGAAGAATTAGTTCTCAAAGAGGGCTTCTATTTCCAGAAGGGACTGTATCATTTGGGAGAAAAGGAATAGAGTAGGGTCAAGGTGCTCTCAGCTGGAGATACGCCGGGGTTAAAACCAGGGCTCCCGTTTCATCCTTCACAATAAGTCTAGTAGAACCCAGACAGGCTGCTGCACACTGTGTGTCTATCTGTGTGAAGTCTGCAGCAGAGACACTGAGACACTCAGCAGCAATGAGTCACAGCACACCACAAAAGTGCCCAAATAAATACTTAACCGATGGGGATTTTTTTTTTTTTTTGCAGGCGGGGGGGGGGGGGGGGTGGGGTGGTGGTGTCACTGGTAGATACTTTTTTTGACCAAGTAACAAGGAAGGCAAAATTTCCCAGGGTTGTTTTTCTTCCCAGATCATTGGCTTTTCCTTTTACGAGACACCAGTCCCTTGTTTTCAAGTCCTCTCGAGGCCAGCTCCTTGCCCCATGTTCCCATCTAAGGTTTTAGTAAGCACTAGGGGTGGCTTTCTCATTATTTTTCCTGGCACCTCTCCTAGTGTTTCTGTGGTAAAGACAGGTCACACATGAGATCTAGTGAAAAGCCACGCTTCCGTTGGAGATCTGTAGCCTTTGCTTCCTTGTGTTTGCAGGTCGCTCTCTCCCTGCTCACTAAGAGCTCCTCTAACACAGTGACCATTGCATAGCAGTCAGATGGATCCACCGTGCAGTCTGAGTGTGACTGAGGCTATCAGTGTAGCCTGAACCATACAAAAATCATGAACTTAAAACAGTGCGATTTTTTTTCCTTTGTGTAACATCATTGTGAGCTTTGAGGAGATGACTCATGTCATGATGTCAAAGGTTGGACACACCTGCAAACTAATTCCAAGAGAAAGGATCTGGGAACTCAGTGGCACACTGAGTTAGATACTTCAGGGCAGGCTTTATTTTTCTATGCTAATTTATACACAATACACATTGGGGAAATCACTGTATCATCTCTAATTGACCCAAAGTCACACTGGTTATATGAGCAATGCTAAACACTAATTATTCGCTACTTGGTGAATTTAACAAAGTCATATGTAGTCCATGTTCAAGGGGGAAAGGCTCCTGACTGTGTGGCTCCAGGGAGAAGAAACACTGCTACGCTACAAGAGAACATGAATACGGCTTTGAATACGGAAAGCACTGGATAGGTCCACATGGCATGGTCTCTAAGCTTAAACAGACATGTGTTGCTCTAGGGTTGACCAGGGATGGAGGCTCTGAGTCTGGACAGGGGTGAGGGACTTTGAGTCTGGTCAGGTGTGGGACTGTAGGGGTTTGGGGCTGGGCTTTTACCTCCAGGCTTTTGAGGGCCAGGCATGCTGCCTTCTGTAGCTGGAGATTAGTCTTCGTCAGTGCTTCACAATAATAGAGCAAGGCCTGAAGGGGAAGGAGAGATGCTGTAAGACATGTTGTACTGTTTGTCACTAATATAGTATGTAAGAACAAAGGAGGGTAGTTGGCGTAGGGGGTTATAGAATATCTTTTCCCATATGTGATATATAAATTTTTAAGTTTAAAAAAACAACCCTTTGTTTTATTTTATGGGTAGGGTGTCCTGTCTGTGTATATGTCTGTGCACTATGTATATGCAGAGAAAGAAGATTGCTGCAAATTTGAGGACAACCTAATCTGCATGGCAAGTTCCAAGCCAGCATTATCTCTATTAGAAGTTCTAAGCCAGGCAGGGCTATACGCGGTTGGAGATGTCCCAGAAGAACACTGGTTGCTCTTCCAGGGGACCCAAGTTTAGTTCTCACCATCCACATAGCAGTTAACAATCAGCTGTAACTTCAGTCTCAAGGAAGCTAATGCCCCCCACCAAAGGACCAGGAAATGCCATGACAGGGGGTCAGAAAAGAATGTAAGTGTTGGGAGTTAGGGAGAAGGCTATCTTCAGGGCATCACCCAGCTATTGCAAACATGATCTCGCAGGGCAGTGGTGGCGCACGCCTTTAATCCCAGCACTTGGGAGGCAGAGGCAGGCGGATTTCTGAGTTCAAGGCCAGCCTGGTCTACAGAGTGAGGTCCAGGACAGCCAGGGCTACACAGAGAAACCCTGTCTCGAAAAAAATCAACCTCCCCCCCCCAAAAAAAAACCATGATCTCACAGCAGCTAGGCCCTCACAAGACTGGGCCTGCCAGGTTTAGATCAGGGAGGGGCTCATGGGAGATTCTAGCTCCTGACTATTGGTTACTGATGGATTCTGGGGAGAGTTATTATCTTCTGTTCTGAATGGTGTATTCATCAAGGAGGTTGCAGTTCCAACCCAATGGGCACACACACAACCCTGGTTAAACTCAAAGGGTCAAAGAAAAAAGCCATGGAGGAAGTGAGCAGTGGGTGGAGGCGGATATGACGGAGGTGGGAGGAGACAAGAGGATGTGGAAGCAAGCGTATACAGCATGTACTGCACATGTGCACTAAATTACCAAAGAACACATTTAGCAATAAAAGTAACAAAAGTAACCCATTTCTGTATTCTAAAAATAATAAAAAGTACATATATCTATATCTACACATCTCTGTCTCTGTCTCTGTCTCTGTCTCTATCTCTATCTCTCTATATCTATATATATTTTCAGGGTAGGAAAAAAAAATTCACAAAACTTCACAAGTTTATTCAAAGAGTTGATTGGTTTATTTTACCAGATTGTAGATGCAGTCTTGGAAGATACAAAGTTATGATTATAGATTTTATTTTAATGATCAATTTTCTTCTTTGCTGGATTTTATTTTAAAAACCACGCTACTTTTGCTTTTAATGGACAGAGTTATGTCTGGGATAGCGTAACTGAAGACAAGGCACACACTCGCATCTCCCGCTAGCGTCCCGGCTCCTCACAGACTCATCATATCTACGGGTTGGGAAGCTTTGAATTCTTCCTTTCTAGTCACTTTGAAATATACTTTAAACAATTATGTGATGCTAGTAACCCTAGTAACACAGTTTGGTAGCTCCATTCTAAGCCCACCTTGAAGTCTCAGCAATCCTCCTGTCTTACTCAGGATTACAGCCCAGCTGCATGCTAATGTAAATGACAGGCAGGTAAGTCCCTGATAGCCACAGTTTAGCACCCTACCTTTTCTCTGAAGTGCTCATTTTTGGAGGCTGCTGCCAAGTAGAGTGTCACAGCCTCGCTGACCTCATTGTCATCCTTGGTGAGCAGCAGAGCCAGCGTCCTGAGGACTTCCTGTTGAGCCGGGAGGTTGCTGGGTGCAAGGTCACTCATAGTCTGCAGCAGTTTCTCATCTCTCAGGGACTGCAGAGTCTGAACCATGGCAACTGGAAGGTGAGGAGCCAGAGGTCATGTTCTGATAGCACAGTGGCAGGTTTGTCGAGAACCCAAGTTTTTCATGTATGTTTTCAGTAAAAGCATACCCATAGCATACCCAAGTGTATGTAAAAACTCAGTCTATGATAAAGGCAGTATTTCAAATTAGTGTGAAAAGTCAATAATTTAAATAATTATAATGAGGGCAAATTGTAAGGAAAATGTAAAGTGCCTGGCAGTGGTGGCACACGCCTTTAATCCCAGCACTTGGGAGGCAGAGGCAGGTGGATTTCTGAGTTCGAGGCCAGCCTGGTCTACAGAGTGAGTCCAGGATAGCCAGGACTACACAGAGAAACCCTGTCTCGAAAAAAACAAAAAACAAAAAAATTTCTACTTTGAAATGGTGGCAAAAATATATAGTTTTTTTTTTTAATTTAAGATAGGATCTCATAATAGCCTAGGCCAGCCATGAATTTTCCATGAAGCAACAGGTGACCTGAAACTATTGACCCTCACTCAAGGTTATAGGCATTCATCATTGAGTGTCATACAAATGAATTAGAGAGTTAAATGTAAATATACTATGAAGAAATATAAAGAAATATTATCTGACACCTCATTAATATTCATAGTAAATACAATTGTCTCTATGCAAAAATCCTAATCCTAGGTGAAGGGTCAGGCCTGGAGGGGGGATGTCACATAGTTGATTGGAATCTAGAGACAATATGATGAACTACAGGATTTTGAGTTCCACTGGGACAAACTGGCCATATTCTGTGAATAAAGAGAGGTGGAGTCAAATCCCTAACTAGATCTCTTGGTCTCTAAAAGATAATGATGAGATTGTGTCTATTCAGGGACACGGGAAATATATGGGAAAGGAAAAGGCCAAGCTTGCCTCTTACGACAGAGCCATGCCTTTCCCAGAGTGAACACAGGTGAGAGCCATCTAGGTATTTTTACTTTAATTTCCTGTTTTCTTTGCTGTGGATGTATGTTAGCTCCACGGCTTTGTAAGTAAGTACTCCAATAAAAATCCCCAAGGGAGTATTAAATAACAGTTAAACAAACAAATCACAGAAAAGATTTCACACTATAAAAACACAGGATCCAAATATAAAGACAATAAAAAACTAATAAAATGCTTTAGATAGTTAATATTTAACAACATGAAGCATATTAAGTTAAAAAAAACACAAGATATAATCATAAGGCATAATCACACTGGGGACATTAGCTGTGAGTACAGTGTTGTCTACTATGGGAGATCCTGGGTTTAAGACCATAGTGCTGTAAAAACAGACAGACAGACAGACAGACAGACAGACCAACTAACCCCAGCCTAAACAAGATACAATTTTGAAATCTAAAACAATGCATGTTCAAATGAATAATTAAGAGTTTACAAATGGGGAAAAGAGATTTGAACTTATGTTTTTCTGTTTCCCAACCTTTTTGTAATGTAAAACTATCCATTTTATAATGAAAGAAAGAAAGAAAAAGGCACTTAAAGATAAGGGAAGAGCTGAGGATGCAGCTCAGTTGGTAGAGTCCAGCTCACACAAAGTAAATGTGTTCAATCTCCAACGTCACATAAACTGGGCACGCACACGCACGCACGCACACACACACACACACACACACACACACACACACACACACACACACACACACGTGCAGCAGTGGGAGGTTTTGCTGCACTGCTTTGAATTCCCAGTGAGTTGCAGGCATGCCCCTGCCCAGGAGCTAGCTTGGATCCGTGGATCAAAGAACCACACATATTAGCTTATTTTTAACCTGCTTTATTGGCTCAGGGGCTGGGCTCCACTAAGCCTCCCATGGCTAGTGTGCCCTTCCTTTTACTCATAGCTCAAAATCTCTAAATCTGTCCTCAGCTTAGTTGCCTGGTTACCTTAGTTACCTTTACTCCTAGCTCAACACCTCTAAATCTACCTTCAGCTTAGTTGCCCGGTTTCCTTCTGTGAAGATCATTTTTGGCTACCTAGTAAGGTTGAGGCCAGTCTGGGCTAGAGACCCTGTCTCAAAACAAAAACAGAACAGAGGAGCCAGAGAGGTGACTCAGAACTTAAGAACACATACTGCTCTTGCATAGGACCAGAGTCTGGTTCCCAGCACCCAGGTGGAATGGCTTGTAGCCCTTTCTAATGCAAGCTTCTGGTGTCTGAGGGGACGACACTCACATGCACAAATCCACACTTAGATATACATACATATAATTTAAGATGGAAATAAAGGTTTAAACAAACCAAACCAAAGACAAGACTGAGAAAACAAACACAAAATTCTTCAAAGGTTAAAAGGTATTTTCCCCACACCGTCATTCCATATTCCTACAGTTGAGTGAGTTTTGTCAAGGCTTATCACTAAGAAACTTAGGAACATGAACCGCCATACTAAACTCTGAATAATTCAGATGTCTACCTGGAGAATTGATCCACACGTGGCAAGCTTAGTGTCACATGGATGCCATGAGGTTTTGCATCTGTAAGTCAGAGTCTCCCTGTCCTGGTCTTTCTGTGCTGGGCATGCCAGCTTCAAGGCTTTCTCCAGAGTTCCTATGTCCCATGCTAGACAGAAATGTTACCTCCTTATGATGCCAAACAAAAACCATATTGCAGCAGGATTTAATGCTTGGGGCAGAGCAGAGCTAACCTGGATCTGAGCCAGACAGGTTGCTGCTGTGTGGTACTATACCAGATGCCCTGGTTTCAGAGAGCACACCCCATCCCCTCTGTTGCTGCATTCCTAAAGAATACTCAGATACTATATATATATATATATATATATATATATATATATATATATATATATATATGTGTGTGTGTGTGTGTGTGTGTGTGTGTGTGTGTGTGTGTGTATATAAAACGTTTGAAAGGCCATGTTAAAGGGTGGACCGAGCTCACCATACCCCCAACAACCTCTGCCTTTCTTGATCAGGTAACTTCAGAGTTTCTTTTCTCATTTCCCTTCCTGCTGTCTCACACCAGCCTTCATTTGAAGACCATTTCTGTCTATTCTGAATGAGAATTCTACCACAAAACACAATATAAATAAAACAGCATTGCAAATAGGCTGAGAAAGGAAGGAAGGCAATGAGATTTCCATTCACTTGCCAGTTTCCTGTTCATGGTGAGGACCAGTGTGCTTAGTGAGAACTTTCTCTAACACCAGGAAGTTTACTGAAGTTAAAAGCCCAGAAGTCATTGAAAAGGCAAGCCCCAGCTCAACCTCAAAGGGCGACCTTCACTAACAATTCTGACGAGGAAGAACCAGGCTAACCCAGACTGAGACACTACTGCAACCTGACAGGAGACCACAGCCTACCTTGCCTGGCTAGCTGGCCCAGGTAAGTCTCCAGGTCACTCACACCATGGCTGGTAAAGAAGCTGTCATACTGGAAGACGGTGATGACTTCTGAGGAGAGGCTGGAGGAAAGGAGTGGTTCAGCTCGGTCCAGGATTTGGGACACCAGGGTTCTGAACACTGGGAAGGAAGAGACAAAGTGGCTTAAGAAATATGACCATTCATTCAGTCATTCATTAATTTGTCCATTCATTCACTCATCTATTCATTCATCTTTTAGCATACTATTTATCATGATGAATGTAATAACCACAACACTGTGGAAACAGATGTGAATATCATAGAACTTATATATTCATTTGTTTATCACCATACTAATAATACTCATTAGCCTTTTATGGCACATATACATTCATCTTTAATATAGTACTTGCATTCCTGCATTCATTAAACTATTTATTATTTATTTCATTTTCATGTGTATGGATGTCTCACCTGCATGTATATATATCAATTCAACATGTATGCATGATACCCAAGAAGGCCATGAGAGGGAATTAGATCCCCTGGGACTGGAGTTACAGACAGTTGTGAGCTGTCATGTGAGTACTGGGAACTGAACTCTGGAAGAGCAGCCAGTGATTTTAACTGTTGAGGTATCACTCCAGCCCCTCATTCACCTTTTATTTTGGTACTTGTATTCATTGATTGATTGATTCATTCATTTGCTCACCTTTTATCACACTTGTGATACTTGCATTCATTAATTCATTTTTTTTTTATCACAGCAGTATAAGGTACAGTGCTTAAAGTGAGCTAACCTGCAGCGTACAGCTAGATGTTGTCATTGTTTCCCACACTCACATAATAGCATCTAAGTCAGGATGTGAAAGATGACCAACATCCTTCTAGGTGTTCTTGAGGTCCTTTCTGTTAGTAGCCACTCAGCCTCCCCAACAGGCGACAAATAACCTCAACTCCATTTTTGTGTTTGTTTTTGAGGCAGAGCATCATGTAGCCCAGGTGGATATCCAGTTGCCACACATTCAAGGCTGGCCTTAGACTCCTGATTGACAGGTCTCCATCATCATGTCCCCCTTCATAACCCAAGCTTTATTTACATAAGCTAGCTTTTCTTGTTCTTGAACTTTCATGTCAACAGAATGTATAGTATGTGCTTTTCATGTCTGGTATATTTTACATAACATAGTCTCTGTGAAGTTGCCTTTTTCCCATGGCATTTCAATTGTCACTGGATTCTGTGTGTTGTGACTCAGGCTGTGAATCTTCTTACACATGTCTTACACAGACAGGAGCACATCTCTCTTCATGAATTTAAGAGTAAAATTGCTAGTTCATGTTGTAGGCACAGACTAGGATCCATTCTTCAAAAGTCATTGTACTGTCTGACATCCTCTCATTGGAGGCACATTTAAGAAAAAGCCTACTGTCAGCCCTCTGTATCCATGGGTCCCCACATCTCTGAATCTAAGCAACCACAGGCCAAGAACCCAGGGAAAAGCACGTCTATACTGAACATGTAGACTTCTAAATGCTGACACTTCACAGGCAATGGAATCTAGCAAGCATTTATTTGGTGTTTGCCTAGCCAAGCATTATAAAGTCATCTGGGGGTCTAGAGGAGGAAGAGTGGAGGTTGTATGTAAACCCATACTGGTGTAAGCAAGGAATGTAAGCAAACACAGATTCAGCCATGCATGGCAGGCTCCGGCACCAAGGGACAACTGTACAAACATGCGTAGCAATACAGACATGAAGTACTTGTGGACTGACTGGAAAATTTTTCTCACAGGCTTGGGTGTTACCTAGTCCTCAGCCAGTGGTCCTGTTTTCGAAGCTGTGGACATAAGGGACCTTAGGGGTTAACTGTCTGACATAGGCCATGGGGTGAGCAATTGGAATTAAAACTTGGCTCACTTCTGTTTTCTATGTGTTATCTCTGATGTGACCAGCCACGTGCTCTGAGCGCCTGTACCAACCTGCTTAAACTGCCATGCCTTCCCTGCCAGGATGAACAGTACCTCCTGAAATGTGAACCAAAATCTACCTCTTTTAGAAGCGGTTTCTGTCAGGCAGTTTGTCACAGCTAAGTAGGGGGGATGATGAATACAGTACTTTAAAAGACATCATGGCTGGTATTCTGCATGGTCAGCATCTTTTTTTGTGGCTGGGCTGGCTAGCCCATCTTTCCCCTGGAGAGCATGTACTTCTCTTTTTGTGTGTCCTCATCCTCCAGGCTGCAGGAGGAAACCCTCTCACAGCTGTCTGTACCTGGCTCTGCCAGTCCTGGATAGTCTTTGTTGATGCTTCTGGCGAAGCTGGCTTCCAGCTGCTTGATCAGGCAGGCGGCAGAGCTGTGGTAGACCCCCGTGGGGCTGCAGCACTTGGTCCAGAAGGACAGCAAGGACAGCCTTTTGTGGAATTCTGGTATGGCTGGAAGAGAAGAGGGATGTTAATGGAGAGAGGACAAGGGCAACCTGGGTCAGGTGGCAAGGTGTCCCAGGGACATTATGAGTTTTCTTTTGTGTTTTTAAAAACCTGTCCTTTGTTTTAGTTTAAAAGATATTTTAATTAATTAATTAATTAATTCATTATCCAAGACTAGGTCTCATGTAACCCAGTTTGTCCTCAAGAATAACCTTGAATTCCCAATCTTCTTGTCTATCCCCAGGTAACTTTTCCTTTTTTTCTTTCATCCTTTGTGTGTGTGTGTGTGTGTGTGTGTGTGTGTGTGTGTGTGTGTGTGTGTGTGTGTGTTGTTACTGGGAATTGATCCTAGGATCTCATGAGTGCTCTACCACTGAGTTACATCTCGAGCAATCTTTTTACTATTGATTTTGAAATATGTCTGACCCAAGCTAACCTCTATAGCACAGTCTAAGCTTGAAGTGGTTATCCTTCTGTCTCAGTGTTCCGAGTAGATGAGATTAGATATGTCCCCACAGCTACTGGGACTGTGGCTTTCTGTTGGAACTACTACAAGAGTCTGAGAATTAATAGGTGGTCCATAGAAAAACCGCCTCCTCTCTGTCAAGCAAAGAACACAGTGAATAGAAAGCATGGCTGCTCTGCCTTGGTGGGACCATACTTAACTCCTGTGACTCTACAGCAAAAAACCGTATAGGATCAGCAATGCAGACTTCAGGAGGGGCTGGAACATGGCAGGGTTTGCTGAAGAAGCCTTTCCCCTGCCCTGTGCTCCCACGTCAGTCTAAGCAAACAGCATGAGCAGGTGGCACATGCTCACAGTCACACTTGTGGGTGGCTGTGATCAGGATGAGGCTGTAGTTGAGCACAGGACAGAAGTCATTTGCAGTCCGAATATCTGCCACTATTATACTTTTTAGACACCTGCCAAGGTCACCTGCTCTTAGCAGGAATATACAATAAAGGCAGAAATGTGTAAGGAGAACCTCAGGGTGGGTTTAGGCTCAGCTACAGATTACCCAGAAGTCTCTGTTTCCGTTTATATCTGATGTGAACAAAGATAAGCCCTTGCCTTATGAAAGAGTCCAGTGGCCAGATCACAAAAAGTCAAGAGAATCTTCCCCGTGTTATGTTCTGCTTGTGAAGTTGAAGAACAGCTCAAATGGTAAAATGTTTGCCTTGAAAGCACAAGACCCCTAGTTTGAGCCCCAGGACCCACAGTTAAAAAGCTGGTTAATAGTGCTTGTAACCTCAGTGCTGGGGAGGGGGAGACAAGAGGATCCCAGGGGCTTGCTAGCCAGCTAGCATTGTGAGCTTCAGGTTAGTAAGAGATCCTGTTTCAAAAACCAAGGTGGATGGCTCCTAAAGAATGATTGATGTCTGACCTTCGCACACATTGAACTGACCCCCCCAAGTTCTGCTTCAGACACATGCTCAGAGCCAGACTGAGGCTGGAGTGTACTCAGCTGCTTCTCTGAGTTCCAGTGAGCATGCATGGTCTGGCGTGCTTTGGTTCCAGGGATGGCCTGCAGGTGGTGGGCTTACCTTCTACCACAGAGGCGATGTTCCCGAGGTTCTCATCACTCACTGCTGCCAGCTTCTGCATCACAAGGACCTGCCTGGACAGCTTCTCCAAGAGACTTCTTGCCACAAAGGGGGTTTTGCTAGAGAAGACGATTTGCTAACAAGACAAATAAAAGCCCTTTCAGTGATGTCGAGGGCAGTGACCTTCCCTTCTGCACCCTTTCCGAAGTGTAATTCTCACTCCTTCAGGCTACATCTTTTTCCTCATAAAATTACACATAAAATTGCTTTTCTAGTATAGATCTGTTCCACAGGAGAATCGGACTGTCCCTCATGGCCCTGCTAGGGATGAACAGCACCCTGACGGCTGTATGCGGATCAACATTATAGACCTCCCGTAGGTTTCACAAGAAAGCTGTTTACCTCTCAAAGACTGGCTGGTGGTTTGCCTAGCGCAAGTCAGAGAAGATAATTATAGGCCTAAAAGAATCTTACTCAGGTGGCTGTCAGCAGTAAGTAGCTAGAAGAAAACAAAAGTCCTTTCTTTCTTTGCTTGCTATAGGATCTGACTCTGTAGCTCAGGCTGGCCTCAGACGTGTAGCAATCCTCTTATCTCAGCCTCGAACGTGCTGGGACTGTAGGCATGAGCACCACATCTGGTTCCGTTTGCTCAACAGGGAACACTGCCTGTGTGAGGCTGCTGGAGGATGTTCCGGCTATAGCTTAAACACTCAGCAGCTCTGCAAACAGGGCTCAGGTCTGCCCAGAGGCAAGGGTTTTGACAGCCAGCCCATTTCCCACAGCACATGAGCACAGCACCTCCATGCCTTAGTTTCCCCATTAGGTGCTTCCTTTCTTTGAGGCAATGTCTTGCTATGTAGCCCAGGCTTGTCTTGAACTCTGGATCCTCCTATGTCTCTCTGCCCAGAGCTGGGATTATACATGTGTTCCACTGTGCCCAGAAAGCTTGTTTATTTGTTGGAGAAAATAATATTCTTCCATATTTCCCATAAATGTCTGACTAATGCTGCCCAGCCCCTGGGAAACCCAGCCCCTGGCCTTCCCTCTGTCCTCTCCCTGCCTCCTGGTGTTTGGCTGGCATAGGGACACCCTTCCTCTTTTTACTGCAGCCTGCCTGAGAGGCCGATTTCGGTAAAGCTGTGATTACAATTGCTTCTGTGTTCCTTCCTGCTTCATGTACACTCAAGCAATCTGGGAACAGATCACAGCAGCAAGAAGACAAGCAGCAGGCAAGGAGGAAGCATTTAAATCCAGGCCTCTGGAAAAGCGCCCTGTTCCGGACAGCTGAAAGCTTTCCTGATGCAAAAGGCCTTCAAAGCAGTTGCTTCCGGACTGTAACACCTCAGGTGGTAAAACAGCTCGCAGTGGACAGTAAGAAGGAAGATTTACCCCCACAGTATTCCAGTGTGAGAGCTAAGTGGTAAGGGAGTAACTTGGAGGAATGCTCCTTCTCATTGCTCATAAAAATTACTAGTCTAAGCCAGCCTGCAACCCCAGTACTTGGAACGTAGCAGCAGGAGGTTCAAGAGTTCAAGACTAGCCTCAGCTATACAGTGGGTTTGAGGAACAGCCTGGCTTGCATAAGACCCTGTTTGAAATAGAAAGAAACTTTCTCATTCACTATTTGGGGAACCAGGACCTGCTTCTGTACTACATTGTTCTTAGTGCAACATGTGATGGGAAGTGAACTAGACAAACCCATCAATATTTAGTTAACCCTGTTCTCCAACTCTGCCTATGGATAGCACGTTCGTCTTCCTTTGTTGAATTCCTCTCCTTTACTACCTGACGATTTGGATGTAAGCCCTGACTAAACTCTGCTTGGTACCCACTAAAGTCTGCAGGTTTAACTTAAAATTGAAAACCCGGGCTTAAGAAAAGGTGGATGTGTCCATCCAGTTTTTGACTTGGTTCAAATCAAACCAGCCACATTCTCTTACTTCTGAACTCTCATTTCCTTGGCAAAGCTGAAGCACACACTGTGCACACCTTTCTGGCATGGAAGTGCCCCACCACCCACACATCACACATCCTACCTGAACGAGCTGGGTGCAGTATTGTAGATGTTTGACAATGGTGATGTCCAGGCTCTCATTCCCTGTAGTGAGTGGGAGCGGGCTTCCTGCCACACTGGTCCCTACGCCTGTATCTTCAGTCAGAGCTTCGCTAAGGTGGCCCCTGGCTTCTGGGTGAACTGACCTGTAACTGAAACAGGAAGGTAGGCGAAACGTGATCTGTTTCTTTCTGTGCACAAACCACGGGCCAAGTTTACGTGGTCCCCACTGAAACCAGTCCTTCCCTGGTTTGCTCTCAAAAGCAGAGATGCCGTTCTAAAATAACTTATTTCAGCCAATTTGCTTAAGTATCAAAAGACCATGCAAACAAAGGCTGCTGTTTGCTTTCTGAGTACAATGAGCTCGTTGTGAAGTAGCTTCCCTGAGAAGTCCTTGAACTATGCCCTCATTCTGCACCGGCTTCACTTGTCCACTCTGTGGATAGGGGTTCTGACAGCTTTGGATGTAAGCCCTGACCATACTCTGCTTGGTACCCACTGTAGTCTGCAGATCTAGTTTTAACTTAAAATTTATCTGCAGACTGGGATTCGACAGCCCTGTTTGTGGACTTCTATGAGTGATCCCATTAAAGAGTGATCATGCAGGCCTTTCCATGGCCTTAGACCAACTGCCACTTTAAGACAAGAGAAGAATAAAAGTTGCCGAGGCCTGCCGTGCTGTGGCAGTTCTGTGAACAGGCAGACACTAGAAGGGGAGTCTGGCTGTGTAGATCTCAGCTCTGTCCTGATTTTCCTGTTCTCTTTAAACCCACTGTCACACTGTCTGAAGTTATAGCAACAAGGACACTCACATTACAAAGTTTGATATGTTATCTAATTTTCTTTCTTCCCTTCTCTTTCTGAGGCATGGCCCTGAGGTGCCTTGGCTTCCTGATTTCCTGTCACCACCTTCTAAGTGCTGAGATTACAGGTAGATTGTACTTTGGCCAGTTTATTCTTTTTCCAATGGATATATATATATATATATATATATATATATATATATATATATATATATTTTGTTATATCTTATGGTTTCAAGTTTACAAATAAGCCTTATATTTATTTGAGTTGATTATTGTATAATCTGGCTACATAGAATTTTCTTTTAAAAATGAATTTTTTTCTTTCTTTTTTATTTTTATTTATTTTTTAAGACAGAGTTTCCTTGTGCAGCTCTGGCTGTCCTGGAACTTGCACCATAAACCAGGCTGGTCTCGACCTCACAGAAATCAGCCTGCCTCTGCCTTTTGAGTGATGGCAACATGTGCCTCCACCACCCAGTGAATTCCTTTCTTTTTGAATATAAATTTTATTATAAGAATTCTTATAAATTACAACCATTATCCAACAAAATCAACCACACTTAAAGTCTATATATCCCTATGAAAGAGTTAGAATAGGAATTTTGATGCTGTGAGGCTTGTTTACAATTGGTTATATCCACATGCACCTGTCTACCACCCATGCTGAAAAATCTGTAAGAGAGTTAGGACTACAAACCTCTGCTGCTTTACCTGTTATAGCAAAGGACTGGAACAAAACTAGTTGTTCATCAGTAGATGAGTGGGTAATAAAAATAGTATATATACATATTTAAGCTCTAAAGAAAGACATAATCACAAAATTTGCAGGAAAATTGATGGATGTAGACAATGAATATATAATATTAAGCAAGTTCACAGTCTTAAGAAGAAAAAAACCCTCACATGTTCTTCTTCATATGCAGAATCTAGTCAATAATATATATATGTATATATATATATATTGATATAAACAAATATACACATGAGACACATATAACATGCAGAAAGAAAAGAAGGAAGACTAAGTATTAGGAGATGAGGAAGGGCTGAGTGCAGGTGACAGACACAGCTATGAAAGAGGACACAAAGCTAATGGCTTTTCTAGTTCCGAAAGTGATGTTCTTGAATGCCATTGAAATAATCCATTGTGACTGAAGGGATGAAACTACCACACTGTATCTGTCTTTTCAATGTATATTTAGTGTTACATGAAAAATATGATGTTGTAGTCATTATAATTTATAATATGTTCTAATATTCAAAAGGGTGGAATATTCCCCATTCGAGAAAAATAGTAAAAACAGAATTTTTAGGAAAAGAAACTTTTTTGTTTGTTTGTTTGTTTGAGACAGGTTCTCTCTGTGTTCCCCTGACTATCCTGGAAAACATTCTATAGACTGGGTTGGCTTTGAACTCACTGAGATCTGTCTGCTTCTGCCTCCTGAGTGCTGGGATTAAAGGCAAGTGCCACCACTGCCTGGCTAGAACTTATTTTTATACTTTAGAATTATTTGGTATGACTCTTCTATACATGAATTCTGCTGAAATAAAAAAAAAGACTTCTTATCATTTTGTGTTTGTGAGAGAGAGGCGCACGTGCTGTGGTATGCATCTGGAGGTCAGAGGACAAGTCTGTCCAGTTGGGTCTCTCCTTCCACATTCGGGTACCAGGGAGCCAACTTAGGCTGCCATACATAGAATGTATAAAAGAAGTAATATTTTACAGCAAAAGCCAACAAGTGTATTGAAAAATTTTAAAGAAGAAATACTTTGCAAATTCAGTCAAGTCAAAAAAATCTCAATATAGCATGCAGATCTATACATTAAATATTATATTTTCTACACTTCATTTTTTTTATTCTGTTTGCTTGAGGAATAAATTTTTGTTCCCATGCTTTTGTTTACACGCACGTGCGCGCGCGCACACACACACACACACACACACACACACGTACGCATGTGCACAAGTATGCACATACATAATTTAAACTTGGTCTTATTTTGGAAAAGGAACCCCCTTCAGCAACAACAATAATAGCCAGTCAATAATACTAGCATTTCACTGGTGGCTCTATAAGGTTGGACAGGCAAGTTTGCTGTAATTTGAAAACCTTCATATGTCACTTCTGTTGTACCAAAAGTAAAGGCAGAGGATTCTGTCTTAGAAGGCGGGCACTGGTTGTCAAGCTTCTTCTGTTTCACTTGAAATCACAAAGTGGGCCTAGGACCTGGTTTTAAGAACACTGGCTTGGCTGCAGGAGGACATCTTAAGAAGAAGGTGACACATTTTCTACTTGGAGGGACATAGATCAAATGGATTGCCAAGCCTCCATCTTTACCTTATAGGGAAACTTAAGCCTGGCTTTGGGATGTGCACCAGTGATTCCAGTCTCATGCAGAGATGAGTTGAAACGCAAGAGGGGAGGATGCTGGGAAAGCACAGCTCAGCAAACTGAGGACTTTGGAAGCACAGGAAGTACACAGCAGGGACAGGGTGTCCAAGTCCGTTGCCACCTGCAGTGTAGACCCTTCACCCACACTACACATGCCTATATACATGAATCACATGGATGTTTCTAAGAAACAAAAGGGATTTGTGTTTCCTATACAACCTCTAATCGGTCAGCGATAATTAGAAGCTGTATTTAATCATTAAAAGGAACTGCATATCAAGTTATCCTGCAGGCATGCCCAATCTTTTGACATTTTTGGCTCAATATCGCCCCCTACAAAGTCCATGCTCAAGAACCATGCAATCTTGATAGCAACAAAAACTACAAAGCATGTTGTAGTGTCTTAAGTAAGTTTATGATGTGGTGTTGGACAGCACTCATGGCTGTTGTGGGCCACATGTGGTTGGACATGACATCAGGGATTGTGCTATCTTGAAGATGTGCACCAGGCTACCTCTGCCAGTAGCAAAGGGGAAACACAAGCACACTTCACACTTACCCACTCTTCTCTGTCTCAGTATCTGAAAACACGGAGTCTGCTCCTCCTCCAGCGTGGCAGACTTCATCACCATCCTCTTCCTCTTCATCAAAGTCAGAGGTGTTGAGGAAATCAAAGCTTTCTAAAGCACTCTCAACCGTCAGACTTAGGCTGGAGGACCTGCTGTGGCTGCCAGCCGGCTTGCACTGCAAAGGCAGAAGGTACCAAGGAGACCATCAACACACCAGGGGGACCGGCAGGACTCATGGCGCCGGTGGGAAACGTGACACTCTCTTACAGTTTTCCAAGCCTTTATTTTTGGTTGGCATTTAAAGTCTTCATCTTGAGACAATGAAGTACAACCACAGAAACAATGGCACAACATATGTGAATTGTTCTAACAGAATCCAGAAAGAAGGATAGAAGAAACAGGATTGGAGGTAAGTTGGTAACTGGGTATCACTGAGAGTTACTGGGTATCACTGGGGGGTTTGGCAGATTGGCATATCTATCTTTGTTTGAAGTTGCATTACTATTAAAACAATTTAAAAAAAATTACACCCTGAAAGTCTTGGGAAGCAGAAGTGACATGTTCCTTTGGTGTAGTGCTCACCACCAAATCAAACAGAATGAGCAAGCTGGGTACCATAGCACGTAGCAGCCCCAGGCACTTGGGAGGCTGAGCTGAGGGCTCTGTTTGATCTCATGCATTCAAGGCCAGCCTAGGGAATAGAATGAGATTCTTTAAAAAATTCTTTTTTTAAGCCAACCCAGCAGACAAATTTTAAAAGCCACTGAGTCACTGCTAACTGCTAACCAGAACCAGTGTCTGTTACCAAGTGACAAAGTACCATGTCTGGAGCTCACTGTCTAAAGTATCCTGTAAAGAACTGACAAAAATGAATTACAGGAAAGGAAACTGCTCAAATACACCTGCCCTGGGCTACCTAGGCAGGGAGCCCTGCATCACCATGTTCCATTCAAGGATGCTTTTTTTCAGAGCACCGAGGGGCAAATGAGTGACTTGGGCATGACAGGACAATAATCCAGATTCCCCTGAGGTCTTCCTTGAAAGGAACAAATCCCATCCCCCATCTAAGCAGGCCCTGGAATTATGGGGACAAAGTCCTTTTACAGCAGGTTGCAGGACATAAACAGAAGCACTGTAGCCTGCTATGCCAGTGGCTTTGGCCTGGAGAAAGAGAGAAGCATAGTCACATATAAGAGGACGTGAGGTGGGTTGAACAGGACAAGTCTTGCAAAAAAGACACACTAAATGTTCTCTGTCCGGCTAGGAGGATCCCCTTGCTGAGTCTTAGCACAAGGTAGGAAGGGCCTTGAGGGGATCTGTCCCAGATACTTGGGGTGGCACAGAAGAGCATGGGGAATTGTCTTTCAGTCTTTTAAATCACGGTTGTCTCATTCACCCTCTGTGATCTCCATCCGGGAAGCAGCATCATTGAGTCTCTGATCCTCAAGATGTTTAGCATCCTAGGAATGTGAAGGAGGAAGAAAAAGAGAGAGCTTTGTCTGGCGGAAGCCACTTGCCCCAGACCTACGCTCCCAATGATGCTGTTGAACATCGTGAGGGAGAAAAGGGAAACTGGTGTTTATTAGGCTTGTCTTTTGAGTCTCCTTTGTTTTCTTTTTTTTTTAAAAAAAGTGATATTATTTATTGTATTTATATGAGTGCACTGTAGTTATCTTCAGACACACCAGAAGAGGGTATCCGATCCTATTAGAGATGGTTGTGAGGCACCATGTGGTTGCTGGGAATTGAACTCAGAACCTCTGGAGGAGTAGTTAGCGCTCTTAACTGATGAGCCATCTCTCCATCCCTTGAGTCCCCTTTCTTAAGCCAGCCATCTGTGTAACAAGATCTTGTACACAACTCAGTGATGGCTTCAAACACTAGTCACAGCAAGAAGACAGGTGGATGAAGCTTTCTCTAGGGTGGTATAGGAAGAATACTGGACAAGAGCAGGCTGAGCCAAAAAGGATTCTGGGACCACCAAGGTTTAATAAGATGGATGGATAATGAGCTCAGAGTCTCCTGATGAGCTGAGCTACTAATCAGTACCTTAGACTGGGGGCTGTGGAACCCTTACCCCTCTTAACAAAGATTAAGCCCAACCACTGCCTTTCCTCAAGGTCACCTTCTTTAGAAGGGTCCAGTGTGTGTTTCAGCTCTTTGAGATGAACACCTTTTTGACTGACAGCAGGTCAACCATGCAAATGAGATGCACAATGGAGTGCCATCTACGTGTCCTCCATGCTTGGGCTCTATGTGCATATTTTTGGGTGGCATTCTACAGAGAGCAGATTCTAAGTGCCCTTTCGTGCTTCTCAGAGGTTCTGGAACAGAACTATAGTGACACTAGAGGACCTAGAGTGTCAGAGGTGTCAATCATTGGCTCAAACACAAACCTTGTCTGGAGCTAGGTCGGTATTAGAAAGTCTTAAGAGTGTGTCTCCTGATGCCACTGCAAAGGCCACATAAAACCATCTTACAAGGGGACAAGGGAGCCTCTTATGGTCTGGCCCTCAGCTTGCTGCAGGGAATTTTCAAGCTTATTTAGTCCTTGAGGAATCCTAAGTGACCAAATAGTGAGAGCAGGGAAACGAAGGTCAATGACCTCATTGTCTTGTCTCCCCATGCTGTATTTAAGAAGACTTTCTACCTGTATGTCAGGTACAAACGGGTGCATTCTGATGTAGCCATGATGACACCATCCTTACGACACCCTCCTTGACAGTGTTTCAACTCTCCTTCCTGCCTTTACACCTGGACCCTATCTGACCACCAGGGATAGAGGAAACTGTCTTTGTTGGAATTTTTTGGTTCCCTGACTCCTAGTACATGAGCGAGGGTGAATTGTTACTGATTCCTTTGAGGTCTCAGTTTGCTGATTTAGGTTAAATTCATGAGGAACTACCCTCAGCTGGTGGCACTATGAGAAGAGAGGATGGCTCCTCACCTTGGGGCTACCTTCCCCAGTTTTCCTGGTGTCCACAGAAAGATCTTAACTAGTAGCATCTTTGTAAACCATGATGAGCAAACACCAGTATTTCACATTTAGACTTCATATGTGTGTGGAGATAGTGGGGGATATGTGTGTACATAAAGAAACGCATGCACGTGGTGCGCACGCGCGTGCATATGTAGGGCAGAGGTCACCCTCTAGTGCTGCTTTTTGAGATTCCATCTTGTTTTGAGTCAGGGTCTTCGTCTGGCATGGAACTCACTGAGTAGACCAGGCTGGTTGGCTGGCAAATTACAGGAGTCCACCTGCTTCTGGGATTTCTGGCATTTCAAGCCATGCCTGGGTTTTCCTATGTGGGTTCTGGAGGCTGAACTCAGGTCCTCCTGGTTTCAGGGTAAACTCTTCCCTGTTAGGGTAGGGGCCACATTGATCAAAGGCTTGCCTTGAGGCCCTGATGTGTGGAGAGGGAATATAGTCCCATGTCTAAAACCAGGAAATACTTGGCCAGGCTAGTAATGGCCTGGGCCCTGGGGGAGTTGGAGCTTCAGCTCCTAAGAATCCAGTGCTTACCTACTAAAGTGCTATGGTTATCAGCTGCTGTGTGCGCAGCCTCTGATTCACTTGAGATGTCCTGTGTTCCCTTCATGCAACATTGCTTGGTTAGCTTCCTGCTGACTCTGCCTCATTGTATTAGAGTTTTCTGCTAACTCTGTCCCATTTTTTTTCACTGAAAATTATATATGAGATATCATACTTCTTAAAAATTTACTTGGCATAAGACATAGCTTAAGTAAGACTTCTTGCCGTCAACTTTACCTACCTCCTCTATCCTCTCATCCCCCAGGTCCTTCCTCTCAGAAACCTGTCACTAAAGATGACTAACCGTCCAGATCACTAGGCCACTGAGCCATCTCCCTGTTCCTAGATCTTTTTTTTTATAACCAAATCCTAATCCATTTAGCTAAGCTGATTTCTTATCAGAAAAATAAAAATTGATAGATGTAACTGGAATTAAAAAAATTACATCCACTTATGTAGCAGGTACACATTGGTCCTGTGACAGGACAAGATTTGTTATCTTAAATACAATGTTGGCTTAGGATGCATTTTTCCAAACCAAATCAGATTTTTTTTTTTCCAGAAAGGTACTTACTTTGAGAATATCATCCAAGTGTGTGACTTCTTGGTTCAGGTCCTGGAACTCTTTGTACTGCTCCTTGTGTGGATCTAATGCGAGGAAGAGTCCACTGAAGGCATCTTCCAGGCTGCCATCGAGAAAAGACCGGCCAGCCTCAGATTCGCTACCAACAGAGCCTTCAAAGAAAAGCTTGTCGGTAGTGATGGGCCCCTCAGCTGAGGTGAGCCTCTTCACTAGTTGCTTTGTGATGTTTCCTTCAAACGTGTCCAGCTCCACAGGCTTGAGCTCAGAGGCCTCATCTGATTCCTGCAGGAGAGCCTCGGCAACACTATTCTCCAGAAACAGGCTCTCAGTACCAGACCTTTTAGCCACACTGGGCTTCCTGGGCTCTACCATATCACTCTTCGGGTAGGACTTTGGCTCATGGTCCTCACCCAAGGAATTCCTGGAAGATGCGGAGCTGCTGTCCTCAGTACCCTCATTTTGTGAGGACAGGCTGCTGTGGGTAAGCTCGGCAGGGGTGATGGTAATCTCTGGATGGGCTGAGTGTGAACTGGAGGGAGAGGTGGCTGAGCTGGAGGTGAAGACACAGTCTCCATCCTGCAGATCACTGAAGCTGAGGGACAGTGGCCTTTTCTCCTCTGCTGCCTTTCCACTCTCAAAGATGTCATCTGGCAGATTTGACTGTGGAAAAAGACACAATACATTTGGCATGGTTCATCTCCAGACAAGAGGAGAGGCAATTAAGATGAAAACTCTTTAATGTTACCAATTTATCTGAGATGTGTGTATGTGTGCAGGCAAAGGGAAAACAAGCCATTAAAAAGGTTTCCATTGTTGGATCTAGGTGAAAGGTCACGGTGCTATTCTTAGGTTTGACATTTTTCCCATGCACTTTGAGGGTGAGTGGGGACGCTACTTGTTTTTATGAATTCCAGGATCTCACAGTACTTGGCAGCCATCATTATGGATAACACTACCCATCTTTTTCCTTATCATTATTTTGTGTGTGTGTGTGTGTGTGTGTGTGTGTGTGTGTGTGTGTGTGTGTGAGTTTGTATGCGCACAGACGTGCACGCGCTCGTATCTTAAAAGACTTTGCAATTCCATGTTCTTTTGCTCCAAGCCTGAGATATTTGTTCTGCTTCAGTTCTTAACAATTATCTTTTGAAAAATATCTACTGACAAAATTTGAACTTTTGAAATCCATTTGTTCAGCTTCTGTAGAAATAAAAGAAAGACACTGATGGGTGGGACATCTGTCTCATAAAAGGCAAGGCCTGGGGGAGGAGGAGGGGAGGAAGGGAAGGGGGTGGTGTCTTAGAATCTCTGGAAATACAGTTCTCTGTGAAGCAAGTCCTGCCTCAGGTTGCCTTTGTGCTTCAGGAAACTCTGAAGAGAGACAATCAGGCAACTGAGCTGGGATGATAGCTCAATGGGTAGACAGTCTGCCCAGCATGTGTGAACCCTGGGTTTGACGCTTACACAGGAAGAGATTTCCAGATAATTAAGACAACTGGCTTGTTGTCATGAGCAGAGCAATTTCGAAGTGAGCACATTTGCACCGTCTTTCCTCAGGCTGGTGTGTCCAGACTTTAGACACCATGGTATATCATTGTCATCTACAAACTTTACAAAATTCATGTCAAGAACTCCACAGCCAAGTCTGTAAAATTGCAAAAAATGGAAAAATCTGATGATGTCTTAACTAAATTTATAGTTTCGTGTTGTGTTCATAAGTATGTTGCCTGTAGACAAGGGTATTTGAAATTAGCCTCTTAGAAATTGTTTTTTTTTTTCTTCATATAGTCTAGGTTGAAATTTTAAATTTTTATTTATTGTATTTTGTTTGTGTATATATGGATGAAGATGAATGTGGGTGTGGAGGTCAGAAGACAACCCTGGGTGCTGGTCTCCATCTTCTACTTTGTTTGAGATACGGTCTCTACATGGAAGAATAGCTGGTGTGTGAGCTTCTCATAATTCTCCTGTCTCTGCCCCTCCATCTCACTACAGAAACACTGGGATTACAAACATGTGCACCACCATACCCAGCTTTCTGTGAGTTCTGCATATCCAAACTCTGTCCCTCATGCTTGCATGATAAGTGCTGCTCGCGCATGTGTATGTGTGTGTGTGTGTGTGTGTGTGTGTGTACACGCATGCTAAGCTATCCATGTGGAGGTTAAGGGACACCAATGATTGATCTAAGGTTGTCAGGCTTCTGCTGGAAGCACTTTTACCCACTGAGCCACCTCATTGGTCCTCCATGTTGGGCTTTTGAAGAACAGCCATTCCTCTGTATCCATCGATTCTAAACATTGCAACCACAGATGGAAAATACTTGACACATGTACAGTTTTTTTTCCTTGCCATTATCCACTATGGCAGAATAACTATTTCCCCATCAGTTACACTGTATTTGGACTCGTAATTAGCTCATAAGAAGATGATTTGAAGACCGGGAGATGTGGGGTATACAGAGGATCATTGTGTCATTTGATGTAAGGGGCGTGAGTTTCTGGGGATTTGGGTATCTGATTGGGTCCCGGCATCAATTTCCTGTAGACACTCAAAGATATGTGGTAAGTGTTAAGCTAATGTCTGTTTTGATTTTATGTAAGCATCAAGAGTTTTCAGAACCATGGTAGAAATGACCCCAGTGAACAATTACAGCAAGTGAACGGAAGGAAGCTGAAGGACAGAGGCTGCCTTCCTCTGAGCCCTGGGAGGCAGCAGGCTCCTGGGCACTTTCTCTTCCGCTCTGGTCTGAGTTCCTCCCTCAACTTTCACATTTTGTTATACTCTTACACCCCCAGTAAAGATAAAAGGAAAAGTTTGGGGAACTGATGGTTGAAGGATCAGAGTTCTAACTGCTGGGCCATCTCTGAAAACCCCTTAGGCTTTTTACTGAAGGCTGCACAGACCCTGAATCTGTGCAACCTCGCCTGAACTTCCTCTTGGCTGTATCAGGGCTGGAGCTGCTGGCTGCATCAGAGGGCCGGTGGCTGGGGTCTATTTGCACTTATTTAAATGGCAAATACAGAGCTGTTCTAAGTTCAGATGCCCTGCTCACAGGAACTTATGGTAGACTAGTATGGCCTAAGGGCCCTAAAAGTAGCAGGGAGATTTGCATACAGCCAAACTTTCCAACAGAGCGGGTATGCATATCTACCCGGCTACTTGATGACCTTACAAACTACCCACACTGTTTGGGAGAAAATTCACTGCCCTGTGTAACTGCAAAACAATTCCACTTGCTTCCCAAGATTGCTTACCTCCTTTCTCTCAAAACAGTTTGGCTTCTATGGCATCAACCAGAGAGACTTAACCCCTCTGAAGCTTAAACTACAAACAGTCACAGTCTCACGACACCTTGCACATTGGTCTTCAGGTATCATAATCTTCATGGACAAAGGCATAAAATTCCCTTTTTAGCCCCTGACTAGATTGATTTTTTACCTTGGTTCACAAAAGATGTTTGGAAGTATGTCATGAGGTCAAGGTCCTAGCAAGTAAAAAGATGGTTCTAGAACCCAGCCGTAGAGATTGGTGAGGCAGAGGACAGGAGGAAGAGGCATATGAGTTCTGAAAAGAACATGGGACATTCGCAGAGCCATGGAACACACAGCAAAGGTGGAGTGGACAGGGAGAAAAGGGTGCAGTGGGCTTTGAACAGATGGGAACGGCTACCCTGAGGACCTTCCTGTTTTCCCAAATACTGTAGGAAGTGATCCAGGGTTTTCTCATCTTGCTTAAACTACGCTGTTCAGCTTCTACGGATCCTCCCATGATGGCTGATCTTCATTGTCAACTGGAGAAAATCAGAATCACCGTGGCAATGTATGCCTATGAGGGCGCTGGCCGAGAGGTTTAATTGAGGTGAGAAGACCCACCCTGAAGGTGGGTGGCAGCATTCCACAGGACAGGGCCTCAGATGGAATAAAAGGAGCACATAAGTTGAGCACCAGCGTTCATCTGTTTCTTGACTGCTAACACCTGGTGATCAGCTGCATCATATGCCTGTGTCATATGCCTTCCCCAATGTGGGCTCCTTAAATTGTGAGCCCAAATAAACTCTGCCTTAAGTTGATGCTCGTCAGGTACTTCTTCACAAGTGGCAAGTAACGTCAGCATTCCTGTCGTCCTCCAAGGGATACCACATGCACACGAATAGCCATCAAATGCACAAATGGTTACTTGTACACGTGTATCAGACTATTGGGTTTTGGCATTATTTTTTATTTTTTACACATTTCCCCACACATTCTTCTTATTTTTTCCTCAGAAACGTCCATGAGTATTTATGTTGTTCTTTTTAGCTCAATGAATGACATACAATTATTGCTGTTATTATCGTATTAGCCAGAAGTCCTTTACTCTCCTCAGGATAATTAAAGGTAACATCTATTCTTCAGACGAAGAGCAGAGGATTTCTCATATGTATGTGTACTTGTCTGTGTAGTCTCTTAATATAATATGTAATTCATAAAAAATAGGTTGCCTAGTACATTCCTAAGAATTCCAGGTTTTTTTTTTTTTTTTTTTTTTTTTTTTTTTTTTTTTTTTTTTTTTTTTTTTTTTCCTAGAGCAGGGCAGAATGAACGGAAGAAACAGCTATGGTGGAGTTGGCCCAAACCCTTCTGAGTCCCTGAGTGCTGGCTTCTGGAAGTCTGATGTTAGTGGTAAACTGAAAACAATTGTTTCATTTTCTTTTTCTTTGTTCCCATAGGAACTCAGCCCCTGGAGCTCATTATGTAGAGGAGGATGGCCTTGAACTTGCAGCCCCCTTGCCTCTACTTTCTGAGTGCTCGTGTTAGAGGTGTATCAGCACGTCTGGTTCAGGTGGTGCTGAGTTTAGAATCCAGGCCTCAAGCACTCTACCAACTGAGCTACATCCCCAGCCCCAATACAATTGTCTAAAAACAATTGTTTGTTTTTAAGAGTGAAAATCTTGTTACCACAGAGGGGAAAAAAAAAATCACAGCATTAAACCAGGAATTGTTGGAAAAGGAGGCCGACAAAGTTGCATGCAAGACCATGCTTCCCACCCCAAGGACAGGAGAGTTATTACCCAGCAAGCAAGACAGTCAAGACACAAGAGTCATGCTGGGCTGCATGCACAGGCTCCCTGAAGTCAAGCACCTCACTCCAGGCTGCCCACACTCACATAGAATTCTAGCAGGGCCTTGGGGTTCAGGCTGAGGGAAGGCAGGTCACCGACAGAGTGGTTGTGGTGCAACGTGGCAAAGAAAGTGTCTCGCAAGGCACTCAAGACAGACAGCCGCAACCATCTCTTCAGAAGTCAGGGCGAGAAGGGCAAGTTAGTGGAAAGAAGCAGGTTAATGGGTTTCCCTTGGTAGTTAGCAGGGCTCAATGAAGTCAAGCAGGCGTCATTCAAATATACTTGAAAAGATTCATGTTGAAGAATGCTTGGAAAACCTACATGCCTTTCCCCACCTTTCCAAAAGTAAAGTCGAGTGAGGGAGAGACAGGCAGAGGAAGCCAGCCCTGTTCTCAGAGGGCCCAAGTGTCTCAGAACATTGCAACTTTAGTCATCACACAATCAGGGTGAATTAGGAATCAATTCTTCTCTCCATGTGTTTATGAGTGTGGTATGCATGCATGTACAGATACATGTGCATGTGTATATACATAGGTGAGGGATCCATCAGGCCTTTTTCCATTATTTTCCCATCTTATTTACTGAGGCAGGTTCTCTCAATCAAACCCAGAGCTCTATGATTATGGCTAGTCTCACAGAGACAGGTTCTCTCAATCAAACCCAGAGCTCTATGTCTCACAAGGTAGCCCGCTCTAGAGAGTTCCATCTCAGCCATTCTAGGCTAGAGTCACGGGTGGGCCAGCACCCTACCACCCCAGCATTTACAAGTGTTTTGTTGATCCAAATTCCAGTCCTCATGCTTGCCTAGCAAGCACCTTAACTGCAAAGCCATCTCCCCTGCTCTTGAAAGTCTCTGATGTGGGTGACACCCATGTCAAACTTTATGGGAACACCCCAGTTTTATCATTTCTATGCCAGAAATCACACTGAACTTACAAAGAAGGACTGGTCTTTGAAGGTAGGTGTTTCTGGGGTGCCCTGGCTGTACATGGACATCCTCCGCTGGAGAGCAGCTGTCTTGTTCCCAGAGCCTGACGACGGGGTCGTGTCCTCCACGTCAAAGGGACTGTAGAACAATAGGTTCTTAGGTCAGCACATTTATTAAAATCACTTGTTATCCCAGGATGGGGGAAGATGGCTTCTCATTATGACAGTATCAACTTAGTCATGTGGGAATGAGGCTGGTTTGGACCACCCTAGGTTGTCTGAAAATAAATAAAGAAAAACAATGTGCAGGCAGAAGACTGACTCTAGACCTGCTGTAGGGCCAGATCAAAGGAGCCTCGGATGTGTCTGTGTCCCCATGAGAGTTAGAGACATGAGTGGATTAGCTGCTCACATGTAACAGGATATTGGGAGAACCTGTAAACATTCCTCAGAACTTCTTCTGGATGGACTCTAGGCAGGTAAGTGACTAGCAGACTGTCATTCAGTGCTAAGGAAACCACAATCACAATGGTTTCAGATGTACTGGTTGCTGGTCACCGACATCCCATCACCCATCAGGGACAGTGACCTTTGACCCGTTCATTAACAACCACAGATTGTGAGCACAGAAAAGTCAGGCATGGGGTGCTGTTCGTGACAGTACAGCAGCAGCTTGGCTGTTGCCACAGCTGACTTTGATTTGTAACAGAGCCTTCCAACACAAATAGCAACATGGCATATTTACTCAAAAGCCAAGGGCTGGGATCTTTTTCATCAGGTGACTTTTAAAAAGAACACATTTTTTTTTTTAATTATTCCATTAAAGAATCTTCTGTGTTTGTGTGTGTGTGTGTGGGGGGGGGGGAAGGCTGGGTACAGTGTGAATGTAAAGGTCAGATGACAACCACAGGTCTCAGTCCTCCTCGTGAATCTTGTCTGAGACGATGTTTCTTGTTGTCTGCTGTGTACAGCAGGCTAGCTGGCTTCTGAGCTTCCTGTGATTCTCCTGTCTTACTGTAGGATTTCTGGGATTATTGACATATGCTGTTGTGTCTGGCTTTACATGGGTTGTAGAGATTTAAACTCAGTTCCTAATACTTGTGTGGCAAATGGTATCACAGCGCTATCTCCCCAGATCTTATTTTATTTTACTTTTTGAGGCAGGTCTGCTATGGCTCAGGCTGGCCCAACATTTGCTATACAACTGAGGTTAACCTTAAACTTCTGGCCCACCTGCTTCCACCTCCCAGATGCTGAGGTTACAGATATGCACCCCCACATTGGGTTATAATAAAACCTGTAAAAGTAGGCAATAGAAAAGGAGAGTTATGTGGACGTGCTACCTGGTGAGCTTTAAAGATTCTGATTCAGCAGTTGGGGCGTGGCCACTCCATGCTGATTCCATGGTTGGAGCATCAGTACAGAGAACAACAGTAGCCATCAGCCCTTGTCTTTCCATGATGAACGTGAAAAAAGGAACTTACTACCAGGTGATTTCCAGGTTCAGTTTGATGGTACCAAGGTCATTGATGTCAACAGCCACCACCTGGGGTCGGGCTGCAAACAGCTCTTTGGTCTCGCAGGTTACACTGCCTACTAGGATGTGAGTCGCCAGTCCTTTGAGTTCTGTGACCTGGCAGAGAAGGTGAGGGAGAAATGGAGCAATGTCTTATCTTCGTTTTTTTCTTAGTCAGTTGAGTCCTTATTTTAGAACTACATCTGTCAGGTATTTAAAAAAAATGTTACTTTGTTACAGTTACGTTGTCTCTGGGCTTTGAGAGCATCTCAACTAAAAGAGGCTTTGCACAGAGAGAAGCCTATGGGATGGAGGGTCTCCACCAAGGGATCATCGGGCCATAACACCAGGATGGAAGGAAAGACAACAAAAGGCATGGACACACTGTACCTTGATTGAAATGAACCCAACTATGAGGGGCAGGAAGACGGTTTCTTCTCCATCCCAGCTCTGTTTGCCGTTCACTTCTATTTTGCCCTTGAGTTTCCACCTCTGCCGGCCATACTTCATGAAAATCTGGGGTGAAGATATTAGGGAGCCTCTTGTTTCACCAGACCCCACTTTCCCTCCAAATTGCCCAGATCCAAGGGTCAGGAAACGGGCCCACACCCTTCATTCCCCTTCCCACCCAGGCTCGGTTCTCAGTGGAGCCCAGGAGGAGTATAGAGGAGATTTGACTTAATTAATTTATTTACTTGAAACAGAGTCTCACTATGTAGCCCTGGTTACCCTGGAACTAAGTTATCACTAAGTAGATCTGGCTGGCCTCCAACTCCCAGCCCTCTACCTGCCTCTGACTCTTGAGTGCTAATATCAAAGCTACATTGTTGCACATCTGGACTAGCTGAGGGTGTGGACATTTCTTTAGTAAGAGATGAGAGCAGGGGCAGGAGAGTTGGTTCAGCGGCTAAGAGCACTTGCAGCTCTTGTAGAGGACTGAGGTTTGGTTTCCAGAACCCACACCATGGCTTATAGCTATGTTAATTCTAGTTCCAGGGGATCCAACACCCTCTTCTGTCTTCTTCAGGCAACACACACACACACACACACACACACACACACACACACACACACACACGGTGTACCAACAGACATGGAGGCAAGCACTCACATATGAAATAAAAATAAATCTACATGGGTATTTTAAAAGTAGGTCATAGCTCTGTGTCAGTCTGTCCACTCATATAATACTTGTCTTTATTTGTTTGTTTGTTTGACCCTACATCAATCCATCAGCCATCGGAACTGTAGCTCTGCTGACCCCAGCTCCTTTAGAGACACAAGAACCACTTCCAATTCTACTTGTAGCCAACAGAGAGAAATAAAGACCCCTTCCTGGTGATGCTGGTAAGGGTTGGGACCGTCCATACTCTGGGCAGAGGAGGGCAGTTGGTGTGAATGCCCTCAGAGCCTCTTCAAGGAGATGAAATTATTACATGCATGGTCTTTTGAAGAAGGTAGAGACAAATGGCCCTTTGATTTTTAAGAAAGTTTTGGTTGTTCCGTTTCTGAGACAGGGTCTTACTGTGTGGCTCAGGATGTCTCAAATAACAATCCCTTCAAGGTATGAGCTACCATGCAGTTTATAAGTACATATTTTTTTAAATAAAGAAAACTCTATAATCAGGTGTTAGTCATGTTCAACCTTTGGGTATGAGCAGATGACACTGTCATACAGAAAGTTCACACTTGAGAACTGTGCAATTGAATTACCTAAAATTTTCACATACACAAAAAATATCTCCTGATTATGTGTAAAGTTTATAATTTTCTGTCAGGCCACATTTATATTCTTGCTGCATGCAGTCCCCAGGCCATGTGTTGGGCATGCCTGGTAGGTTTTATTTATTTTCAGTTATAAGACTTTGACTCAGTCATGACCCTAGATTAGATCTTGGATCAGAAAGTAAAGCTGCTACAATGTTCAGCTGGGAGAATACAAGTGTATTCTATCTCTATCTCATAGCATTTGTTGAAGAATGTTTGGTTGGAGCCCATTGCTTGCTCTTGCACAAGCTGGGAAACCCCATTGTCTGTTCTCCTTCTTCTAACCCAGTCTAAACTGAGAAAACTCTGAACAAATGAGTGTCATCAAAAGCCTTGTTCTGTATTTTTGGCAGTCGATGCGATCCACCTTTCTGACATAGCCAGCCCATTCAAGTGCTGGTCCAGGGACTTCGAGTTTAAGATACTTGGGCACAATCCCTGCTCCCAGCTGACATGTCATCACCCCTTGCCTAAGATCTATAAAACCCCTTGCCTTAGCCCTATTCTTTGGGACCAATAAACCCACCAAGGAGCAGCACCTAATAAACCTGCCTTTAATCAGGTCTGATCTGACCTATATTTGTGTTCCTTTAAAGAGAGAAAATACCCAAATAATGAGGCATTGTTAAAATTTGTAGGTGTTAAGAATTGTCTGGCGCTTATGTGAAAGATTGTGCTTTCAGTGTTGGGAGAGGAACTTAGGGATGAAGAGTCATGATTGGTGGGCAGCGACATAGCATGTGGATACTAATGGTGGGGTACAGGGAACCGCCATGTTCCACACATGGGAGTCAGTTCTCAGATTACCCTCCAAACTTTCTCACTGGTTCAAAATGTTAAAAGACAAATGAAACAAAAATAATAACAGCTGGACTCAGACCTGGTGGTACATGCCTGACATCCAAACTGAAGCAGGAGGATCACGAGTTCAAGGTTAGTCTGAGCAACTTTAAGAACTGCTGTTTTAAAAATAAAAAGTAGAGGCAAAGAAACGGCTCAGCCATTAAGAGCATATCCTCCTCCCTGTGGAGGACCCGAGTTCAGTTCCCAGCATCTACACGAAGCTCACAACTGCTCAAAACTCAAGCTTTGGTCACCTGCATTCCTGTGCACACACCCACACAGACACATATAGGCACCCCCTACACACACACACACACACACACACACACACACACACACGCACAATTTTTAAAAGTAAAACATTGACTGAAGATGTAGCTCAATGGTAGAGCACTTGCTTAGCATGTACAAGTTCCTTGGTTAATAGTATCAAAACAGCAGCAACAATACCAACAAACAAAACTATAGCCAGCTCCTACCCTTCAAGCCTTCAATGCCAACATATAGACCAACACGGTACTTACTTCATATTGATCTCCAGGACAAAGGCGGGCAAAGCCAGCCAGACCTGTAAACAAGAGATTGGACTGTGAGTTGCAGAACACATTTCCTTTCTTTGGAGGTCCAATTTGTTATTTGTTAAAAACTCAAGTAATATGTTAAAGTGGAGATAACTCAGGTAACAGGTTGAGGAGCATCTTCAGAGAATAGCCTTTGTAGGGATGTAGAGGGAGTCTATCCATTACAGCTTGCAGGACACACCCTGATAGGGTGGTGGGAGGAGGGTTCCAGGACCAGGAGGCTGTTGGGTGTTTAGAACTCTGTGTACCTTTGGCAGATTTCAGGATCAGGGCAGCAGGACCAGAAAGACCTATTCTTTCCCCGACCAAAATATTCCCACGAAAATAAACTGGCCTCTTGATTTTCCTTGTGTCCCAAGATCTGTGACACTAAATACCTCCCTTGTGAGTCCTTGTCCCCATGCCCATTGCTTGTCCACAGCACACTCATTTCTGTTTTTCTCATTTTTTATATTGCACAGTGATGCCACTGTTGATGCTTATGAACTTGCTAGAAATAGACTGTCATGTACCCCAAACTGGTGATTAAGAAAACAAACCAAGGGGCTGGAGAGATGGCTCAGCGGTTGTGAACACTGACTACTCTTCCAAAGTATATGGGTTCAATTCCCAGCACCCATGTGGCAGTTCATAACTGTCTGCAACTCTAGGATCTGACACCCTCACATAGACATGCATGAGGGCAGAACTCAAATACACATAAAAATAAACATATATGAAAAAAAAACAAACTAAATCCAATCAACCAACTACCAATAGCCTGTTCCTTCAAAAGAAGAGGTGTGTCTTAGGGTTACTTTTGCGGTGATGAAACTCCATGACAAAAGCCACTTGGGGAGAAAAGGGTTTATTTAGCTGAAGCTTCATTGTCACTGTTCATCACTGAATGGAAGTCAGGACAGGAACTCAAGTAGGGCAGGAACTTAGAGTCAGGAGCTGATACAGAGGTCATGGGATACAGAGGTTATGGAGGGTTACTGTTTATTGGCTTTCTTAGCCTGCTTTCTTATAGCACCGAGGACCCCCCAGTCCAGGGATGGCACCACCCACAATGGGCTGGGCCCTCCCCTATCAATCACAAATTAAGAAAAATGGTCTATGGCTGGATCTTATGTAGTCATTTTCTCAAATGAGGTGCTCTCCTCTCAGATGACTGTAGCCTGTGCTGATTGACAGAACCAGTTAGCACAAGGCTTTCCTTCCCCTGTGCCATCTGCAAGTCACTTTGGAGTGGATGGCTCCACTTGAGGCCTACTGCTTCAGCAGTAACACCTTATCAGAATACATGGCTGCCACCCTGGGACAGCTTGGGAGTCCCAGCTTTCGTCCCCCTGTCCCCCTTCCTATAGATATTTACTGAAAGCCCACCGTGTGAGGGTGAAAATATTAATTTACATTTTAAATGTTCTTGTGAAAAACATTTATGACAAAATTGCCGTGAAAATTTAGCACAGGTTTTTTTTTTTTTTTTTTTTTTTTTTTTTTTTTTTTCTTCATTTCCAGCCTTTTGAGTCCCGGGGCGTGTTTCTCTTGTGTTTGTACATGCTTGTGCATGTATGCACGTGCACATGTGTGCCTATGCTTGTGGAAGCCAGAGTTCGATACTGATACTGTTATTGTCCCCCTCAATTGCTTTAAACACCTTATTTTTTGAGATAGGCTCTCTTAGAGGTTGCTGTTTGGTTAGCTTGGCTGGCCAGAAAGCATAGGGACTCAACTCCCCTCCCCCTGCAAAGCTAAATTGGGATTATAATCCCATGACACTATGCCCAGCCTTTTCTGTGGGTTCTGTAGGTCCAAACCCGTATCCCTTTGCTTGCTTTATGCCGTCTTCCCTGCCCTGGGTTGTGTTTCTAGCAAGCAAGATTTTACTCATGTAGACATACTAAAGATGATGTCACACTGTACGTTTTACCTTCAATGAATGGTTCAATTAATAGATGGTGAGACTCTCGAATGGACAAATCTGCTTCCCACTGGCCCATGGTCACAATTATGAATACGATGAATCCAGGGGAAGCTTCAAAATAAACTCGCCTTTTACCATCATTCGTCACTAGATGGCAGCAGTTCACCAACTTGGCATGCCTTTTAGTTAGGGAGCCCAGCTCTCTAGGACCAGCTCTCACTAACAATTAGAAGCTAATGAGCCACTTAGGAGGACCCACTGTAATAAAAGCAGGGTTGGAGGAAGCTATTTTCATGAATAGTTCTGGAGCACTTAGGCTCATTCCCCACCCCCACAAAAACACATCTGAAAGAAAGCATTACTGGCTGGCTTTTATGATGTGCTAATTTGAATAAAACCCGATTTACCCTTTGAAAACCTACACATTATCAGCTCCTGGTTAATCCACTGCCTGTTTATGTATGAGGTGACAATAGAGACCCTGCTTCAGGGAAGGTGACCATGTACCATGATGGATAAGCTGAGAAGGGGGGGGGGTTCTTTGACAATCTCCCTTCTCAAAAGCACCAGAAATTTTATATCATGGGAGAGGGAGAGCTGTGGTCGTGATGGATTTTGGGTCTCTCTGCCCATGGGATGAAAGCACTTTATTGGCATCCCTTATAAGGCATCTCCCAGCCTCTGGTGACAAAGGCAGCAGGCAAGAGGAACCAATTCCAGGCAATACTTTTCAAAGCTCCCCAGGTGATGGTATTCATGGCATAGGCTGTGGCGTGAGCACCTATGCTGGAGCACCTATAGTGATAAGCCGGACTTTGGGGCCTGGCTGGGTTCTTCCCATTCTGGCCCGAGGCCCTGCTGGCATCTCTACAGCTGCAGAGAGCTCAGTGTTTTCTCAGCTGCTTGGTGGTAACTGTTGTATCAGCTAAGACATTTTCATTATGGGCACTCAGAAACCATCCCTGGCTTCCCTCACATGGGGCTTCTACCTTTTTGATCTAACAGCTCTTCCACAGCCTGAATGGAGGACAGGGTGCTGCCCTCAGTGTGACTGTGAATAAATGATGTCCCCTGGCTCATGTTTGAACATTTGGTCACCAGCTGGGTAGCTCTGTTTTGGGAGGTTATGGAGTCTTCAAGAGTTAGGGCCTAGCTGGAGGGAATCAGATACTGGAGAGTGGATCTTGAGGTTGACGGCCCTGCTCTGCTCCCAGCCTCTATTGGGCTTTCTGATGCACCCTAACCCCCACCTCAGTTGCAGACTCCTCCAACTCTCACAGCTCTCCTTCCCACAGTGGGAGAAATCCCTCCAAACCTTAAGCCACAATCAATCCTTTTTCTCTTAAGTTGCTTCTTTCAGAGAATTTATCACAGTGGAGGAAAGTTGCTGTTACAGCCACACAGCTGCTCGCCTGGCTCCTTGTGCCACTTTGCTCAGAAACGGTTCTGGTCAGAGAAGTACTCCATTGTTTCCCAGTTCTGCCGTGACCTTCCTAAGAGTGCACCTCAGACTGTAAGGCAAGTTGCCAAGTACCAGACAGCTGGGTGTCTTAATCCTGGCGTTCCTGCTTCATGGCAGGCTTCCTAGTTCACCAGAGGCTGGCCTGTCCTAAAGGCCATGGTGCCGAACTAGCACTGACCTGCGGGCAGGTGTACTCCTGAAACTCATTTGAATGAGGTGATCATTGGGAAGAAAAGCAGTTTTCTGTAAGAGACTACAATTCTTAGCTTCTTTCCTGGTCTGGGGTCCTGAATCCAGCTGGGCACATTTCAGAATCTGGCCTAAACAGCTCCCCGCTGCACTCATAACACTTTCTCTGACAGCTTTGGGCAGCATCCCTGTCTTCAGGAAGGACTTTTGGTTTAGTTGTTCTAGCCAAAGGTTAGTTTAGGAAGCTCTCTCCACTCCTCCAACCCTCTCCTCAGTGGGAACTTTCTCTTAAAGTTTTAATTTTTCTTTTCTTCTTTCTGTCTGTCTGTTCCTCCCTCCCTCCCTCCTCTTCTTCCCTCCCTCCTTTCTCTTTTTCTCTCTTTCTCTCTCTCTCTCTTTCTTTCTTTCTTTCTTTTTTTCTTTCTTTCGACAGTGTCTCACTCTGAAGCCTAGGCTGGCCACAACTTCATAATCCTGCCTCAGACTCAAAGTGCTAAGATTGCAGGCAAGGGCCACCAAACCTGACTTAATTCTCTTTTTTCTTTTGAGACAGTTTACTATGTAGCTCAAGCTAGTTTTGCACTCAGATCCTCTGGCCTCTGCCCTCAACAAGCCCTCCATCCACCCTGGGCTCGGGCTTCTACAGCAGTCTGATCATGTGATTGGTCCAGTTGCTCATGCATGCCCACTGAGCTACTCAGAGGGTCCCCTCCACCCCACATCTTCAGACAACTGTGGTATCCAGGGGTCATGAGGTGGCAAAGGCTGGTGTGTATAGCTTAGCAGCTCTTGTCCCCATGTCTTTATCATCACCACTGCCAGGACAACTGCCTTTCAGATTGTAGTTAGTTATGGGGTTGAGCAAAAAGGAAGTGTGGGAGGGTGTGGCAGGAGGAACTTGGGGTTGTCAGATCTGCAAATGTGATGCAAGTGGTTGGTTTTGGGAACAGGGCTGGGGGGGGTGGAGGTTGGGTATATGTTAATCAAATATAATGGACAGGCAGTGGCTCATGAGAATCTAGGATGTCATGGCATCTGGGAGGTTTTCTCCTTTTGTGGAGAGAGAAAAAAATGGGGCATGCGCACTTGTGTGCATGTGTTTCTGTTTTTTTTTTTGTTTTTTTTTTGTTTTTTTGTTTTTTTTTTTTTGTTTTTTTTTTTAACTTTAGGAGGGTAGAGGTGATAGAGGTTGAGTTTGGGGCAACCAAGAAAGAATATGAGAAAAGTGTGCTCACTGCCTCAGCCCAAGCACCCAGTTCACAGTTAGTGACCAGGGCATCTCCATTTGGGGCAGAAGCTTACTGTCTCCAGGTCTGAGATTTGGATAATGTGGATAGGTGGGTCATCCCTTCCCAATGCCATATGATTCACATGCCTATGTTTTAGGCTCAAGGGAATCCTTTCTCTGATCTTCACCTAAAATCTGTCACAGGTGAGCAGATTTGGGGAGATAGGGTAAGGACTATAGTTGAGAACTTAGAGTGTGAACCTTGTGTATGACCTTCAGGATAATAAAATATAACTTTTGTTATACAAACTATATGTGTCTACCTTATTGCTCGAGACAGTGACTATAACTTTAGCACTTAGTGGGAAGCGAGTGGTAAGAATATCAAGAGTTCAAGGCCAGCTTCAGCTATGTAGCAAATACTACATGAGACCCCTGTCCAGAAAGGAGGAAAGGAAGGGAAGGGAAGGGAAGGGGAGGGGAGGGGAGGGGAGGGGAGGGAAGGGAAAGGGTGGGGCTCTGAGAATTAGTGAGGCATAACCCTTTGGATGTGTCCATGAGGGTGTTTCCAAGGTCAATTGATTTAGAAGACACACCCTGAATGTGGTGACCACATCCTTCAGGCTTGGTTATTGGACTGAATAAAACCAACCAACCAGCCGGGCGGTGGTGGCGCATGCCTTTAATCCCAGCACTTGGGAGGCAAAGGCAGGCGGGTTTCTGAGTTCGAGGCCAGCCTGGTCTAGAGTGAGTTCCAGGACAGCCAGGGCTACACAGAGAAACCCTGTCTCGAAAAACAAAAACAAAACCCAACCAACAAACAAAGGGGTGTGTGTGGTGGGCAGACATGAGCATTTCCCTTTTTCTGGTCCTGGTCCTGGGAAGTTTGAGTAGTCTTAGCTGCAGACCCCCACAGCCATGAGCTCTTCTATAACCTCCCTGCCATGACCAACTGTTCCTAACTCAAGGCATAAACTACAGCAAATCCCTTCTCCCCAAAGTTCCTTTTTTTAAATCAGGTATTTGTCACAGAGATGGGAAAAGTAACTAATGTAGGAGCCAGAACCCTAGGATTCAGCTTCAAGTCTGACAGCAGCTTACTGTGTGACCCTGGAGATGTCATCTCATGTCTTCTGGCTACTGGCATCCACACATGAAATAGAGGAAATTATCTCTCTCATCAAAAATGGAAGCATCGGATAGGAGTGAACATCAGAAGCAGGACTTGAACAGCCCTTGTCAACAGGGGTGGTGACCCCACTCTCCGTGTGTTGGCCCATGTGCCCTGGGGCAAGAGCAATCCTTGTGGTAACAGTGGCAAAGGAACTTCCCTCTGTAAGCTAGGCTGCAATGAACCAGGCTGTTGACAGAATCATCCTGAAAGCTTAAGGAGACCCCTAGAACCTCCATCCTGGCTGTATAGACTCTAAACTGCTGAGAGGGAGCATGGATCCAGAGTGGTTTTGAACCACTGACTCAGGTAGAGACCTAAGTGGAAGCAAATAGACCTGGAGAGTTGGAAAGATGCAGATGTCCAATAGAGGCAAGACACTGTGCACGTGCATCACATAATTGCCTGCTGCCTGAGGTCAGAAGAGGGTATCAGATCCCTGGGAACTGGAGTTACCAGTGGTTGTAAGCTGCCATGTAGGCACTGGGAACTGAACCCACATCCTCTTCAAGAACCACTGGGTGTTCTTAACTACTATGCCATCTCTCCAGCTCCACCCAGAACCACTTTTAAAGGGTATTTCCCTCCTCTCACTCTTCTTATTGCAGAACGTAGGTAAGGTAATAATCCCCATTAGCAATTTAAGGATCAAACTGTTAATATAAAAACCAACCCAGAGAGAGAACTACAGGGGCCCAGCTGTTCAGCTACAGTCAAATGAACCAAACATGGGAGAGAAAAGGGCTGGCTGTGGTGGCACTGTCCCACAGCCCTGACGGGTACCGTGGACACTGCAGTGTTAAGTCTCACCATGGCTAGGTGGAGTTCCTTCTTCTTTTGTGCTGCAGGTGCTGTAGTCTAAACCAACAATGCTCTCGATTAGAACAGAGCAATATGGGAGCAGATGAACAAATGATTGACGTGACAGTGACGGCAAGCCATGGTGAGATGGGTATGGTGAGATGGGTATGGTGAGGCGGGCCTATAATCCCAGCACTTGGCCCATTACAGGAGGAGGATTGATTGCCATGAGTTTGAAACCGGCCTGAGTTACAAAGAAAAAATTTGTCTTCAAACTAAAAGGAAAATATTCAAAGTAGATAAATAAACAGATTGCTAAATGGCAATGTGAAGAGGCTGCCAGGCAAGTCTAGAAGGTCGGAAGGGGGTTTGTGTTAGATTAAAGGGAGCCCAGCTGACAGCTAATTATAACACATGGACCCTGTGTGGGTCCTAATTGAAGCAACGCAACTCTAGGAAGCATTCGTGAGACAGCTGGGGATATCTGCAAACGAACTAGGTTAATAACAGAGGCATGCTAATTTCCTTAGATGTGATAATGGGACAACGGGCCAAGGCACTGCAGTTACGTAAGACGCCCTATTCTTTCAGAACGGTACTGAAGTTTACAGGCGCTGCTGACATACTTGGCTTTTCCTCCTCTGGTGTTTTCTAGTTCATCAAAGGGAAAGGAAAGAGTGGCAAAGCCTTGGTGATTACTGAGTCATGGGATACTGGGGTTTTGCTGTTTCACTCATTCGATAAACACCATTTTCAAGTGTGAAGGCAAGGTTCAAGAAGAGACCCATCAAGAAATTAGCATGAGTGGAAGGCCCAAGAGCAGGCAACCCTCTCTGTCTTTGCAATAGCACACCTTCTCGAGAAGCTCTGTGGACATGGCATCTTTATCCATCTCTGAACAAGGACAGATTACCTTTCATCTTGATGGAGAATTCTCCCAGCAGACTCTCCAACTCTGCTTCAATGGTGCACATGTTCTGCAAAGAGCATAGGAAACGGTGTTAGATCCGCCTTCCTCTGCACAGTGGCAAAAGGCATTTCCACAGTGATCGCACTGAACAGGAGGCATGCTCTGTTTCCTGTGAGTACCCAGTACCCACTGCACGACAGGCAGAATGACGTAACGCTTCTAGTGCATGGGATAGCTGGGGCTTAGATGAACAAGTTAACTGATATCCAAGTAGTCAGACAGCTCTAGACTTTGGATGTTCTAAGAACAGACTCAGGACTGTACAAAAAGGCAGTACTATTGTGATGGGGAATCAGCCATGCACACCTATAGGACGAGAGCCATGCTCCAGGTTAAACAAGCTGGATCAGCCACTCTCTAGTGTGTGCCTGTTTCATAATACCATGTCATATACCATACATTTATATGTATCTTTTACTTAATAAATAAAAAAAAAATTAAGTAGGAAGCAGCCAGGCTTGGTGGAATGTGTTTTTAATCTCCGTACAAGGAAGGCAGAGAGTTTGTCCTCTGGGGCTTGTGTTTATGAGGGGAGCCTAGCTTACTTAGAGAGTTCCAGACTAGTGAGAGAACCTGTCTCAAAACAAAACAAACCCCAACAAAATGGATGGTAGCACCCAGGAGGATGCGGGCTGAGGTCTTCCTCAGGTTTCTATGTCTGCCTTTGTACATTACACACAGACATTCGTACATACACAATTTTGGGGAGGGGGACAAGGAGCATAGAAGTTTGATTCTACCCAAGTAAGGCAGACTTTCAATGTGATGTTATGAAGCAGAATGATGACCCTCTGGGTTGAGAAGGGGTCCCCTCCTCGCTGTGGTGTTAAGGGAAAGAGATACTGAGGGTTATAACCTGACCATACCCAGTCTACCACCCCAGTATCAGATGACCTAATGAGATCAGTTGGACTTCAAGTGTCCCAGCCAGTGTGTCTCTCCAGTGAGAGCTTCCTGAAGCTCAGCTGAGGCAATGCAAGCCTCTCTGCTATAGTAAGTAGCACTGGCCATCTCTGCTTCTGAGAACCTCTTCTTCACGGCCAGTTTCAACTGAGGCCCAGGCCTGTGCAAGTTGCTATTCTGACAAAAGTGAGGCCACTTAGTAATCACCAACAGGCTCAAACAGGGCATCAGGGAGCTCTAGAAGTCCCCAGGCTCTGCTTATTTGAGTCTTTGTTCTGCTCAGTGCTGTCACTCTTGTGGGACACAGGAGAATCTCGTGTTATCCTTCCTGTAGGAAGTCCTCAGGATGAACACTGGATCCAGCCAGGAATGAACACTGTTCAAAATTAGAAAATACTTGGGAACTGCTGCAGCTGGGGCTGCAGGTGGGATAAAATCACTTAAGGTTTTCAGGGCTTCGAAACTGTAATGCTTATTAGGGCTGTGCTGGAGCCTGTAATTTGGGCATGCTCAAAAAGCAGGTCATAGGGCTGGAGAGGTCACTCAGTGGTTAAGGGCACAGGCTGTTCTTCCTGAGGACCTGAGGTCAGTTCTCAACACCTCCGGTTCCCAGCTCCTACACTGTGACTGGTAACTACAGTTACAGCTGATCCAGTGCCCTCTTCCAGCAAGCACTTAAATGACTGAGTGATCACCACAGCACGTATTTATTTTGAGACATGATCTTGCTATGTAGTCCTAGCTGGCCTGGTAGTCACTAGTACTCAGCCCAGGATGACCTCAAACTTGCAGTAATTCTCCTGCTTCAGACTGCAAGTGTTGGGATTAGATTAAGCCCAGTTTACTCTATGAATTTAAAAGTATCCTTCTGAATTTAGGCGAAGAAGGGCCTAATGTTAAATCATGAAAATAGAAAGACTTATTTAGTTCAAGCAGTCCTGTGGTGTAAGCATAAAAGGATCATAAGATAGATGTTTGGCTCTGCGAATTGCCCACTAGATCCTGCTAGAGCCATGACTTCACTGATGACATCTGATCTCCCAATGAAGTCTCCAGGGACAGTGAGAAGTGCAGCTTTAATAATTCAGCCTCTTCATGAAGGGCATGCATTAGTGTTAGGTGACCCCCTAGGGGGTGAAACCCTCCCTGTCTGATGATACTTGGACCCCAGAGACTGTCAGAAACCAGGAAGATACATTACTGTTTATTTCTGTTCACAGCTCTTTATCTTGGATAAATCTCTCTCTCTCTCTCTCTCTCTCTCTCTCTCTCTCTCTCTCTCTCTCTCTCTCTCACACACACACACACACACACACAGGCACAGAACTGTAGGCAGAATGGAGTCCAATATCAAAGCTGTATATGGGCTAGCCATCGTATCATGGTGTCTACTCTTCCTTCAGGGCACAGTACAGTATTTAGAAGTGAATTTAAATGATTAAATATTAGGCTTTATGGCTCAGTTCAGACAATTCCACCATTACCTTGCTTGCCTGCAGATGCTCTGCCACCGACCTACTTTCCCAACTCTCTTTTTACATTGTTGTTTACATTTTGAGCCATGGTCTCACTGAACTGTCCAGCCTTGCCTTGAACTCATTCAAGTAGCTCAAGTTCACTCACTTGAACTTGCAATCCCTCTGTCTCAACTACCTGAGTAGCTGGGATTACAGGCCTGTGCCAGCAGGCAGCAGGTCTGCCTCTGCCTCTGCCTCTGCCTCTGCCTCTGCCTCTGCCTCTGCCTCTGCCTCTGCCTCTGCCTCTGCCTCTGCCTCTGCCTCTGCCTCTGCCTCTGCCTCTGCCTCTGCCTCTGCCTCTGCCTCTGCCTCTGCCTCTGCCTCTGCTTTTCTCTGTCTCTCTCTCTCTGTCTCTCTCTCTGTCTCTCTCTCTGTCTCTGTCTCTCTCTCTCTGTCTCTCTCTCTTCTCTCTCTCTCTCTCTCTCTCTCTCTCTCTCTCTCTCTCTCTCTCTCTCTGTTCCTCTTTCTGACAGTGACTAACTATTCTGACCTGGTCATGGAAAGAGACTGCAGGATTTACCTCTGTGTACTCCTTGTAGCTGCGGTTGATCTCAGACAGACTCTCCCTGGCAGCCTTGCTGGCAGGGGATGTGGCAAAGGCTTGCTTCATTTTGCTGGCACCATCTTGGAGACGACGTTGGATACAATAGGCTTCATAGAGCTCGTCTACCTGCCAGAACCCAAACAGGAAACAGATAAATAACCGTCATGCTTGAGAGAAGTCCCATAGGCTGTTGTCATGCCCTTAAAGATACACTGTATTTCTGTTCTGGAGAAGCAGTAGATTGTCAAGAGTGATTCCTTAGATCAGTCACTTATTCATTTCCAACGCTGTTACCCATTTCTTTCTTTCTTTGTTTTAAAGCAGATTTTGCTTGAATCTTGTTTCCAAATTAGCACAGGTTAAAAAGGCCCTTTCATGTCTTTGAGGCAACCACTGGGATCGTTTAAATTGGCTTAGGCAGCTGGCCTAGCACATGCCTATAATCCCAGCACTTGAGAGGCTGAGGTAGGAGGGTTGTGGGTTCTAAGCCACTGAGATTCTGCCGCAAATAGAGAGACAAAGGGAGGAATTGGGGAAGACAGGGACTATGGGGAGACACAGAGAAGAAGGGGCACACTTTGGAAAATGTGTAGGTCTGAGCTGAACTGTGGGGTTAGACAATGAGGACAGGAGCCTTCTGCATGAGAATAAGCATTGGGGAGGTTCTAATTTTACATCAAAGAGAAAATGCGTAGTAGGCAAAACTATTATCACTTTAAGAGGCTTTATGAACAAGTGGTACCTGCAACTTTGGAGTTGGTATTTCATCTATGCATTTGTGCATGTGTGTGTGTATGTGTGAATGAGTGTGTGTGTGAATATATGGGTAAGTGTATAAATGTGCGTGAGTGTGAGTATATGTACTGTGAGTATATGTGTGTATGTGAATGTGTATGTGAGTGTGAGTGTATGAGTGTGTTTGTCTGTGTGAGTGTATGTGTGTGAGTATGTGAATGTGTATGTAAGTGTGAGTGTATGAGTGTGTTTGTCTGTGTGAGTGTATGTGTGAGTATGTGAGTATATGTGTGAGTGTAAGTGTGTGTATGAGTGTGAGAGTGTGTGTGTGAGTGTATGTATGTGTGTGTGTGTAGGAGCCAGAAGATGGTACCAACTGTCTTCATCTATTACTCTAAATCTATTCCTTTGAAGCAGAAGGGGTCACTCTCTGAACCTGTGGTCAGGTTTTCTCAGTTAAGCCTAAGGCCAGCAAGCCACACCTACCCTCTTGTCTTTGCCCCAATTGGAGCTGGGCTGCAGGCATTTGGGGGATACCTAGCTTGTGGCATGGGTGCTGGGATCCAAACTTTGGTCCTTGTTATTGTGTAAATGTGTAGCAAGTACTCTTAACCACAGAGCCATCCTCCTAAGCCTAGACTCGGCCTTTTCCTTGTTTTTTTTTTTTTTTTTTAAATATTATTTTATTTTTAATCATGTGTTCATTGTGTATGTCTATGTGCGGGTATGTGCACTTGAGTGCAGGTACCCTTGGAAGCCAGAAGGAGGCATCAAATTCCCTGGTGCTGGAGTTACAGGCAGTTGTGAGCCAAGGGGTGTGAATTCTTCAAGAGCAGTATGTGCTCTTAACCACCAACCCAGTCATCTCTCCAGCCCAGGATTAAGCATTTAAAAAATAAAAAATGAGGTTATTTACTGAAAATAATTTTGTGAAATCACGGATCAATAGTAGAGAAAGTTCAGGTAAGTTGTTCACCTTTATGAGAGTGAAGTCAGTGCCAGAGAATCAGTCTTCACATTCTTATTTCTCCCACCTCCCACCTCCCACCTCCCACCTCCCACCTCCCTTCTCCCTTCCTCTCCCTTACTTAGTTCCTCTCTTTCTTCTATAATTTTCTTTATCTATAGTTTATGTGAATTGGTGTTTTGCTTGGATGTATGCCTGTGTACCACATATATGCCTGGTATTTATGGAAGGTGTCAGAAGAAGGTGTCAGATCCCCTGGAACTGGAGTTACAATTGAGCCACCCTGTCGGGGCTGGGAACTGAACCTGGGTCCTTGGCATGAGCAGCCAATGCTTTTTTTTTTTTTTTTTTTTTTCTAGACAGGGTTTCTCTGTGTAGCCCTGGCTGTCCTGGAACTCACTCTCTAGACCAGGCTGGCCTCAAACTCAGAAATCCGCCTGCCTCTGCCTCCACCTCTCAAGTGCTGGGATTAAAGGCGTGCGCCACCACCACCACCCAGCGTAGCCAATGCTCTTGACTATGGCACCATTTCTCCAGCCCCAAGGCTTTCATTTCTACATTCAGCTGAGGCATCTAGTTAAAGCCATCTGGTACCCATGTGAGCATGCACTGGGCAGTAACTGAGAGCAGAAACAATACAGAAGCAGAGACAAGAGCAGCACCGGTTACCTTACTAATGTGAAACTCCAGGCGTCGCATGTATCTCTCAATCGTTTTAATTTGCTGGAATTAAAAGGAGAAGTTTAAAGAAAGAGCAGCCATTCACAGTGCAATTGATTAGGCTCCTGAGAGAAATTTCACTAGCCTGTCCTTCGCACGCATCCCATAAGTACTTCCTGCTTTCCTTCTACCTTGGTCACTATTTTAGGGTTGTCCTAATGTTAATTTGGAAAATATTTTTCAAAACACTAACTAGCCTGAGAGATGAGCTTGAACTAATTATGGTAATCCTATGGTAAAACCAAAGTGGCCAATCCATTTAATTTTTGGCAAAGCAGTATCATTTGGATGGTATCTAAATTTCTTCATAATATATTTTTCGTGTTCTAAAATGAGCTTCTGCACATTGAATTGTGCAATTGAATCTAGAACTGGGGTAAGCTTTATAATTGTTATTTCTGCATTGTGACAGCTGTCCATTTGGGCTCACAGGTGCAGCTGCTCATGCCATCCCTATGAGTTATAAATATTGTAACATACATTTGATTTAATTGCCTTTTAAAACATCTTTGTAGGGAATGCCATGATTAGATTAGGCATTGAAATAAAGCTATGCATATAGAACGGCATGGAGAATGACATTGCATACAACCAAGAAGGAAGACACAAAAATCTCCCTTCTAAAAGGCCTAAGGGAATTTTGTTGAAAAGAATAACACTTTACACGAAAAGGAAGAACTAGATTTAACTGGAATAATTTCTACTTTTATATTTTTGAAACATTATGTGATATATATATGGAATCATTTTAGTGGCACATAAACAATTGTGGCATTTTTAAATTAGAGCTGTCTCAGATTTGATGAAAAGGGCAGTTACGCAGTGAGGATCTCAAAATACAAGTTCCAGACTCAGAAACCAGAGCAAACTCACAACCTGAAGGCCTTGTTTCCCCTCATGCTCTTTGATCTGTTGGCCCTCCCCCTCCCCCATCGCCCTTTATCTGGAATCGTATTATCCCTGAAGGGTCTCTACTGATATTCTGACATCAGCTCCAAGTGCAGAGCTTCATTTTTCAGCAGCAGCCCAACACAGAACACCAGCCTACCTTGTCTAGGTCATACAGCACACCCTGAAACAAAAGAGAAGATTCCTTGGTTACAGCTCGTCCTCCTTAGTAATACTGTCCACTGTAGCAAACAGCTCAGCCCCCATCCATCTATACATTGCCTGTGAGGGAACCACCAGCCCCACTAAATTCTACTGGCCTTTTGGCATTTGCTTTTAATGAGTAAACTCTGGGTTATTTGGGATACTCTCAAGAGCCAGCATCGCACGACCTCTGCGATTCTACAGTTGCACCCTGTTCTTGTGGCTTCTTGGCAGCTTGAACGGTTCATAAACAAAACCCCAAAGAGCATTTTAGTCTACACGCCAATGAAGTGAAAGGCAAACACATTTTAAACACAGCTGCCAGGTCTATGTACGCAGACTCTCCTGGGGTTTCCTGTTGCCTTGAAATGCTGAGGTGTAATAAATCACACTTTGGAATGAACAAGATCAGTCCTCACGCTCTCATCAGAAGAGAGGACATTAGCCATACAGCATGGATTCTAATGGGGTTCAACGGTGCTTTCACACTGGCCGCTTAGTGACCTTCCTCCCTTCCTTCCCTGCCTGCTGCCACTGACTGTGGTAGTTAACTTTCAGTCAGGTTGACACAAGTCATGGTCATCTGCAAAGAGGGACATCAATAAGAAAATACCATCAGACTGGCAGCTAGGTGAGAATACCATCAGACTGGCAGCTAGGTGAGTCTGTGGGGGCATTTTCTTAACTAATGATTAATGTGGGTGGGTCCTGTCCATTTTGGGTGGTTTGAGGACTATAAGAAAGCAGGCTGAGCAAGGCACGAGGAGGAAACCAGTAAGCAGTGCTTCTCCTTGGCCTCTGCTAATGTCCCTGACTCCAGGCTCCTGCCCCGACTTCTCTCTATGATGGCGTATACAACCTGTGAGCTGAAATAAACTTTTTTTTTCCTGTAAGTTGCATTTGGCTGTGGTGTTTACCACAGCAATAGAAAGCAAACTAGGACACTGGCCTACATTTACAATTGAAGATAAAGCAAACTTCTCCTTCCTGAATATACTAAGGAGATGCTACAAAAATGGCAACAGATCATTTTGTTATATTACTTAGAGTTTTCTTTTAAAGATGTAATTATGTATCTTAGTATATGAGTGCTTTGTCTGCATGTATGGCTGCTGTACACCAGAAGAGGGCATCAGATCATGAGCTGCCAAATGGGTGCTGGGAATTGAACTCAGGACTTTTGGAAGAACAGTCAGTACTCTTAACCACTGAACCATTCCTCCAGCCCCACTTAGAATTTTCTAAAACCACCTTTATCATCTTTATTTCATCATGAAGTATATCTACAGAAACACATGGCATATACTCAGAAATATTAAGAATAAAGCATTTGAAAGGAAAACACCTTTTTCCTTTTATTATTATTGTGGGTTTTTTTTTTCTTTTGTTTTTTCTGAGACAGGGTTTCTCTGTGTAGCCCTGGCTGTCCTGGAACTCACTCTGTAGACCAGGCTGGGCTCGAACTCAGAAATCTGCCTGCCTCTGCCTCCCAAATGCTGGGATTAAAGGCGTGCGCCACCACTACCCGACTTTTGTTTTGTTTTGGTGAAGCAAGGCTTCCCTATATGAGGCTGGCCAGCCTACCCTCCTTCTGGGGTTGCAGGTGTGAGCCACCAGGCTCAGCAATTCTTCCTTCCAAAATACACACTAGGAGGCAATGGCTTTGCTCCTTTTATCTTTTTTTTTTTTTTTTTAAACATTTTTCCCCCTCTGACACCTTTCCCCCCTAGTAAGTGAGGAGAGGAACTCCCCACCCTCTACACTGTGTTAGCATCCTCATGATCAGAGGTACCTACCAGGCGAGAGTTTCTCTTCATATCTTTCAACTGAGCAGTCAACTTGTCCAGCTCTGTCTGGTGAAACTCCAGGTACTCACTGCAAAGGTAAGACATCACGGATGAGCGCTCACTTCAGGAGCTATCTGAACAGTCACTGACCTTTGCCTTCTGAGAGAGGGGTAAGAATAGTGATCTCAGTCAGGTGGTGGCTCACACTGGTAAGCTCAGCCCTTGGGAGACTGAAGCAGGGCTATTATTCATTCTAGGTCAGCCTGGGCTTCATATATACTCTCAGTCTAGCCTGGGTTCTAGAGTGAAAACCTCTACCTTGAAAAAGAATCAAGCTGGGTGGTGGTGGCTCACGCCTTTAACCCCAGCACTTGGGAGGCAGAGGCAGGTGGATTTCTGAGTTCAAGGCCAGCCTGGTCTACAGAGTGAGTTCCAGGACAGCCAGGGTTACACAGAGAAACCCTGTCTCAAAAAACAAAAAACAAAAACAAACAAACAAACAAACAAAAAAAGAATTAAAACTTTAACTTGTGGCTGGGGAGCGGTCTGAAAACCTAGTAGCTGCATCTGATCCTCTCTAGTTTGAAGAAAGGAAACAGAGGTGGCTGGAGCGCCCCTTTGAGGCTGAAAATCCAGAAGAGAAAAGTCAACAGGGAGGGAGGAGTTAGGCAGGACCAGGGTCACACAGTTTTGTCTATTTAAACCTGGTAGTTACTGTAGGTGCCTCACTAAATGCTAGGTGAGTATTCTTCAGGATAAACTGTCCTTATAACACATTCAGGAAGGTTTCAGAACCCTTTACGAACTGTTTGCACGGATGTCTGTTTGAGGCAGTTTGTATACTATGTCACCCAGGCTGACTTTGAACTCCTGACTTTGAACTTTGATGATGCTCCTGCCTTGGGCTCCTGAGCTCTAGGTAGAATTACACAAGTGTGACCCACACCACACCTGGCTCAGAACCCTTCTTTAGCAATCTCTAGTTCAGCTATGGCTGTCCACTATTGGCTAAGTGATGTCCAATAGTACGGGGGGGGTTTAGCTATAAACACACTACTTCAGGGTCATGATACGATGTGCAAATACAACCTGTCTCCCATCTGTGAGACTTATAAAAAGCTGCCTCAATGACAGAGCAAGAAGGAAACACCCAGGAAAGTGTTCTGGCACACTTCCCCCGCCCCCACCCCCCTGCAATCCCAGTTTTGAGATCCTGCCTCAAAAACAAACCAAAGAATAAAGTAGCGGTGGCTCACATGGCCCTTTCAAAACAGATTTCCTATGGTTTTTAGGAAGGAAAAAGGTCATTTTAGAGAAAAAGAGAAGGAGGAGGAGGAAAATGATCCTCTTTCTCAAAAGCACATAGGTCCTGGTTCTTACTCAAGCCCGTTCTTCAGGGCCCTGTAGACCTCCTCCACTCTCTCTGGCTGAGGCTCCTTAGGAGTGTTGTTATTTTTGTGTCCTAGATTATGCATTTTCTTCAGTTTGGCCTGAGGCTTCTTGAGAGCTGAGGCATTTTCAATGAAGGAGTTACACCTAAAGAAAGAAGAGAAAGGAAACCTTGAGCCTCAGGCGTTAAAAGACCCACTAGAGAAAAGCTTTTAAGCCATCTTGTCTTCATCCTAGTGCCTGGAGGAATGAGAAGGGACCTTGAACTGCACTGAACAGGAACTAGCCACATTTTGTTTCTTGAAGGTTGTTTGCTGAAAGCTTTGCAGAGCAGAAGCGCTACCCTGCAGGCATAGCCTGGCTTGCAGTGTAAGCATTTTGAGGGTGCCCTTGGGGTCTAGCTCTTAGAGAGCCAGGGAGAAATGGTTTTAGGTGGAAACAAGGAACAGGCAGAAATTATATCCAACCAAAGGAAAAGAAAAGTCTTTGCATAATATCAGATACAAACTTAATGTCTTGCTAGGATATAAGTGATACCTTTCTGGTGAAGTGTCCAAAGCCCAGCAAATAGCTAACTTTCTAGGGCATTAAACTAAAACATGGAGTTTGGACTTAGAGCTGTCCTTCAAGTCTTAGTTAGCTTACTTTACTATTATTATTATTATTATTATTATTATTTGCATTGGGGTCTGCTAGTGCATGTGTGTACCCATGCGTCTGGAAGCTGACTTTTGGGTATCGGCCTTTGTCACTCTTCACATTATGCTTTTGAGACAGAGTTTCTCTCTGAACCTGGAGCTCCCCTTGGAAAGGGAGAACTTTGCCCATGAAGACAACTTCTCTTGCATGTTAGCCATTCATTCTCTGAAAGACCTTGGTTTTATGAGAGGAGGAGATTCCAGGGAAACTAGAGCCTAATTTCCCAACCCCCACCCGAATGGCATCAGTTCTCCAGAGGCAGTTTGTGAGGCTTAGTCTTCATCTACTGCATAATTTCATACCAGTACAGTCTCCCTCAACAGGAGGGTAAAAGGAAAGCTTGTTTTAAAGGGACTTGGGAGTGAGACAGGAAGGAGTCTACAACTATGGTGCTTGTTAACATAGCAAAGCACATGCTGGCCTCCAGGCTCCCTCAGGCTGGAATCAAGGCTGGATTCACAGGACTTCTAACCCTAAACTTCTGGAGCTAATGGCCTCCCCTTCCTCTAGCTTCTGATTCCTATATTCCTGCCATTTCAGGCATGTGCTCTCTTGGTCCTCTTTTTGCCCTCCCCTTCTCTTACTTCCCCATTCTCCATGCCATTTCATGGCCCAGTTCCCTCTGCTGGTTATGTTCAGCCTAGTACTTTCTCTCCTGGCTCTGGACTCTTTCAGATGCCTTGGCTGGACTGCTATTCTCTCCCTCAGATCGACATTAAAAACCTTCTCTTCAAGCACAACTTGAAGTGGTCACATAATCACAGTGAGGGCATGGCCTCTCAAAATAGCTAGAATAAGCTAGCCAAATGTGTATGTATACTTGTGAACATGCGTGTATATACATGTAAAGGGCTAGCTCACCCTAAATCCTCAGATATCTTTGCACAAGGAATTGTAAACGATAGGAATGATTGCACTTAATTTGGGATGTGTTATCCTTTCCATGAAGAAGACATTAGCTGCCACACATGTGCACACACAGCCCCTTTCTGCTGCATCCCAGGAAGAGTACCCAGTACTTGCCTGGATCGCCTTTCCTGCAGCCCACTAAAACCTGCGAAGGACTGGCTCCGGATGATGCCATTGGGCCCACCAGGAGAGAAGGACTGGGATCCCACCAGCATGATTTCTGGGAGTCTGGTTGGCAGTCCTGTAGACAGAGGGAAAATCATGGTGACTGTCAGGCTTGTCAACATTCAGAGGTGTGACAAGGTGAAATGTCTCACGGGATTCTGGTCATGAAATGCTTCTGAGACTTTCCTAAAAAGATATTCATCCATTTAGACCAAAATAAACACAAACACAACAAAATTGCTGCTACTCAGGTTTCCTTCGGCTGCTAAGCCTGCCCAGCATTTATGTGGGTTCTGGTGACTGACACTTCATCCTCAAGCCTGCAGAGCAAGTGTTTTATCCACTGAGCTGTTCTTCATCTCCTCAACCCAATGCTTACTTCCTTTAAGATTTCCCTTCCTTCCTTCCTTCCTTTCTTCCTTCCTTCCTTCCTTCCTTCCTTCCTTCCTTTTTTCCTCCTTTTCTCTCTCCTTCCTTCTTTTCTCCTCTCTCCCTCTTTCCTTTTCTTTTCTCCCCTTCCCCCTTCTTTCTTAGGTTCAATCAAGGTTTACTAAAGATGAGAACATTTGTGATGGTTCAGTCCATTCAACTACAACAGCACTGCATAAGTGAGCTACCATAAAAGTTTCAGATAGTCAGTCCAACCTGAAATTCAAAGCAGTCAGGACTGCAGTTGGGACTTTTTTACGTGTAAGGCTGTAAATATGAGGTTTCTTTAATGATGAACTTATTTAAACTCTTTCCCCTTTCTCTCCTTATTTTGACAGGTAAGGTTGTGTCACTGCATTGTCTGGGAAAATAAGAAAGGACAGGAGAGCCCACAAAAGAAGTGATCATCTGAGTTAGATAAGAACACAAGAGAGGTAGGAGGCCCACGGAGGGCCCGATCCTTTTTGATCTCTTCTTCACTTCTCTGTTTGGCTTTGTGAAGATTCCTTGTGACAGACCAAGGTGCAGTGTCAAGTGCAACTTCAGCTGGACAGAAACCCAAGGTTAGTCCCCCAAGGGACTGCCCTAGAACTGTGAGGTAATCCTACCTACTGTCAACTAGACAGCCTCAAAGCATGCACCATTGTCTCAGCAGGTGATGTCATTCCAGGCAGGGGCTGAGCTAACAGGAATAGGAGAGTGGACACATTGAAACCTCCAAAGGTTAGGCACACACCAATTAGTGTGTTTGGGAATCATCACCCACTGTTCTTTAAGGACTATAGGATAAAGAGAGAATAGCTATACCCTCAAAGAACAGATACCTCTCCACACTGTCACGGGGGTTTAAGTCTCTACACCTCTGGGAGAAGTGTGCCTTCTTCCTGGGGACAAAGTGCTCATTCACATGGAGGTCAGTCTAGGGACAAGCAGCAAGTAGGCTGGCTTTTCCATGGGATAAGACAAAAACCTCATAGCTGCCAAAGACAGAAGGGATTCTCTTGAATTTTAAATGTAATGAGACAGAACTACGTAAGGTTTGGATTTAAAAGAAACAAGCAAAACATACAGTTTCATCATACTTAAATCCTAGCACACGGCACAAAGCTGCCAGGCTTGTCCAAGTGTTGCAACTATGCAGCAAGTTCTAGACCAGCCAGGACAGCATGGTGAGACCCTGCCTACAATTCCAACTGCTAAAGCAGGAGAATTGCTATGAGTTCAAAGTCACCCTGAGTGGCTTAGTGAGTTCTAGGCCAGTCTGGGTTACATAGTGAGACTCCCTCTTGAAACACCCACACCAAAACAAAACAAAAATATATAATACACAATACTTAATACATACATACATACATACATACATACATCATTTCTAAAAACTCTGACACCTAAATATTATAAATAGTGTAATGGCTATTTCTGCTTGTCAACTTGACTATATCTAGAATGAACTACAATTCAAAATTAGAGGGCTCACGTGTGATCCGGATCTTGAGGCTGGAAGACACAAGTTTCTGACCTGGATTGGCATGGAGATCTTGAGGCATAGTGGCTATTGAAAAGCTTAGGCCCAGGCAAGGTAGTACACACCTTTAATCCCAGGAGACAAGGCAAGGAGATCTATGAGTTCAAGGTCATCATAGGACCAAACAAGTCTTAGATCCAGAAGTGGTGGTTCACACCTTTAATCTGGGCCGTACCTTCTGCTGGAGACCTACCTAAGGACATTGGAATAAGGAAGATTTGCTCTTCTTTGCTGTTTGCATTTACTTGCCAGCATTATCTGTTGGAATCTACTTTTACAGAAGACCAGCTGAAACAACCAGCCTTGTGGGACTGAGCAACTACTAGATTCTTGGACTTACAATTCACAGCTGACCATTGTTGGGGAGTTGGACTACAGATTGTAACTCATCATAATAAATTAAAGACATTTCATACGGTCTGTGATTCTAGAGAACCCTGACTAATACAAATAGCTTTAATGTTTGTTTGTTTGTTTGTTGGACTGTGAACAGAAATGAGGCTATTCCTGGTTATTCCATATCAGCCCCAAGGCTCACAGAAAAGTACAGTTTTTGAATTCCTCAACAAATTCTCACAATCAATCTTGATGGCCCTTAGGTATCTATCTACATTTCAGTGAGGACATGGTCCTTGGGCTCACTGTGCTGGCCCCATGCTGCATGCTGTCACCTGAAAACTTTCAAGAGTCATCAGGAAGGCACCATGGCCCTGTCTTCACTCCATCAGGTTTTGTTTGTTTCCTTTGGTGCTGGGCGTTGAACAGAGGGCCTCACATGCGAGTTGGGCTCTACCCAGTCCTGTATGCAATAATTTGACAGCCAAACGCTCATCCGAATAAGTCTCAACTTGACAAATCTTTTAAACTTTATGTTATTATTTTATGTGCATGGATCTTTTGTCTTTCAGCATGTTTGTGAACCACAAGCCAGAAGTGCTGGCTGAGGTCAGAAGAGAGCACCAGATCCCCTGGAACTGGAGTTACAGATGGTTGTGAGTTGCCTTATGAATGCTGGGAATTGAACCCAGGCCCTCTGGAAGAACAACCAGTGCTCTTAACAGCTGAGCTTTCTCTGTAGCTCCAAGTTGACAAATCTTATTCTGTTTCATTTGTAAATTGTTCAACAGGTCTAATGAAGCATAGTCATTTGATTACAAACAAACAAACAAACAAACAAACAAACATTAAAGCTATTTAAAAGAGTCCCAGAGTTTCTAGAAATTACACTTACCTATGTATGTATGTATGTATGTATGCATGCATGCATGCATGCATGCATGTGTTTTTGGGTTTTTTGGTGTGAGTGTTTTGAGAGGTAGTCTCACTACGTAGCCCAGACTGGCCTAGAACTCACTAAGCCACTCAGGGTGACTTTGAACTCATAGCAATTCTCCTGCCTTGGCAGCTGGAATTGTAGGCAGGGTCTTACCATGCTATCCTGGCTGTCCTAGAACTTGCTGCATAGAGAAAGCTGGGCTCACACTTGGACAAGCCTGGCAGCTTTGCTCCATGCACTAGGATTTAAGTATGATGAAACTATGTTTTGCTTGTTTCTTTTAAACACAAAAGATGTTTTTCTCTTATTCTTTGCATCAATAGATTAAGCTTGCAGCCGTCTGGCTTTATGCCTCAGGCACTCTAGGATAATTAATACAGGCAATGACCTGTTTATATGATTCTGATGTCTAGCAGAATTGTGAAGACACTGTCTTAGCAGTCAGCTGCACTAAGATAGACTTGAAACAAAAAGGAGACCAAGAGAGCAAGGGAAATCCATCCTGTTGGGTAAAATGTAAAACTTATATCAGTGTTACAATTGAACAAAACCAAAATGTTTTTTTTTTTTAATTTTATTCTTCATTTTATTTTTATTTTATATCCATTTACTTATTTTGAGGCTGAATATGTATGCTACGTAACTCAGGCTGGCCTGTAACTCTCTATGTGACCAGACTTAGCCTCAGCCTCCTGAATGCTGGGATTATTGAATACCATGCCTGGCTTGTTATTATTCAGTCTTAAGCCCCTGTCTGCAAAATTCTGGTGTCACATTAAGTGAATGGAATACTACCTTACAAAAGCTGTGTCCCAAGCCTGTGTAATCTGCTCATTTCTCCACTCTGTCATGCGGACAAAAGCATCTAAGAGCAGGTGCTCATGAAGGATTTGAGGATATACATGCATTGGAAGATGGAATGTTACTCAGAAAATGTTTACTAACTTCCCATGGGGGACATGTGACTGTTGAGTGTGGCTGGTGAGGGGTTAACGCCGACTCATCTCTTCTATCCCAGCAATGACCACCTTCTACCAGGAAAGAATTTGTGAGCTGGTTTAGGTTGAAATCTCTATCCTTTCATCAGTTCCCCTGCCTGCCCCCACCTGCACACACCCGGGCATGCATGCACACATGCATTACACACACACACACCCATGCATGCATGCATGTATGTACATGTTCATGCACATGGGCACACACACACACATATCAAATTCTTAAAGAAATGAGGTGGGTTGTGCAGGGTGAGGGCAACTGACCAGAGTAGAGGGAACAGCACACCCTCCCCCAACGCAGGTCTCCAGACTCAGAATGAAGGGTAACAAATCTTTTCTTTTTCTTTGTTTTTGAGAGAGGGCCTCAAACTTGCTATGTAGTAGAGGCTGACTTAGACCTCCCGGTCCTTCTGCAGCTGCTTCTTCAGTACTGGGATTACAGGTGTGCACCAGCATGCCTGTCTAGGGTGACATCTTTGTTACATTTCTTTCAGCTCCTCCAGCCTTTAGTCTGTGGAAGTGACCTTGCGACTCTGCATCTTTGAGAATCTTTTTTAATCACTCCACTCCTACTCTGGATATTTGAATGTCACATCTGAATGTGAAATTTCCCCCTTGGACGAATGTACTTGAAACTTGGTCTCCAGCTCGTGGCACTGTTTTGGAAGGTTGTTGAATTTTCAGGAGGTGGCACTTCACTGGAGGAAGTGGGTAACTGGAAAAGGGCCTTGGGATTTGATAGGTTGGCTCTCCACTTCCTGATTGGTTTTGCTTCCAGACACTGGGCACATGTGATTGTCACTATGTCTCTACCCTTCCCTGATAAGCTGGATTTCTTTGAACTACAAGCCAACATAAACTTTTGTAAGTTGCTTTGAGTCAGGTATTTGGTCAGTGCAAGAAGAAACATGACCGATCCATCTACTTTTTAGGGTCCTCTGCCTTCAGACAGCTTGCCGCCTTCCTATGATGTCCCACAAGTTTACTCAGTTTCTGAAGCTGCCCTACGTACTACTCTCTCTACTATCCAACACAGTGGAAGGTTCTGAGCATTTAACTACCCACCCCAGAGTAATTTGCATTTAGATAGCAGATACTCCATTAGGTCAAATGTCCTAACTTAAAAAAAGTACTAGCAGAGTTGTGGGGCCACAGATGGAAGGGATACATGGTGGTGTGGACATATGAAACATATTCATGCTTTCATGTGGCTTGAGGGAGATACCTAAGAGCACAGAGAGGCACATAAGAGACGTTCATTCCAGGCTATGTTTGTAACACTGAGGAAAAGCATCCATGCTAATTATTGGACCTGGTGGAGTGCTTGACTATCATTCACAAGACCCTGGGCTCAATGCTCAGCATCATACATGCACATGAATCATCACAGACGTGGTGAGTGCACTGTGGTGTAACCACCAAGGTAGAGAGCTATCACAGTGAAGATAATGACAGGCCAAGTGGTACACACAAGTCATCCCAGCACTGGGGAGGCTGGAGTAGAAGGAGTGAATTCAAGGCCTATCTTGGGTTCTATAGTAAGATCCTATCTCAAACCCAGTAATAATAGTAAATAATAACAATAATACTAAGGTGTCAGATCATTCTCCTAAAGAAAGACCTCTAGGACTTAGTAGGCAACAGTTTAATCCCAGGAATGGTAAAAAAGGAAATCCATAGGAAACTATGTACATTGATGGAAAAGTTGCAGAGGCATAGACAGTTGTCTATGGGTAGGCAGGATTGAGTAGTAGTCAGCAACATTTTGGTAGTCTACATTTTGTTCTTACAGAGATTAATACATGTATTATTCATAGATGCAACATTCCTTTTCTTGAGATTGCAGACTACTGGAGTCAGGAGTAAAGAGAGGACAGCTTATCCCATAGATCAGGTAACATAGCTGTTGGGTGCCAACTTTATTTATGTTGTATAGAGAAGAAATATGATTTCTAAGAAACGATGCAGTAGATTTCATAAATTTTGAGTAGATTCAAGCAAGTCACAATCCCCCTGATGTACTTAATTTGAATTATGTAACAACTTCCTGACTTTCATTCAGAAGACCATGAGAGATTAGACCATATCTACATTTCTAAGCTTCATCAAAAGCATTTCCAATAAACAGAGTTCCTTTTATGCACATAAATCATCAGCAGATTAACAGATTCACTTTTGGATGCTGTTATTCATGTTCAGGACTGCTGGGGTTTGCAAAAAGACTTCTTGGGGCTGGAGGGATGTCTCGGCTGTTCCGAACACTGGCTACTCTTCAAGAGGACCAGGGTTTGAGCCCCAGCACCCTCAATTAATAACTCCAGTACCAGGGATTGGATTCCTTCTTCTGGCCCCTTTGAACACTGCATGTATGTGGTACACATACATGTATGTCTGTGATGCATATACATACAGGCAGGCAAAACACTTAAATACACATAAAAATAATAAAAAAAATTTAAAAGACTGTTTTTTTTTTTTGGAAAATTACAGCAGAATCAATATTCATCTTTCTGCATTAAAACCCAGAAAAGGGTTTGTGTATGTGGAAAGATGGCTCAGCAGCAGCTAAGGGCAACTGCATTTCTTCCAGAGGACCTTAGCTTGGTTCCCAGCACCTGCACTTACATGGTTTATAACCACCTATAACTCCAGCTCCAGGGTACCTGGTGTTCTCTTTTGGTGTCAACACCCCCCCCACCCCTTTTGAAATTAGAATGGTGGGGCTGGAGAGGTGGCTCAAAGGTTAAGAGCATTGACTGTTCTTTCAGAGGTCCTGAGTTCAATTCCCAACAACCACATGGTGGCTCATAACCATCTGTAATGGGATCTGGCGCCCTCTTCTGGAGTATCTGAAGACAGTGGCAGTGTACTCATAAATAAAATAATTCTTTAAAAAAAAATTAGAATGATGAGATTTTTGCACATTCTCCTATAAACCCTGTCCACTTGTCAACCTAGACATGGAGTCAGAAAGAGTCTCATCAGGCAAGTTAGGGACAAGAGCACTGGGCTAGTAGGTGGAGAAGTTGAGGTAGATGGTAAGGGATTAAAGTGACTGGCTGTCTTCCCCTCACCCCACCAGGCCTCACAGTGTGATTAGTCCAGAAAAAACAGGTAAGAAAACCAGTGAAAATTAGGGCTACCTGGAGAACTTAGAAATAACCTGATGTCAAAGAGCCAGTTGTGGGAATTACCGTTGGAAGGCTGTCTGCTTGGAGACTGACTATGAAGAATGTCTGTCAAGGTTGCCTACACAATGCAGCCCCAGCAGTGGCTCATTAATGCCACCAGAAGTGATGGGAAGATGAATGGGATTCCAGTCTGGATGACAGTTCTACTTTTATTAGCAGGCATTCCACATACGGTGGTTAGGTTAGCTTATGTTTACATATTTTTCTCCTCAAATGTCAACAGCTCCTCCAAGACTAACAGGGTTAGGTTTGACAAGGGGCAGATCTTCAACAGACTTGCTCACACCTGCCGGGCCTGCATCTCCACCCTGAGGAGCTCAGAGCAGAAGTGCTTAGAGACTTTGCTGAAAGAGAGCAAGCAGCCAGCCAACCAGACAGCCAGAAGGAAGGCCTTGTTGATGTAACAACATCAATGAGACTCAGGAAGGAAAATAGGAATAGTTAGGTTTTTGGTTTTTTTAAAGTTTCAGAGGCATCAAAACTGTCTCAAATGTCAGGAAAATATAGAAGAGCAGAAAAGGGTCAGGGAAGGGCAAGAGAAGGAGAACCATGCTGTTCACACACACACAGAACCACAGTGGAATTTCTTTACTTTTTAACTTTCCCCTTTTCCTGCAAGCATGCCCATGGTACAGACAGCATGCTAACTTTTGCATGTTACTTTCCTCAGCGAGCTGTTTTTTTTTTTTTTTTTTTTTTTTTTAAACTTCTTTGGGAGCTTGATTTCATACATTCAAGCTTTCTTATACCATTTTAAAAGGATACACACAGGTTAATCCCTGTATCCCATGGTCTCCTTTGGTCAACAAAAGGAAAGCCTCCTAGACTGCATTACATATGTTGCTACTTCTGACTTTAAGATGGAGAGGGCTTGGCCAAAGGCAAAGGTGAGCTTTGACAGGATAAGAGGGGGGCTTTTCCATGGAAAGTAAGAGTACATGCTTCAGCTGTAAAATAGCACATCATGGACTCTGAGAAATGGCAGGTGCTGAACCCAATCACCTTGACCCTCACGGGGTTTTCCTTTTCTCTGTAAGCAAATTCGCCAAGGGCCATAAACAGGTGATCACAAAGCATTTATGATGAGAGAAAATGGACATCTATGATGTCCAAGTGAGATGAGGAAGGACATCTCTGCTCCCACTAAAGCATTGCTCATGGGCAAAAGTCCACTAAGAAACCGAACCTGTCAAAGTTCTGAAGTTATAGGAGCTCCACAAATCAGACTGAAACCAACTCTCAGAGAGAACACAGGCAACAAGCTAGCAACACTAAACAATTCCATGATCAGCTCAACTGATTTCTGGAGGTCAGGGCTAGAAACACTAGGGCGAGTCCAGAGAACTTCTAGGGTATGGTAGACGCTAGCACTCTACTGTGATAGGCTGGGGTCTGGCTGATCATGGAGCTCTTGCCTAGAATGTGCAAAGCCTCAGGTTCCACACTGTACAATGTAGGAAAATGTAAAGAAAGATAAATACAAGTAATTAAATAGATTAGTAACAAATTTAAAATATGGGATTATATATATTTATTAAGATTCACACTGGAAACACAAGGTGAGTGGATATTATGACTGAGGAACTTCAGATCAATAAAGCTGATTTACAAATTATTAATTTCCAGAAAAAAGGCATCATTCCTTCTACAAGAGAAAGACCCAAGAAATCAAAATAAGGAAAGCAAACACTTGGGTGAGATGGATGGATGCCCCCTCTGAGTATAGAATAACCCTAGTAAGTTGATCCTTCGAGTAAGGCAAGTCCCTGGCAGCCCTAGGACCCACTGATCTCTGAGTCATTTCTCCATGCCTGACAGGTCCCTCCTTCCCTAACAGTGTGCCCTTCTGCTTATGCTCCTCCACATCTCGGTCAAGAGCAGAAGTATAATTCAGTTGTCTCAATGAGCATGTGAGCCCAATGTAAATAGCCTGCTATGCTAAATGATTATGTGAAATGAATCCTAAAAATAGGTATCTGCTTATTATACATCTACAAGGCACCTATTACAGAGTTGACTAATCGTTAGAAAAAGGAGATGTATTTAAGTCGTTGCCTACGTTTTTAGATTTTATTTTTATTATGTGTTTGTGTGTTTTGCCTGAATGTGTCTGTGCATGTCCCCATGGAGAACAGAAGTGGGCTTTGAATCCCCTGTAATTGGAATTACAGATGGCTGTGAGCTGCTTGTGGCTTCTGGGAGACCTTGGGTCATCTGGAAGAGCAATCATCTCTCCAGCCCCCCATTGTCTACTTCTTCAAAGTATTGATGCTCTAAAGTAAACCAATAATTGTTGTCGATAATTGTTTCTCAAATGTCAACACTGTCAAGCAGATGACCAATTCCAACTAAGATAAGTGATACAAATGGATGGAAAAATGTATAATTGATTTTCTATAATCTCACTCCTTAGCAAGCAGATGAAGGGACCGAGGCAGGTCCCATAGGCCTCTTAAGCAAGTGTCACTGAAGCAGCTATGAACTCTGTGTTTGTGAAACAGAGAAAGCAATTCTTCTTCACTTTATTTTTCTCATTCATTCATGCATCCATGGTACATGTATGGGGAAGTCAGAAGCCAACTTGCGGAAGTAAGCTCTCTCCTTCTACCATCTGGGTCCTAGGAACCAAAGTCAGGTCATTAGGCTTTGCAGCAAGTATCTGTCTGATCCATCTTGTTAGCCTGTAGTCTACATTTTAATGCAAGCATTGAGCATTTCAACTGAGAATGAAACTTCCTTCAATCTTGAAGTTAATTTCAAAACTACTTGGGGCTTTTTTAAACTACGGACATCCACACAGATGGGAAGGCTTCTCTATTTAGAAATACAGAGAGGGTGGAGAGATATCACAGTTGGTAAAATGCTTGAGGTACAAGCATGAGGACCTGAGTTTTATTTACAGAACCCACATAAAAAGCCAGCCACAATGGTGTATACTTATAATTGAAGCACTGGGAAGACAGAGGCAGGTGGATTCTTGGGGCTCACTCTCCAGTCATCCCAGATGAACTGGTAAGCCATTTTCTGACTATTGCCCCAGTCAGTTATAACCATGATGGTGGCATCATGGCCATCGTTGAATCCTATCATTCTTTGTTATGTAAGAAGGGGCTCTTCTTACTGCTTATATTCATTAATCAGTTTATTGTTAATATGGACTCATGGATTTTTGTTTTTAATGGGTTATAATCTACTACTATCATCTTAAGAACCAACCGTTTTGTTTTTGTTTGTTTGTTTTTCTATTAAATTTTTCTGAGACAGGGTCTCAGTGTATGCCCTGGGCTGGTCCTGAATCTACAGTCCTGTTTCAGATTTCAAATACAGGAATTATAAGCATGTGCCATCATGCCTGGCTTAGCTGTTTCTTGAAGCCTTTTCTGAGCAGCCCAGCCATAACCTAGCATCATAGGGACCCCCTTCATTGTTATTTTCTTAAATGTCTTATGTTTTTAGTCAAGCCCCACCTTTTTTGAGGGTTACCAGCTGTCTTTTAAGCTATCTTTGATAGTCAGTACAGGGCAAGACCAAAGAAATAAACCAAAAATTCACAAACAAAAAACTGGCTTTGGGACCAGGTTGACCATTTTCACTCAGTTTACCTCCATAAGCCCTGCTCTTTCTTGTCCTAAGTTACCGAGGTTGCTTCAAGGAGAAAAGTGCATGGCCTAATGTGGGGCAATGGTCTTTCCCATTACCTAGAATTGCAGTTTGAAGACACACTTGTGGTTCATCAATCAAATGGAGAATGCCCATTACAAGCCACAAGCATTTGATAGCTGAGAAAACACACAGTGAGGAAGTATTGTGCTGCCCCTAGTCTCTCTCCTAAGTCCCCTCCCCAAAGGTGACAGCACAGCACAGTGTGTGGAAGCTATTTTAAGTGTCTGCCTGAGTCATGTGAAGAGTAAAGAAGAAATGTTAACAGTCTGTCTATTCATCGGGTTAGCCAATTGTAGGAACTTCTAGATAATTGGCCACGCTTCAGCCCTGGGGAAAATGACAATTCTGCTCCTTCTTCCGTTCTGGTGGATTAAATAAATGCAGGGAGTAGCAGCTGGCCTCACAATAATTAGACGAGAAATGATTCAGGACACAAAACCCACTTAAATCTCTAGAGGGGTTGGGTTGATTTTGACTAATGTTGGCATTACTCATTTTAAAATGCAAAGCCTAGAACACTCACAGGACTTCAGAGCACACACTACACATCAAAGCGGGTTAGAAGGCAAGAGCATTTTGCACTCAAAAAAGGCTCAGGTTGTTTGTAATAATAACTAATTTTGCCCCCACCCCACCCCCTACTTTTTTTTTTTTTTTTTAAACCATGGTATCAAAAGAGGAACGTGTCTTGGGAACATGGTTTTGGAGACAGCTTGGCTGATCCTGCTGAGAGAAAAACACACCCACCATACCCCCCTCCCCTTTTTGATCATCAGATTGAAAAACAACACTCTGGTGTAGAAGAAAATCAGCTCCTCCCAGAGTATCTGCATTCAGAATGATCATCCCTAGGGCTTGGCTTAGATCGTGGTTTCTTTATAACAACCTCAAAATGATACTGACATGCTCTCTTCTGTTCTATTTGGCTTCACTAAAATGATCACTTGGCTTTTAACAAGTGCCTGTATTTTATTGTTCTCACCAGAACTGAGCTCCATCTTTGAAACACTAGGTAGAAGAGCTGTTGGTTCTAGACCATGCCCAACAGTGTGCTTAGGACTGTACTTGCATATTGTGGGCTTGACGAAGACTGGCATTAGTTAATGGGCACAAGAGTCAGGTTCTTGTACATAAAGCTATATGCTACATTTCATATTAGAGAATGGCCAGGAAATTAAAATCTTTTCAGAGTAGGTGCATAAAATCAAACTGATAGATTTTTCATAGGACCCACTACTTTTTCTGTGGCCATATTTTTTCATGTCCTCTTATTTTCTATATTATGTTATATATTTATTCTTAGAGAATTTCATATATGTATACAAGTGTATTATGATTGTACACACTCCTTTCCCCAACTGCACCAGCCACCCCATAACAGGTCTCCCTTGTAACTTCATTATCATTCTTTTTTTTTTGAAGATTTATTATTTGATTTATGTGTGTGAGTGTATAAGCACATATTTGTAGGTGCTATCTAAAGAGATCATCAGATCCCTTGGAGCTAATGTTATAGGTATTTGTGAGGTACCTGACATAGGTGCTGGGATCTAACTCTGGTCCTCATGACTGAGCAGCAAGTGCTCTTAACTGTTGAACCATCTCTCCAGCTCCTCCTCTTCCTCTTCCTCCTCTTCCTCCACTTCCTCCTCCTTTCCTCCTCTCCCTCCTCTTCTTCTTCCTCTCTCTCCTCCTCCTCTTTCTCCTCCTTCTCTTTCTCCTCTTCCTTCTTCTCCTCTTTTCACCCACTGAGTCCCAGTAGTGCTGCCCATCTGTGCATAAATGTGGACCACTCACTGGGGCATGGGCAACTTACACATAGCCATATCTCCCTTACCCACACTCCTCAAAAGACTCTTCCTTGCCCAGAAGCCATCAGCTGGGTATGGCCATGTTAACACATCTTAAGTAAACTGAGTTGACAGAGGATGGACTGGTGAGTCTGTGATGTAAATACAGTTACAACTGTGGGCATGATAATAACGACTGATAATGGCCTGTGTCTCAGCTAGGCTATAACAGTAAACTCGAAAGCCATTCCTTTCAAACTGGGGTTAATCCATCATTTTATTCCTGTTGTTATGACAACATTTCAAAAGCAGCATCTCAATGCCAACAAACTGCTTAATTGCAGAACAACCTAGCTTTTTTTTTGAGATGGGGCCTCACTATGTAGTTTACTATGGAGCTCACTATGTAGGCCAGGCTGGCCTCAATCTCACAGATCTACTAATCTGCCTCCTGAAAGCTGGGATTAAAGGTGTATGCACCTATGCCCAACTAGTTAGTCTGAGGCAGGGTTGTGTGTGTATGTGTGTGTCCCATCATACGCCAGCAGGTTCAAAGTTAAGTGGCTTCCCAGAGGCTTATACACATGCTCTCTTTGTGGTAATTTTAGCACATTAATCTGCTATAATTGGGGTGGTTTCTGCTGGTCCTTGCTGCTGCATACCAAGAAGTGGCCGGGTGCAGAACATCTGCACAATTATTCTTGGCTGCCAAAGCCAAATTATTTATCATCGAAATGCAGAGCAGCTGTGTGCCAGAGCACAGAGGATCCACAGCAGAATAATGTGCTTTCCCATTGGACAGTGAGGCTTCCAATGATTTCTTAGTATCCTATGTTTTGTTCAAAGGATATGATGCTGTAAAACAGTAACAGGGCAGAAAACCCAACTCTTTCTTAAGCTTTAAGAACAGTGGAATGTAATGGAGGAACCCAGCACTGGACTTAAGGACCCAGGGAAAATCCCCAGCACCAGAGACAAAAGAACACATTAGAGGGTAATTAGTTCACATGTGGAAGCCATATTGCTTGTATGTTGAGTTCAGAAGGCCTTGTCACATTGTCTCTTGTGAACCTACAGAACTCCTAGTCAGTCACATCAGGCTGACACCTGGACAAGGATAAGCTTCTTTCTTCCCTTTCTTCCATGCTTCTCTCTCTCTCTCTCTCTCTCTCTCTCTCTCTCTCTCTCACACACACACACACACAGAGAGAGAGACAGAGAGAGAGACAGAGACAGAGAGACAGAGATAGACACACAGAGAGAGACAGAGAAACAGAGGAGGCAGAGAGGATCCTTCTATATAGCTCAGGTTGGTTTGGAACTTGCCATGATCCTCCTGTCTCAGCCTCTCAAGCATTGGGATGCCTGCCTTGCCCAATTTTTGTCTTCAGCCAATTTACCTAGCTAGATGGGAGCCATATCTATTTTTATGGAGTAGAAAATTGAGGATGGATTTCCTAAGGTTTCTGGAAGTCCTGGTGTGCAGTTTGGCTACCTCCCTGTTGCTGTATTCAAATGCTGATCTTTCCTACATCCATGCCACTATCAAGGCATGCTCTCAGCCCTCTGGATCACATCAGGCCATTGGAAGGACTGCTTTTGTTTTCTGGGGAGTCGGCTCTCATTCTGCAATGCTTGTCCCTTCTTTTCATCATGATGACAAACTAATAAGGAGTCATTTTTGAGATGCTTGGGCATTTAATAGGGTTTAGATATTAAACAATAGGAGGGAAAGTTTGCTTATTTCATTGGGTATGAAATGACATTGGAGTTATCCAAGAAAAGAAACATCCATAGTTTCAAAATGCACACTGAAGTGTGTACCAGGGAAATGACATGAGGTCTGGTTTGGCTTCTGCAGTTACAAAAACCAAAATGATTTATCAAGTAAATAGAGAAAATCTTGGGCAATTTTTGCAACTGGATGATGGATATTCAGGGATTTGCCTTATGCATCCTACTTATATGCATGTTTAAATAATTAGTTAATTTTGTATTTAATCATGTACATGCTCGTGTGTGTGTGTGTGTGTGTGTGTGTGTGTGTGTGTGTGTGCCTGTGGAAATATGTGGGGGCCAGAGATCTAACTTGGCGTCACTTCCCAGGAGCCACCCACCTAAGCTATGTCTCCTCTACACAACACTTCTTGACCTTTACAATCCTTATGAGCTCATCAGGGCACCGTGAACAGAAGAGTAGGGGATTAAAGATAATGGTAATTCATGAAAACCTGCACCCCTAGATGCGAAGCAGGTGAAGATGAATCCACAGCGATGAGGAATTTGTCTGTTTTCTCTAGAGGAGGAAGGAGAATTGGTTTGGCCTTTTAGATGGATGGATCAACCTGTATACAACTTCAAAGAAAACAAAAAGCCACACGGGTGGTAAAATTAGCTGGCTTTAATGATTTCCATATTCATGTAACTTTCCACTCCACGTGGGTGAACATCTGTATAAACATAGAAAGCTCAAGCTTGGGAGCATTGCTCTTGGACTTGGAAGAGACCAACAGAGGAATAGGAGATGCCTTTAGGAAGCTCCTGACTCTGTTCCTGTCCTCCAGAAGCATGTGGGAGCTTTCTAGGACTTTTGTCATGGCTAAGAGGGCAGAGAAGTCTCATGTTGACAGAACTTGCAGAAACATACATGTTTTGAGCAGGCTGGCAATATCAAGATGGATAACATCAGCCCTGTAGAAACGGAATAACGTTTCTGTGTAGGGATGTCATTGATGCTACCTGACAGAGGCATTCTCCACCATACTGAGTTTCTAAAACTTCTGGAACCGAATACTTTTAGGAGCAGACGGCCCAGTGGATATCAAAATCAACAGAAAGAATGGCTTCTGTCTTGGTGGCTACAAGGCTGCTTATATCTCACATATCAGTAAAGGGCCTCACCAATGAGCCTAGTTCTTCACCATAGTTTATGAGTGTAGCCTGTATGTTCCCAAGTACATAGGCATCATACACAGTAGCCTGTGAATTTGGAGGGACAGTGGTTAGCATTCCTCCACACATAATGCAACTGGTCTTCAGGCAACTGTTCTAATAAGATGGATGGCAAAGCCAAAACCAGAATCGGCCCATCCTGTCACCCTTCATGTTCATTGTCCCTTAGCTGAGATACACAAAGCCTACTACAGCTTTCACGGTCTCCTTGTTCTTCTCTCCCCCACCCCAGACCCAGGAAGGGTCTTCTGAAATCCAAGCTGGCTTAGGATTGCCCATGTAGTCAAAGATGACCTTGACCTCCTGATCTTTCTGTATCCACTTCTGGAGAGCTAGGATTACAGGTGTGTGCCATCATGTCTAGTTTTATTTTCCTGTTCCTTAAGGAGATACTCCACCAACCTGAACTGTAGGGTTGTCAGCCTACAAACTTCATCAGTCTCTACTAAGCCGTTGCTTTTATGGTTGGAGAAGACTAGGTGGGTCTCAGACAGCTCCCCTAGTCTTTATTCCTTTATTCTTCAACCATTCCCCACCATGAGGTTGCCTGTTAGGTATGGATGGCCCCAGTGTGGTGATGATAACATGTTAGATTCAGCAAAAATGAATAGGCAGTCTCTGCTGCTCAGGGGGCAGTGCCCTGTATTTTATCTCTTGGGTTAAATCCAGAAAGTCACATGCATTCTTAGGAACTGAATTACTGGATTTACCTGCACTAAAATAAGCCCCCTATGTCTCAGCCACTGTCCCTTGATGTCACCAGCAAACACAATAGCCAAAAGAACATTTGTCAAACAGGCTGCAATTATGATTTCCTGGGGAGGCTTTTTTTTTTTTTTTAAATGTTGTAGTTTGAGAATCATTCCTTGATTGTCCAATTTAGGTAATCTGGACTGAGACTCCGGCATAAGCTTTTAAAAATATCTTTCTAGGGCTTACGTTTTCTTCATGCACACAGGCTGCAGTAAGCTGAGCCATATTTGACCTCTGGGTCCTTAATAGTATCTGGTCATCTGATACCAACTTCACTCAAGATGCTTTGTAAAGTATTTATTTGCAAGTCTTTACTATGATTTTAGCAATTTCTGAAATGACCCTAAACATAGTTCTGTTCTTCTGTACCAGGTAAGTATGAAAAGTGGCGTTCTCAGCATTAATGATTATAAAATCAGAATCTTGGTCAACTCAGAATTGCTGAAGACTCTGTCTTACAAAACCAAATATTCTGCCAATGCTTAATTCCTTTTGTGAATAGATAAGCTCATCCATTTTCTTCATATGCGTGTTTGTTTTCACTAAGAAATGGCAAAATTATACATATATGAAGGGATTATTTCAAGATTTATTTTCTTAGTATTTTAAAGTATATATACTTGTATGTGTCAGGGAGGTGGTATGTACACATGAGGGCATGTGCCCTTAGAGGCCAAAGGTGTTGGATCTGCCAGAGCTGGAGTTATAGGTGGTTGTGAGCGGCCAGATATGGGTTCCAAGAATGGTCACATAGGGACCTCTGCAAGAGCAATATGTGTTCTTAACCACCAAGTTACTTCTCCAGCCCCTAAAGGAGTTGTTTTAAAATTAATTTCTTTATGATTTGTTATCAGCAAACATCTGATCTCTATTCTTATTTTGTACACACATATGCTTGGGAGTGCACAAATCTTCCTCTGGCAAAGAGGGTTTGTGGGTGGGAAAGCTTTAAAGTCCCTGTGCTTCGGTGCATTTGTCAGGCCTTCAGTGAGCCACCCTCAGGCAGTCAGCTGGCACATTCATCTTGCATGCCTCTGAGAGCTCATCCCAGATTTTGGAATTGAAAGTACTGAGGGTGTTGAAATGCAGGCGTTGACGACAGTCAAATGGGAGGAGTAGAATTCAGAATGTGAACCAGGCAACTTCTTTAAAAAAAAAAAAATGACACACATTAGAGTAAGAATGTATTTTGATTCCTAGGAGGGATAGGATTTTTCTCTGTACCAAAAATACATTGTTTGGCAGACTGGGCCTATTGTTTTCTAGTCAGCAGTGCGGGTGTTCCAGCTCCGGGAGCAGATGCCCTCCAACTGTTCAGACCTGAGTATTTGGGGCCAAGAGAGAAGAGGCCACCACTTGAACAGGTGGCTGGACACAGCCAGTCACTGCAAACCCCGTCCCCCTTCTGCCACTCTCCAGAGTAGCACTGGAGAGGCGGGGTGACAGGGAGGGGATTACAGGGTGACACAATTAATATTCGCAGCAGGAAAGGGCAAGTATCATCGCTTCTACCAACTTCACTTTCCTTAACACTTCCAGAGTCAGCACAAAGCACACCGAAGCAGAAGCCTTAGTTTCAGAGTATGCAAAAGCAGCTTGGCTTTACACATGCGTCCAGTACCTCTCTTCTCACTAACCATAGCTCTCATTAATAGAGAGGCCTTGAGTTACACAGACTTAGAGATGGCCCCAGCCAATGTCCTTAATAGCAGCAAGTCAAGAGAGGTAGGGAGCACGAACAAGGCAGTAGAAGGCTCTGCAAGGTTAAGAACACACACACAGCATGTGGAGTATTGGTTTGCAGTCACCCTATTGCTGTGAGTCCTCTCTTTGGATGAGTGCCCTCTACTTGGCCTCCTCTTCTGTAAGATGTTGACTGTAACATTTGCATCCTAATTTCTGAGGATTAAAAGACATCAGATCTGCCAAGTCAAAAGCTACACCAAATAGATGCTCAGATAAACCAATGCCGGCTGTTCACATCCTTACTTCCACTAAAGTCAAGGCGGCAGAGACAAAGGACCTTCCCCAGCAATGAAAATCGTGTGCTTTGACACTTCTCTATTTTGCTAATCACTTTAGTCTTTTCAGCACTTTAAAGAGTCAAATGAGGAATTCTGGCACAGTCAGGAGACCGTTGAGCAGCTGTGGCCTCACATCCAGGCTGGGCTCCCTGTGAGGGGCTGTAGGGCTAGGGTCAACCATCTTTAACACCTCTTGCTAATATTTGCTGAAAACAAGATCTGATTATGGTGTGTAATTTTGGCTTAGATGAAATTATATCGCTTTTCCCAGAAAAGGGCAATTGACAGCCAAATATAGACATTTCTTTTTCTTTTTTTAAAAAAATATTTCTTTCCCTTGCTGTTTTTAGACCTTGGGAAGAGCTTTAGGGAGAGATTAAAAAAAAAAAAAAGAAAGAAAGAAAGAAAGAAAGAAAGAAAGAAGAACAAGAGTGAAGACCAGCAAGCACAGGGCTGTTGTCTTTGAACCTTGCTGTGGTGTTTTGGTTCCATTAATTTCCCTCATTAAGATACCTCTTCACAATTCATCACTTGAAAGGTTTGCCCTCCAAGGAACTAATATACGTTATTATGTATAATATATTAACTAATATATATAATATATTAACATATATATATCATATACTAACATATATATGAGCTCTCTCATATTGAGAGAAGACTAAGGCTTAAATAAAGTTGACTTAAAAACTGGAATTACACACCTGCCATTGCAATTTGAGGCCAGCCCTGTCTGTATATATTCCTGGCCAGCTTATATACATACATGCATACATATATGTATACACACAAGGTATATGCGTATATATACACACATATACATTTCTGATCACAACAACTTAAGTAATAACTTGCTATCTTGCCTTTTTTGCCTGGCTGAAGGAAGCTAAGAACAGAGCCTGCCACTGAACCAGAGCAAGACCTTTGCGCTAGAGATCAGAGCAGTCCCAGACAAGTGCTGCACACCAAGCTATCTCTGCAGCCTAGCGGCTTTTTGTTATTTATTGAGATAGTATCTCACTATGTAGCTCTAGCTGGCCAGGAACTTGTAATACAGACAGGGCTGGCCTCAAATTCACAGCGACCCCCCTTTCTCTACTGAGTGTTGTGATGACAGGTGTGTAACCCCAGTTTTTAAGTCAACTTTATCCAAGCCTTAGTCCCCTCTCAACACAATGAGAGAGTTCCCAGAGGCTTTGTCAGCCTGACTCAAGTCATCAAGAAATTTCCATTGGTGTTCTTTTGTGGCCCTATAATTTTTTCCAGCTGCTTGTTTGAGTTTCAGATTTTGGAAGCCACTGCTTTGTGGAAGTTCTGGGACAATGTGGGAAGCAGTTACTGATGGAAACTGGGAATATCCCATGAATCTTGATAAGGGAATCATCATCAATCCCACCAAGTTATCCTCAGAAGAGAAATTATGCTTGGGCTGACATTGAGCCATGAAGACAACTTCTCTTGTACTGATTTGAAAAATGGCAACTTCTGGAACAGATCAAATACACATTAAATTGGTGAATCACTGCTATTGTTCTAGAAATAATATTCAAATCTCGTCAGTCTCAATCTGAGAACTCTATTTGTGATGCAAATCAAAGGGTATATACCAGAAAATACTTCTGCTTGCAAACCAATGCCATTTTTGCATATCATTTAGGTTGGTTGCCACTTTAAATCTTTTCAGATAAAGACACAGAAGGGTGAATTGCACATGTATTAGCCAGATTTGACAGTATTCATTTTTCTTCAACTGCAGGTAATTATCCTGTATAATTCTCTGATGCATAAATTAAAGTCACATCAATTAGCAATGGTCTTGTTTTCCTACATTCAGTAATTAAGATGAAATTGATCAAGGGGTATTTTATGTACAGACATGGAGCTGGTAATAAACCTCTTCATTGAAGGACTGACTCCTCTTTTGTTTTTCCCCCATTTCCCTCTCCTGCTCTGCACTGGTTCATTTGACAGACAGTCAGTGCTACCAATATGGCATTGTTTGTCAGGGTGCATTACCAATGATGCGGCAGAGAAAGTGCCCATTTCACCCCAGTGGGTATACCTTTGCAGGCCCTTGTCTGGAATAATGACCCTTCCCACTAGATAATGTGCAAAAGCTTCTCTGTGGTTGCAATAGACTCTAGAAGAGCCCCATTAATTGTCTTGCTATTAATATAAAACCTCGGCCCACATGGACAGTCTGAGATTTTAGTTGCCAAGCCAAAAGACCTGGCAGCCACAACCCAGCTGAGTTCCGTGGGAGAACTGTGGCTTCCTCAGCTTGCTGCTGACTGCTAGTTGCTGTGGGAACAGCAGCTCTGCCTTTGGATTCTCTGTGTGTTTATATTCATTGCCATTGCCTGGACTTGGATCCCACCTGGCCTAGGTTTAAAGCTGGACTGCCTACATTTTAATGGTTTTTAGCCATAATTTTATCATCTACGAGATGGTAAAATCAATTCTTACAGGTTATCACAAAAAGCTGATGAGTTAATACACGTATCTGGGACATCAGAAATGCTTTTGAACAGAGCTATTATTATTGGTATTAGAAATTAGTTTTTTAAATTTACATTGGCTGTTTCGACATGGAAGAGGATTTATGTCAACATGCAACATGAAATTTGTATTCACAAAGCTGTCACTCAAGATTTGTATTTATTGCTTCCTTTCCTCTTTTTTCTTTTCATGTCTTCCTCCTCTTCCCTCCCCACCTTTCTTTTTTTGGGGGGGTGGGGGGATGGTGTATTTTAAGACAAGGTTTTGCTATGTAGCCCAAACTGCCCATCTGATCTGATGCAATTCTACCACCTCTGCAACTTGAATGGTTTTTTTTTCCTTCTTCTGTATATAGAAACTTACATGGGTACTAGAGAGAGTCTCAGCAGTTGGGAGTACCCACTGCTCTGGTGGGGGACCTGAGGTTCCCAGCACCACCTGAGGTGGCTCAGAATAGCCTGTACCTCCAGCTCTGGGGCAGCTTCCACCTCAACCAATGGCGCCTACACTCTCATTAACATGTCCTCCACCACACACACATACACATAATTTAATATGTAAAAATATTTTCTAAATGAAAATTTACATGCATACTTATTCTCCCCAGGTAGATCATCAAGGAGCGAGGCCCGTCAGTCTCCTGCAGCAGAGACTGCTGCTCCCTTGCTCTGCCTTTCACTCAGTCTCCTGACTGATAGCCTGATGACTATCTTCACACTTAGGGAAACAGCTTGATACTGCCCCGTAGTTTCTTCTATGACTATTTTCTTCCATTAGCAGGGAAGAGACATTTTTGGAGCAGAAAGCAAGATAAGTAAATAAATAAGAAAACATCTGGAAAACATCTCACTGTGGAGAAACACACACCGAAGATCCCGAAACAGAAAGTGACCCTCAAAGGAAAGAACACCACATGTCATTGCTGTCCTATTTTAGGGCAAGGAGCAAGATGACACGATTCAAGGGACAAACTTTTTTTTTTTTGGAACGTCATGGGAGCCTGAATAGGAGCAGTTCCTGACTCCCTTTCCATCTTTCATGAAACAAAGAACTCTGAGAGCATCAGATAGAAGATAGTCACCTCAGACCCACCCTGAAATTTGGCCATAGTTGAGTTATTAAGTAAGAAGGGCAGGCAGAAGAAATCAGCCTCTTCATTCTAGTTCAGGCAGGCTTTCACTGCCCAGGGTAGTGATGTGTGCAGACCCAGGTGGAGGGAGCCCAGGCAGTAGTTAGAGTCAGTGCTCACCCATCTTTTTCTACACAGATATTCAGATTTTGGACTAGACAGTTTACCTTTTATTTTTCCTTTGAGACTGGGTCCCATATATTCCCGGCTGGCATCCAACACCCTCTGTAGCTGAGGATGACATTGCACTCCAGAACCCACTGCTTTTGATGCTAAGGACTGGGATTGTGTGTATTGACCACTACATGTGGTTTATGCTTTTTAATTTGTGAAACCGGAAGCATTGATATTACATCACTGGGTTGTTCTATGTTTAGATGAATGTCAGAAAGGACTGGGGAAATGGTTCACTTAGGAAAGTGTTTGCCCTTCAACAATGGGGACCTGGGTTCAGATCCCTAGCCCTCTCATGTGTGGCATTCCGTGCCTGTAATTTAAGCAATGAGGAGGGAGAGACAGGGAGGTCCTTGGTCTGGCAAGCTGGCCAGTTCAGCTCAGCAGTGAGTGCCAGGGCAGTGCAAGATCCTGTCTCAAAACACAATCTGGAGAAGTAATGAGGGAGATGCCTGAGATTCACACACACACACACACACACACACACACACACACACACACACACAAGCAAATAGGACAATGGAGATAAGAAATGTAAAGTATAAAAAAATGAATAAAGCAGAAAATCTCTTCATTCGGACTAATATGATTATGCACCTCTCTAAACAACAATACCTTGGATTCAATTTGAGGCACACCAAACTTCAAGCATCAAGGAAAGACACAGAAAGAAGCCATAGAAAGGGGGAAAAAAACAGCGAGTCTGCTGGGACAGTGGTGGCAGCATGAGGAGCTGTACCTCTGGAGCTAAGTCACTTCCAAGTGCCCTTTCTCCTTTCTTTCTACCTCCTCAGAGGGACCCTAGTTTGAGGATGTTCTCCAAAGCAAACATTTACACCCTCTGTATTTCCTACACAGGAAAAGCCAGACTTCATGAAGTTCTCTGCAATCAATGTATTGGCTGATTGGAATCTCCTCATCCAGGGCAACATCTTTGCCTTCCTAACTGCCTCCTCTCCAGAAACCACCCACAGAGCACACCAATCTGCTTCTCATGGGAAAACTCAAGACTGAAGTCCGGCCTCCTTGCTCAGACCAGTAATCTCAGAACTTTGGAGGCTGAGGAGGGATGATTGATGTGAATTTGATACCAGCTGAACTTCAGAGTAATATCTTGTCCCAAGAGAAAGGATGGGGGAGTGGGGTGATGGTGGTGGTGGTGTTCAGTTTCTTAGCCAATATTGAACTGGAAAAAGAGATGGGAGTTAGATCTGTGCTGGTTTCTACAACAGACCACTGACCTATCATCTACCTCAGTAAAGACAACCAGGACAACAAAGCCCTGGTCTTCACTGACTTCATTCTACATTTGTTAGAACCAAGTGGGTTACTTATTGTTAGGTGACCAATCATTCCATACATGCAAGTGGCCTGCAAACAACCACAGTGAGTCACAAACTTCAGACAGCTTTGGATCCACGTCTCCTATCAGTCAGATGGAAGTAGGTCATGAACCATCAAGGACCAGTGTTGCTGATGGCTGACAGGCTTCTCAAAGTCTCAGGTTTGTCTATGTGGTCAGCTAGCTTGGGCTTCCTCTCAGCATAGTAGTCTTAGCTGAGACACTTGGAATGCTGGCTCCCAGCTTCAGGAGCTATGTTTCAGCTGGCAAGAGTGGAAGCTGAATTACCTCTTAGGGAGAAGTTCGGTGCCATTTGTAATTCTAGCACTCAGGAGCCTGGAATAGGAGGCCTGCCACAAGTTTTGAGGCCACCAGGTTACATTGTAAGCTCAAGGCCAGGCTGGGTTATACAGTACATAAGTAAGATACTCTGTCAAGAAGCAAACAAATAAAATTACATTGTGTGACCTGGGCTTAGAAGATATATTCTCAAACCAGGCATAACAGTATGTTCCTGTTATTCTAGTTTGTGGGTGGCTGGATGATTGTTGAGTTCAAGGCCCTGAACAAGTTCTAGGCTATCCTGGGATGCTCAGTGAGGCACCAGACAGTAACAGTGATACTGATGACTACCCTGATAACAACAACAGTAACAACTGACACCTAAAAGGTCATATTCTCTATTGATCAGGAATGTTGCAATTTTGAAGGAACAGACACAGACCGTCCTCTCTCCATCAGAGGGGTATCAGAGTCTCCCTTGTAGGAAGATCATATAAAGAAGGAGATATGCTGAGGCCATCTGCACTGTGTGGCTCAGGGTAGAGCTGCAGTAAGCCTGTACTTGGTTCTAATAATGGTGTTTTTGTGCAGTGTGCTCACTCTCTGGACAATGATTCCTACCGAGCAGAAGGGGGCAGCTATTTAAAGCTTCCTTCCTCCCCTCTCCCTCCTGTATTGTCATGACTTAGCAACATTTGTTAAGCTACCTAAAAACTCAGGCATCCACTTCTGTTCTGCCAAATGCTACCATCCCTCACAGAAGGACAGCGAGGGTGCTGGACATAGCCACCAGTGGCTCTTGAAGGCCTCATGATTTCCTGCAGCAGCTGCAGGGGTTATGCTTGCTTGGCATTCAATGTCACATTGGCTATGGTCCCCAGCTTTTAGGGTGCCTCCCTGTATTGAAATACCATTTCCCAGAATCCTCTACAGCTAGATCCATCCCACTCCCAATGAGGAGTGGCCTCCATCAGACTCCTGTGAGCTCTGAAGGCAGATGTGAATGGGAGGTTGAAAGTGTTGCTTTTCTATGGCTCAACATTGTAATGGATTAGCATAAAGCTAGTGGTATCAAACACCAGCACGCACTTATGAACTTATAGCTCTATCGTACTGAGATCTGAAATAGGTCTTACTAGGTACAAATCAAGACACTGGCAAACCTATGTTTCTTCCTGGAGCCTATATAGGAAAACCTGTTTCCTTATCTCTTCTAGCTTCTAGCATTCCTTCTCCCAGGCCTCCATCCCTCAACTTCAAAGGTGACAACTTTCTGTGGCTCTACCGGTCCTTTCAGAGAGCCATCTGTTTTCTTTGCTTTAAAGAACTAAATTAACTAGACTTGGGCCCAGGTGGTGGGTTATTCAGGATACTGTTAAATCCTTGGCATAATCCTATGGGTAAAGTCTCCTTTGTCATAAAGGACATTGGATTTTTAGGTCCCAGAGATTTGGCATGGGCATCTAGAGAGAGAGAGAGAGAGAGAGAGAGAGAGAGAGAGAGAGAGAGAGAAAATAGCATTATTTTATGCACTATCCTGGACCAGCCACCGTACTAAGTATCTGGTTTTTCCTGTGGTAGCTTCCTGGTAATTGTTTCCTGGCCATGCCAATAACTTCTCGGATCATCAGGCAGCTTCTTAATACTAAATCTAAATCAAGGTAGGAACATTTATAGTTCAGTTACAAATGTGGTTTACAAAGTGTAACCTCTGTGTGTGTGTGTGTGTGCTTAGCCTTCTTCAGTGTAGCACATAATTTTGCAAGCCATCTTGACTTTCTGTCCTTTCTACTGATTGGATTCTCCTGTCTGCAGCTGAAGCCTGGTGAATGCTGGATCCCCTGTGTGTTGTCTGTCACTTGAGATCCACCCTTCCCTTTCTTTTCCAAGCCCCAGTTGTTCCCAAGAACGAAGCCTCACTAAGACAATTTTAAGTTAGATGACAGCTAATGAAGAATATGGATCATATCCGCATGGCTAATGCTACCTCATGAACTAATAGTGTGATGTGGTTTTGCCATACAAGGATCAGCCCTGAGCCTGTCTGTCAGCAGGGCCTCCAGTGCTGGAAGGGAAATGGTTAAGGTCAAGGTTATTCTTGAACTTCATGTGTTGCAAAGAGCAAAGAAATTAAATGCCATGTGAGGAATAATCTCTTGGGAGTTGGTCTAGATCCAGGAATCTGTCCTGGACTGTGTATCGATCCCTATTGCTCTGTCTCCTTCTGCCCTTGCCCTCCTGAAGGGTGAAGCACTGCACAGACAAGCTGAAGAGAATGTAGTCATTGTTTCTTTGGTTCCTTTCAGAACAATCAGCTTGTGAAGGAAGAGGGCTCTTCTAGGGCTACAAGGGAAAGGCAGGAACATTGAGCCCAAAGGGAAGCACAAACACAAGAAACTGGTAAAAGACACTGTTTGTCTATATTTAAGGTGCTTTGTAGTGTGGCCATGGCCAATCTTTCTGTGACATGACTATCATTAATAACAGCTTATTTCACTACTGTTCCTAGGTGACCTTCGAGGCTGACCTTCCCAGCAGGCTTCTCGCTGCCCTGATCTTCACTATCTTCTTTTAGGTTCCTTATCTTAAATTCAGGTTCACAAGTTGTTGATTAGAAGTTGATGTCTTCTCTTGGCTAGGCACAAACCACAAGGACACAGGAAGAAGGCAAGCAGCCCCTCTGAGCCCTCCGGGAGCCCACTGGTCTTTTTATCTGGTAGTTTCTCGTTCCCTTTCCATTCATCTCTCCTAAAAGGCCTAGCTTTCTCTGACCTACCTTAGCTCTTTGCCTAGGGTGATCATCCTCGTACTGTCCAAACCCCAAATGCTTCTGAGTGAAGGGGTGTGTTTGGTATCAACAATGATCTTACAACAGCATGTATAAATGCAGGGCTGGGCTTTGAGTGTGGTTCCCAGGTCCTCCAAGAGTCACACAATGGAAGTATTGGAAAGTGGTGGAATTGATCCCCCTGTTAATGGGGAGCATACCCTCTGAAGGGAATGTGGGATTCTAGCCTTTCCCTGTCCCTGGTTTAAGATGTCTTTGTTTGCTTAATACGTGTTCATTTAATAATTAGGTACCATGAGGCGATGTAGTGAAGAGGGGGCTCTCAGCAGGCCTCTATAATACCATCCAAATGGTGAGCTAAATACGTAAGTCTCTCCTTACTTCCTAAGCACCCTGTATCAGGTATTTTGCTATTATGACAAAGAACTGACTAACACATAGGACTAACCAAGCTACATAGTCACCCAGTTGCCTCTTCCTTCTTCTCTGATGGACTGCACTTCCTGGAAGTTATTATAATCGATATTTTATGCTTTTACTATGAAGGAGAAATCTCACTCTGTCAAAGATCTCAAGAACTTGCTCAGGAGAACACATGCATAAGCAGGAGAAAAAGAAAAAGTAGTATTACCCTATATCACTTAACAATGAACATTAAAAATCCACTTCAGAATTAGAGGTAATCAATTTTATATGTATTTTAGAATAGTGTAAAATCTGTATACTGTTTTAAAAGAATGTGATAAACCATTGCCTTTGTTTAAGGCTTGTTTCTTGCTCTGGCTGGGAGCTTAAGTTGGTCTTATGGAAGACAACATAGAAATACTGCATCTCATTTTCTTTTACTGTGAAAAAAATTTCAATTTCTTTTTTTCATTAGTGTAATGAACGTAAAGTCATTCAATGCTCCCCCCACCACCATTATCAGTATCATATAAACAAAGAACAATAAAATAAACTGGACTAGCTTCCTCTCTGTGTGGCAGTCTGAGTTTCCTTAGAAGGAGGAAACCCCTTAAGGACCCATGAGTAATGAATGAATCCTGACTAGATAGCTGCCACACTCAGAAAAACATCTATTATTTCCAGGGAATGTTTCTAATCTAAGTAAGCAAGGGATAAGCTTACTTGACCAAATTAACCAAACAAAGACCTAGACTGTTAGCCCAGAGGAAGCCTGTGGCTTCAGAGGGGAGGTGCACAAGAAGGACCGAAAATCGTGGGTCTTTCTGAATCAGCTCACTCAAGATGGAATGGCTGGTTCCATGGAGTCCCTGTGAAGGCTCCCATGCCTATCCCAGTGAGGTTTTCACAAGGAGGATGCTGTCTGGAGAAACTGAATACAATATGACAGCTTAGAGGAATGAAACTCAAAGCAGGGCTCTGCTCGGATATAGAGGTGCAGCTTCACAATCCTTTCCCTTTTCTGAACACATCTTCCCAATAGTCCCACTGTGGGTTGTTTACATGAGGACTGATAGAAGACACCATTCCACACTGAGGTCTGTCTTTGTGGAACCAATTACTTGCCTATCTGTAACTCCTCCCCTGCTACCCCCACCCAACTCCCTTGACCCATTGTCTGATTTCAGTTGGTATTCTCTTCTGGTTGAATGGCCTCAAACACAAGCAGTACAACACCCTCAGGCCCTCCCCCCTCGCCCCCCGGAGCTTTTCTTGGTAGATGAGAGTAACCCTGGTAAAAGATCTGTTTGCAAGCATGAAGCCCCTGCTCAGAACCAGGCACAGGAAGCCCAGATGGAAACCGAGCCTGCCATTGCCTGGGGATCACCCACTGTGCAGATTAAATGACTTTCACTTCCGCTCAAGGAAAGCAAGAGGCTGGTTTCAGACTTGCTGCTTCTTTTCAGAATAAAAGTAAAACTGCATTTTAATTTTTTCCCCAGCCCTTGAATGCTTGGATGTTAGAATAAAGCACTTGTTTGCAAACTCTTTAACCCCGAAGGACCATTGTAAGAAAGCTCCCATCATTAACCATGAAATCTGAAGGCTATAGTATCCACTCTCTATAGCTACCCTTCTCTGTTTGGGTCCACTTAACAGAAATGGGGTGTAATACAATGAGCTCCAAATGTAACAAGAGGGACTGGGGAGATGGCTCATTTAGTAAAGTACTTGTCATAGAAGCATGGGAACCTGGATTTGATGCCCAGTAGCCATGTAAGAAGCTAGGCATGGCAGTGCATATGCGTAATCTTAGGGCCAAGAAAGCAGGGCCTGGGAAATCCCTAGAGCTCTCTAGCTAGTCAATCTTGCTGAATTGGTGAACTCCAGGCTCTTAAATAATAAGGTGAAGACTAATAGAAGACACCTGAACACACAGGAACTCGTGTGCACATACACAAACACACAGAATGGGGGGAGGGGCAGGAAGGGTGGGAGGGACAAAGAGAATAACAGAAGTGGTTTGGTTTCATTTAGAAGGAGGCACGGGGTAGTCTCTTGTTAGTGAAGGAAGATTTAGTCAGCACACCTGTCAGGACCCCATTCCAAAGCCTGGACACTTATATAGGTGTAGTTCCCCAGATCCAAACAATAGGCATAAAACCCTCCTCCTAGTTCACCTGGGACACTTCACCCCTAAATGGGGACAAGTCCTTTCTCTGCTGGAAATAGCTCTACTTTGTAATTAACGGAAGGAAAGGAGCCATTTAGGGAACCTGTGTTTTGATAATCAGGTTTCCAGGCAAGTCCTCTGGTCATGCTTTCAGCCTTCCTTCTCTCCACTTGGCATTCTCTATATTTATATTGAGGACAAAATATTCACAGTGAAAACATCTCACATTAGAGTGTCAGAGGAAGAGAGCAACAACACCCATCAGGGGGCTTTTGGAAAAGCAACCCATGCACACATGCACTATGTTTTGATTAAACAGATTCTCCGATGTTCTTTTTCAGATGGTTGGGTGCAGTCAGCTTTTGGACAGGCCAATGTATTAACTTGTAGGGCAAAGGCCACCTCGTGGCTGTATCTCCACTCTTGGGACATCAGCAGGAGCTCTGATGTTGGAGGCTGGACTGAGCAGACACCCCGCCCCCGAGATTTATTCCCACAGAGGGAGGGTGCCTACTTTACAGTTAATTGCTGGAGACTGGATTGAGGGTGCTGGTTCTTTGCAAGAATTGTGCCCTGGCCTCTCTTGCTGTAACAGCAGATAGAAGGCTCTGGTGGAGCTAAACCTTATGAATGGGACTCTCAGAGCCTGCTCTAAGAGAAGTAGGCTAGTAGGTATACCGGGTGAGGGTGGGAAGGAGGAGTGAGGCAAACCTGACCCAAAAAGCTCTCCCCAAACAGAACAAAACAAAACAAAAACAACCATCTATCCAACCAACCAACCAACGTCAAAAACAACAAAACAGAAAAGGAAGAAATGACTATATAAGGAAACAATGGGCAGGTGCTCATATTTGCAAGGGGAGCTGGGAGGAAAGGCAGCCCGTTTGTGTGTGTGTGTGTGTGTGTGTGTGTGTGTGTAAGATAATCACATTGTTTCCCAGCTGAACTGTTGACATTTCTTCACAGTCACTCATGCAACATATAGGTGTCCTCTAGGCCAGTGGGCTGTGGCTCCCACTTTGCCCCACCCCACTCCTCAAAACAAACAAACAAACAAACAAACAAACAAAACAGCTGCCAGCTTCGCTAGGATTTTGTCTTGTTTTCTCACTCAGGAACTGTGACTGTTCATAGTCCTGTCATTCACACACCTGAATGGCTCTGTTCAGCGAATTTCCAACATCTGCCCTCTTCTACAGCGAGGGGTCTGTATCCCTACCCACAAATCTGTGGGAGGGAGTTATGAGGCAGGAGAACTACAGAAATGGCCTTCTCCAGCACGTTTAATACCACAGATACCTGCTGGGGCGGGAGTGTCCCCAAGTGTGACCCCATACCCCAATCTTTCCAAACACAGGTTGGCATCAAAAGTAACACATTTCTTCTGGCTTTCCCTCTTCCCCATTCTCACCGGCTTCACGTGGCCAATTTGAAGCAGCTGGGTTCCAGCCAAGCTCAGTTGCTCAGTCTAGAGGCACACGAAGCCCTTGGAAATTGCGATCCTTCCTCCGAGCTGGATCACCCATCTCTGCTGGGTTCCCGGAAGTCTTTCAGTAGCCAAGGTTCACTCACGATCCCACCCGCAGACGCTCACATTCTGGTTCCTGTCTCCTACCTCTCAGGTGATCCCCTGTCCCTGACAAGCCTCTACCCTAGGTAGTGCCACAGGCTTCTCTAACCGTTTCAATCGGTCCTTCCACAGTACGGGACATCCTTTGGGTCTGCCTGCACTAAGTGCATGGCCCCTCTCCCTTAGCAACTTCCCTTCTTGTCCCAGACCACATCAGGCTTCCCGGACTCGCCAGGAACGAGGAAGCCAGGACACCCAAGGGTTCTTCTTAATATACCAGGCTCATCCAAGCCCAGGACACTCCTCCATACACCCACCTCATGCCGATGGAAACCAAAATCAGACACAGAGAATGTCTTTAAGAGGCGCATGCACCTACCTGCTGAGAACGCTCGTAGTGCCCGGAGACGCTTAGTACCGGGTGGCATGTACCACCTCCGCACCCACGCACCGCCCCTCGCTGCCGTGCACCTCCGCTTTAGTGTTCGTTCCTTCCAGCCAACAGGGAAAGGGCCGAGGGTGACAGTCGTGGCCCCAGCGCTCGGGAGTCGCACCAGATGCCGCCGCGTCGGGTGAAGTTGCGGGGCCAGTGGACGCGCGGGTGGCAGAGCGTGGAGCGAGCGCGGCAGCGGAGAGGGCGGTGGGGAGGCGCGCACGCGGGGGCTGGCGCGTCACCGGTGCGGGGGGGCGGGGAGGAAGGCGGGTGGAGACAGCTGCTTGACAGTCCCCTTCAGCCCGACTCCTTCAGGCTGCGCTTGGGTGCTTGCCTCCAGCTGATCGTCTGCTTGCACGCCAGGCTCTGGGACACTAGCTTGTGGCACAGCTTAGGAGGACTCCGCCTCAGGGGAGTTGAGTGAGACCAGCCGACACGGAGCATTAAAGATCTCAGCTAAGACAAGAGTGCCTGTGCAGCCAGCCCTTTGGGGATCTCAAAAAGGGCAGTGCATTGCAAATGATGAGGTGGGGGGGGGGGGGGAGGGCTGTGCACAGTCCTGGGGAGTGAAGTTCAAGGCTCAAGGCCAGAGTTAGCAGGAGTTATGTTGAAAAGCCCCCGGGGGGGGGTGCGGTGGGGGCTCTGGGTATAAGCATCCAAGGGCTTGTTTCGACAGAGGTCTCGCTATGATAGGGAGAAGCAAGACTTTTGTTTGGCTTTGAAACCCCTCTTTTTGTGTGAATTTGAATTATACATAAACCTTTAAGACGTAGGTGGGTCTGACAGACAAAAACATTCCATAAAAAGAGACCTTTTGGAGCTGAGTGTGGTGGCACTCAAGAGGCTAAGGCAGGAAGACTGATGTAAGTTCGATGCCAGCCTGGGTTATATATAGTAAATCCCAGGTCAGCATTGGTAACTAGGCTATTATATGAGACCCTGGCTCCAATTTAAAAAAAAAAAAAATCTGTGTGAGTGGAGAGTATGAGATGGGGCATTCTAAGGACCTGGGGCCGAAGAGTGGACTCTGTGTCCATCCTTAAGTAGGCCATCTGCCAGGCCTCAGTTTCCTCATCTGTGAAACCATATTATTCATACAATTGTGTATTTACAATATGTAAAATCAAAGTGTCCCACAAATTCATCCATCACATCCCAAGCTGAGATCTAGTCACTTTGTGAGCCGGACATTAGAATCAAGACGTATAAACCTTAACCAAAAAAGGCTAGGAGAGGAGTCTCTGGCAGCACCAGGAAACTCACATCCTTAGACCTGGAAAACACAAGCAGCTGAATCACACCCCACCTAAGGATACATACAGCAAGACTTCAGAGATCGCCCAAGGGGATGCACTGGACACGTCTCTCACCTGGGCCGTGAGGGGCCGTGAGGGGCCGTGAGGGGCCGTGAGGGGCCGTGAGGGGCCGTGAGGGGCCGTGAGGGGCCGTGAGGGGCCGTGAGGGGCCGTGAGGGGCCGTGAGGGGCCGTGAGGGGCCGTGAGGCCATGGCTTGAGAGGAGCTCTGACAGTCTGCTCTTTCCAGATGCATTCTCCAGAGACGCCCCTTTCTCAACTCAACACACTTCCCACCAGCATGCCACCTTCCCATGTGGACATTGCTTCCCAGGAAGAAAACATCGACTACATGGCATGACAGCGAGCAAGCTCTCTGGATGTTTCTTTATGGGTGTTGATGCAAGTCCCTAATGCACTACCCTTACAAACATACAGTTACTAAACATACAGTTTATGGTGATCTTCTTATCCCCTGGACATTAGACTCTTTACACCTGGCTATAATCTTTCAGTATTTTCAGTATTTTGATTCCTACTTTATAGATGGACAAACTAAGGATAAAGAGAGTTAGCATAACTTGTCCAAAATGACCCAGCTTAACCAACTTTAGATGCACATGAAAAAAAAAAAAAAAAAAAAAAAAAAAGACATGGCTGATGGAGAGGCATTCATGGCACTCATTCTTCAGAGGATACAGCAAAGTCAGGCCTGGATTCTTGACTAGTGGAAATTGTGAGTTAATTCTTTGTGGTCTTTTAAATGACTGCATGTTGATGATTTCTTAGGCAGTGATAGACAATTTAAAAGTGGCTTTTTAAAAGACTGTAAACCACAATGTGATCCTTCTATGGCTTTAAATCCTGCTTCAGTTCCCCATGTGGAATACAGAATGAAACCCAAAGTCTATCATCATCATCAGGTTGGTAGGATCTAAACTCACCTAGGTGGTAGGCCCTTGGACCATTTTGTAAAGTTTTTTTTTTTTTTTTTTTTTTTTTTTTTTTTTTTTTTTTTTTAGATAAGTTAATTGAAGTGGAAAGACCTGCCTTGGATGTGGACAGCACCTTCCACTCATGGGCTGAGGTTCTGGTCTGAATACAAGGAGAGAAGGCACTCACCGCTAGCACGTCCTTGCCATGATGGATAGCATCCCCTCAAATGGAGCCAGGTATTTAACAAGTAACAAGAAAGGTAACCACAGCACCATTGCTAACAAGATCTTAGTGAGCCAACCCTTGATAGATCTCTGCTATCTTCAGGGCTTCTCTCCAGTTCCTTAAACCTTCACAGCCTTTTCCTGGCTCATCACTGACCACTGGCATCTTTAGTACATCTGTGTCCCAGTGATCTTTCTCATCCCCACTTGTCTTCCAAAGCACTGACCGTTCTTTGCCTGTCTCTCTGTCACTAATCTGTGAGCTCATGGGGCAGGGACCATTTCTGCCTTACACACTGTGTCCCAGGCCTAGACAATGGAAGATGGATAACTCTGCATTCTGAAGCAGTCCCTGACTCTTCAATCATTTTACTTCCCTTGTCAACCTGGCTTATCTCCAACGGAAGAGCCTTTGCGCACATCCAAATAGCAGTGGCCATTCATTCACACTCAATTAAAAAGTCCCAGACTATATCCAGTCCCTCAGGCCCTTTGTCCCTTTCCTGTCCTCTCACTTCTGAACTTCCTAACAGCTTGATCTCAAGATGCCTAGAACCTCTACCTTGAATAATATTGCAGATACTGAATGAAGTGTTATGGTTTCAAACAGTGCTGCATTTCCTGTGTTCTGGGAAAAGAGGCTAAAGGAGTGAGCACTGCATGATGGGACTCCCCAAGGTATTGTGTTTAGCTTCACCTTGGGGATGCTTAACTCCTCAACCTGGGGCAGAACTGAAATTGCGAATAAGTAGGAAGTGGGTTGAGCAAGGTGCCTCTTTGAGTTGACTCCCTAGGCAGGGAGCCAGTGTGTGGATGATGGAAGGGTGGATCCTGAACACAGAGCAGTTTCCTCTTTGAACTGGGATCTGTCCTGGGTAACTTTGCAGCCTCCATGGGTCCTAGCACAAACCATCCTCAGACAGCAGGTAAGAGCATGAGTTATGGACGAGGAATCATAGGTCTAACAAGACAGAAGGCATTCCTGATGGGGCCACGTGGTTCGCATGCAAGTGATTTGTCCAACAGGGCAACCAAATTAAGAGCACACACCAGAAGCCAGGTATCTCCATCCAAAGCTCTACAGCAGGCATCTCCACCCACTGTCTCTGCTGAGATCTCCAGAGTCCCCATTCTTGAATGGGGTGGATTTCTCCTTATTCCTACTCTCTCTTATGGTGCTATTTACCGCTCCCTAAGCAGAATTCTTACATTCTCTAAACTTCTCTGAGCAGAGCATTCATATCTGCCAAGGGCATTCTTATGACCTTACCCAGGGAAATAATGAAGCACAGATCTGTCCTGTTCATGGAGGCAGGGGTACCATAGGAACCTGCCTACTAGGAGACAGTTGCATTTCCTTATGCCAGCAGAAAAGAATGGTTCCTGAAGCAATTTGCTTAATGGTCCACTTTAAGATAAACGATCTGTCCCCTCAATTTCTGACCCTCCACTTTTAACATGAAGGAATCTAGACTACATTCATTCCTATGATATTGCACCCAGATCTGTATGTAGGTTGTGCCAAAGCTATATTGGTAAAACAAAGCAAAGCAAACAAACACCATCCATTTATAATAAGACTTATGCTTTCAACTCCAGGCCTCAAGTTCAAAGTAGGAACCTTGTCACGGTTACTGTCACCACTTAACACTGTCACACTGTCATGGGCGTCTCTCTTATCTCAGATGGAGAACTCTGAAGACATGAATATGTTCCTCACTCACGTGGAAACAGAGGAAGCTCAAATGAGGGAAATGTGGGCCGGCTGCCTGCCTGGATTGAGTATCAGTGCTTTTAGAACAGGGCTGTCTTGAAATGTTGAATTCCGCTTTGAAGGAGCTAAGTGACCTCAATAGGCAAAAAGCAGAAGAGTGACATGCAAAATCTCTTAAGTAAAAATGTGTTGACTTAAAAAGAAAAGAATGGTTCCTTAGAACACAGTTAAGCCCACCTCCTCACGTCATTCCTCATCAAGAATACTCACAAATAAAAATGGCAGCTACTAGCAGTGAATGGTTGAGTGAGACCAGTATCAGGTAGTGGCTGGGGGAAGGCCACTGCAGTCACCTGACCTGCTCAGGCGGGTGGTCCTGGAGATGAGTAAGTGAGGTGCGCTATAGGAAAGAGGAAGTGCTCTGGGTGCTATGGGAACGGCTTTATTTTTGGTAGCACGAAACTGTGTTTTAACTTCAGCAGTGCCGATAAGTTTGCCTTTTCAAAACAGCAAGGCTGTGTCACTCTTATTCTGGAGCATTTTAAAGATGTTTAGCTAACAGAATCAGCCCAGTGAGCCTGATCGAGACTTAATAAATACACTTTTCATCAGGAGAAAGAAGAAAAGCATCCAAAGCTGATTTGATTTCCCAATTTAGAACTCCAGCTATGTAGCTCATTCAGCATATGCCTAAGGAATGCCTGGCGTTGCCAAGCGAAGCTGCTGCTCTGGTCGGAGTCTATGAGGAACTCAGCTCTAGCTACCTTTTGTGTTTCATGTCTCTGTGTATCTCGTGCCTGTGACGCCGGTGACTTCTGGCTTCTACTCTTGGCCTAGTTGACAGTTCCTGGAGAGGTGATCTAGGCTTCCTTCCTAACTGGGATGCCTCAGGTACACAAAAGGAGCAGAGTTCATAACCTCATGTTGAAGTCCTTTCTCTAATCATGTGACCCTCGCTTAGAGACATTCAGCTGTCCCAGTGCTTGGCTATATTGTAGCTTGAGTTGAGATAGGTTTACTTTAGTTGACATAGGTTCTCACTCAAGTAGTCCAAGTTGGTCTTGAATTCCCAAAATACCCAAATATGACCTTCTGACCCTCCTGCTTCTATCTCCTAAGTGGTAGAACTACAGGCATGAGCCATTATGCACATTTTATGCAGTTCTGGGGTTTGAACACAGGGCTTTGTGAATGCTAGGCAAGCCACAATCCCAGCTCTGGGTCTGAGACTGTTTTCGTTTTGTTGTTGAGACAGGGTTTCCCTGACTGTCCTGGAGCTCAATTTATAGACTAGGCTGGCCTTGAACTCAGAGATCCTCCTGCCTCTGTCTTCTGAGTGCTGGGATTAAAGGTGTGCGCCATTCCTGTCTTTGGTTCTGAGACTCTTGAACCCCTTTATCACACAACCTCAGGAGGCATTAGGAGTGTGTTTTCAGAAGCCTTCCCAGATGGGTCCCCACCTTGCTGCCACCCTCACAGGCAGGGGACAGTCCCTAGAAGGACAGTCCATTTGAAGTTGAGAGACCTTAGTTCTGTCTCGCTGCTGAGGAGGAACTTGGCTAATCAAGCAAGGCCTCCATGTCTCATCTGTCATATGAAGAGTCTGGATAGCCAGGTCACCACACTTCCTTTTTTTTTTTTTTTTTTTTTTTTTTTTTTTTTTTTTTTTTTTTTTTTTCTTCTGTTGTTTTACTCAGGCCGATCCATTGCTTAGAAATTCTTAACTGAGTCTCTATCACGTTTCCTCCTACCATTGAACTTTATCTCTAAAACCGCCCCTGGTTTCGAAAGCCCTGTTTCAGTCTCGTTTCCATCACGCCACTGGTCTTTTTTATAGGTCCTCTATCCCCTGAACACAGATCCATACACATCCCTGCCTTCTGGGAGAGCTGGTTAGCACACTTCTCACTATCAATAAGCTGTGTGTCGGGAGCTATGCTTTGTGCCATGAACAGTGTAAAAAGCTCCATATTGATGTGTCTAGAGGAAGGGGAGCATGTGCTTCCCTGCTGGCTTCTGCCACCTTCCCCAGAAGAGACCCCTGCCCCAAGCCAGCATTTATGGGCACTGGAACAGCTCCTGTGGAAGTTCTCATCACTAATAGGACTGCAGGGAGCCAGGCCTCCTATGCATGTCTGGTGCCTCTGATAAGGTCCTCATAGAAGCAGACATCTCGGGCATTTCCTTCCCATTGTTGCACGTATTTGCTTTTGCAATGGAAACATTCTTGGTCAACACTGTTGTCATATTGGTATGTCCCAGAAACAAGTTGCTCAAAGGTATGGAAGTCAGGCCAAAGAGTTCAGGCAAATTACCCTAAGCCTATGCCCCATCTACAGGTCTAGCTTCTGCACTGAGTGACTAGAAGGCTTCAGAGGCACAAACAACTGGATGTTCAGAGCTGACGGGAAAAAATATGCTTCAAGTAAAAAAATTTCCTCTTCAGAAATTTTACATCATATTTTTGTACATGATTATTACATAATATAATATAGACACCTTGAGGTCTATATATACATAATATTATACTATATACCATAATTTTGACCAATATTCTATGCTTCTCTATTTTCTAAGAGAATTCTTTAACATTAAAAAAAAATACAATGTAATGGTCCCAAGATCATTAGACCATTTTATGCTTTTTCATAATACTAAAGCCAAGCATGGGGCGCACACACAGTATACAGGAGGGCAATGCAGGTGAATTTCCATAAGCTTGAGGCCAGACTGGAGTTTCTAGCTAGCCAGGGCTATCTCAAAAATAAACAAACAGACAGGCACTGTGGAGGTGGCTCTGTGAGTGAATGCTTGCTATGCAAACGTAAGGAAGTGAATTTGGATTCCAGCACATGTGTAAAATCCAGATGTGGCAGCACTGCCCTGCAACCCCAGTGCCTGGGAGATGGAGACAAGAAGATCCTGGCACTCACTAGCCAGCTAGTCTAACTGAAGCACTGAGCTACGGGTTCAGTAAGAGATGTCTTACTGAAGAATAGGAGAATTAGGAGAATAACAGAGGAAGAAAGTTGATATTCACCTCTGGTCTTCACATGTGCTTGCTCTGGAGAGAACACACATGCACCCATGCACCCATGCATGCACATACACACATTGAGGCTGTTGCAGACCTTGAAAGGGCTTTGATAAACCTTAGGGTCCTCAGATTTTATTCTCAGAACCAGCAACAGAGACTGACCAAGATTTCGGCAGTATGTTAAATCGACAATTCTTTTCAATTCTGAAGCCCAAGAGGTACAAAGTGAAGCATATTCTTTTAATTGAAAAGTGTTAGGACACAACAGAACAGATATAAAATATTTCAACATGCAAGTAGAAGTGGTTGGGAACTATTGGTATCTGTAAGCAGAGTGCCAAGAACTAGGTAGGCGGGCACTTTTGTTACTAAGGTTGGAAATAAACTTTTCCTTCCTTTTATGAAGCCATCGGAGGCACGGTATAAAGAAAACCATCTTTAAGTCCTCCAAGGTGATGCATGTAGTGCTCCCAGATGGATGCTGTTAGTCCCAGGCTTTCAGTTTGGCTACTTCCTGTTTGGTCTCATTCCTCACACTCCTTTCTCTGCCCCGGGCTCATAGTGAATAGCCTCCTTCAAGGTATGAATTCCAGACTATTCCTCATAAGGCCATCTTGGGCTGGCTGTGTCCCTTTATAAAGGATAACCTCCTCCCACCCCCGTGGAGAATAGCCTCTATCTACTTCCTTTTGCTCCTTTGGTCCAGAAGTTGCTCCGTAATGCTGTTTCTGGCTCCTAAACACATGTACCCCCCACCCCCCACCTCTGTGATTCACCTCTTTATTAAATGAAACTTCTGATTATTCCAAATTTTGGCTTTCCTGATGGATACTCATTAAGAATTACATACCGGGCTGGTTAGATGTACTTGTTCTAAAAGCATAAGGAACGAAGTTCAGTCCTAGGAACCCTTCTAAAGAAGCTCATTGTGGTGGTGCACACTTGTAATCCCACTGCTTTGGATGCTGAGACAGGCATATCCTGGGGCCAGCCTACCCAGTGCTTGGAAAGCCTGAGGAACCTCAAGCCTATGCTAGTGACTGATGAGACGCCATTCGTCCACAGCCATTGCAAACAGGTGAGTGTGGGTAACCCTTATCACTAGCACACAACAGCCTAGGTTGATGGAGCTCAGAGCAGGGCTGAACACAATGCCTGGAATCGGCTGGAAAGAGATTGTGGAGGACTATGGGAAATCTGCATAGAGAAGGAAAGCTATAAAGAAAATAGGACCGAGAAGAGATGGGATTTACCTGTCAGTCATGTATTAAAACTGATAAAAAGCTTTCCCTCCACCGAATACTGTGGGTTATTTGACGCAGTAGGAAGAATAACCAGTTAATCCAGTCCCTCAAGCCTCTCCAGGGTAAGGCTGGCTCCAAGAGATTAGGGACCAAAATGATTGCTGAATGACCTTCTGTGAGTAGTTTGCATCTGAGGTCAATTTAAAAATATACTTGTTACTTTAGAAAGAGAACTCTTTAAAATCTCTAATCCTTCATTTTTTAAATATTTCTTATTCAGGTGGCCCTTTGCTGTAAATGGACTTTCCTCTTCTTTTCCACTTCAGGTCAGGGCTGTTTTTCCTTGTAATTTTGTTTAATCCCTTTTCCAGTTCGGCAAAGGTCTCCCAAAGACCAGGCCCTTTCTAATTCCCGAATTTGAGCCCTTTATCGCCAGAGGTGGATTTTGGAGGAATGATAGGGACAGCCTACTGATGAGACCCTTACCTCTAGCAGCTAACCTTTCTGTCTTCATGGATCTTACTTAGAAGTGTGATTTCCATTTGGCTGCATGGAGGTTAAGTGAGTTGTCACTATTCAAGCAAAGCACAGCTGGAGAGAGCTAGAAGTACCTCAAAATGACTTAAAACACAGGGGGACCCATAGGAAAGAGCCTACTGAGGCTTCCCCACCATCCCCACTACTTGTCTATGCCTCCATTCTCACAGGAAAGTGAACCTCTGAACCCAGTTGTCTGCTTTTGTCCTGGAGGATTGGAACCATTAGCAATCCTAACTAGCTTCAAGATCTAGCATCTTTTTCCTTTAGAAAGTCCCTGTCACAGCCCACACCTCTGCCAGCTAACACATGTGATGCAAAATCAGGATGCTGGGTATCAGATCCATCCCAAGGGCTCTGCACAGCTTCACTTTGCAGAGGTTCAGGTGGAAATCTATCCCCTTCGGAGACTTTGGTTAGCAGTGGGAGCGAAGAGGCCCTGGCTCAGTTCCCCTCTTCCCTTCGTTGCTCACATACAAATCCCTGGTGGCTTCACATAGGAGCTATGACAACAGGACAGAACATTGTTGCCCTCCATAATTAGCCAGGCAAAGGAGGGTGCTGTGATGGCAGCGCTCTCAGCTCATAAATTATTCACGCAGCTGAAGTGCAATGCTTGTCACGTTCAAAATAGGTCGTTCATGCTTGAGCTGTTAGAGCTGAAAATTTCACAGCAACGGTAATAAAGCCAAGGACATTGGTTTAAGCAAATCTCCAAAGAAAGTGGCTTCTGCCAGCAATCCTGTAGCAAGCATCTTCTACTGAACCCAGCTATTTTCATTAGGCAGTAGGGAGAGGCCGAAACAGCTGTCTTCTGGCAGGGCTGAAGCTGGGGATGGATGGAAGGCTCTATTTCAGCCTCTTCTTTTGTGGACTCTGCTCCAAAGAGCCTCAAGAGGCTACTTGAGAAAGATAAATGTGAACACCTGCTCCAGTTTGCTCCCTGCACACACAGATGATGCTAAACCAGAATAAGGATCAGCCCTTGGCAGATTCTAAATAGTCAACCTCTCTGCCTTGGATGCCGAATTTACAGAGGAATTCAACTCCCACAGCTGAAGGCCTGGTGTCCTGGAGGTTCGGACCTGATTCTCAGACATATGGGCCTCTTCCGGAACCAGAATGCACTGGCCTTTTGTCCAGCAGTAGATACGTTATTCAACAAAAGTGCTTGCTGATGGAAAAATACTGGACTGTCTATTTCAGAATTTGGGAGAGTTCCTGGTATGGTAATAGGTTTAATTTTTTTTTTTTTTCTAGGCTACAAAGAGGAAGGGGACTATAGCTCAGTGACAAAGTACTTGCCTAGAGCTCCCCTTAAGGTTCTCAGTTTGATAGCCAGCACTGAAAAAGTAACATGCTCCAACACAAAGCCCCGATGCAAAGGACTGTCTTACAGAAAGATTACAATGAAGGGAAGCAATTGAAAACAGCATGTGGAGTATGAGTTGAACATGAGGGAATAAGCTGGTTGCTGCCTCTTTTGACTGTTAAGTGGATGTGTGACTTAAGGAAGAGAAAAAGGGAGAGTTCAAAAACAGGGAGACACTCCGCCCCCCAGCTTACTTCTTTGAGGTGAAATAAATCAATAATGCCTGTAGGACTCCTCCAGCAGAGAGTCTATGAGGTACAGCCTTGGACCCAAAGGGCCGAAGGGCAAGCACTAGAACTGGGTATGTAGAGCATCAAAGACTGTGAGTGTGTTCAGAGGCAATTTGTATGCACACTTCTACAATTAGCAGATATATGGCACACAGCTCCCAGTGATACAAAGCTCTCACACCTGCAGGTGACAGCTCCAATACTTGCACAACATATTCTAGCCCTTTCTGCCTCGCCTTTCTGTGACCCTCTCTGGAGAGTTTCCAACAGTTAGTATTGCATTGCTGAACTCCTGGTCTTCTGGGACAGTCTATAGAGATTTCCATAGCCTAAATTCCTACAAACTAGGGGTACATCTATGGATAATCTTTATGTGTATCTGTGCTGCTTTACAGTCAACATCTCAACAGATATTTCTTGAGTTTCTACTGTTTTGAGTACTTAGAGGACTTCCCAAAGCCATCTACAATTTCTATAAGCTTGACTGTCCACACCTGGCTCTGGTCTCCTCAGCCCATGCTGGCTCCCCCAACCCCCACCAGCTCTCTCAACAGCCATCATCATCTCAAGAAAGATCAGTGTTACCCTTCAAGATATTCAAGCCCAACTTGGTCTCATTTTTGCCTACTCATTCCACTAGACATATTCCTGACTCAAGCACAATAGGGTCTTGTAGAATTTCTACCAGCTGTCATCTGTATTTCTCTAATGGCGTTCCAACTGGTTGCTTGCCTTTGTTCTCTCTCTCTCTCTCTCTCTCTCTCTCTCTCTCTCTCTCTCTCTTTCTTTCTTTCTTTGTCAGAACCTGTGTGTTCCAGGTCCCAGGCTGACCTAGAGCTCATTATATAGCTAAGGATGACCTTGAATTTCTGATTCTTTGGTCTCCATCGCTTGATCACTAGAATTACAGACATGTATTACCATGCTAGGCTTACCAAATGCAGGGCTTCCTGCATGCTAAGCAAGCACTCCACCAACTGAGGTGCATGCTGAGTCCTTCTTTACTGTCAAGGGAAAGGCCAGAATGTGCCTTTTAGAAGGTAGGTAAAGAAACATCATTCAGCTGAACACTGGCCAATGAGCCCCAACTCATACAAAGTAAAAACCCGAGTCTTCACACACCCTATACGGCTTTGCAAGTAGTGGAGCGCCTCAAGCCCCAAGTACTGGGATCTCATCAGCTACTCTCCGCTGTTCCCGCTGTGCTGCAGACACAGTGGCCTCTTTGCTATTCCTGGAACACACTCCCTTTAGACATCCACAGGGCCAGACTTCGACTTCCTTTAAGCTTCTGCCATTTGTCAGCCACTCCCTCCTGGGCGGCCATGCCTGATCCTTCCCATCCTGCACCTCATTTGTCAACAACACGTCTCTCCCCCAACATGGGGCATTTCTGCATCTTTTTCTGTCTGTGTCTCCCCTCTTGAACACTGTGTGACTTCACCAGACCTGGGACTTTATTGTAGTCACTACTGGATCCCAGGAGCCAGAATAGAACTGGGCCCAGCATATGGCAGGCTTCCAATGACAGTCTTTCAATGGTGGAAAAATAGTTCATAAGTTCTCCAGGAGACCACATCTGCCATGGGTGTCATTCCTCTCTCGAGCCCCCATGAGGGCTAATCACAAAACATTTATGCAGAGATCCTGACACTTGTTCCCAATTAGGCAGGAATTCATAGAAAGAATCCCATTATCTAAAGCTTGCAGATGCAAAAGTCCTGGCAAGGGCAAAGTTATTCTCAAGAGAAACACTTGTGCTCCACCCTTCAGCCATTGGGCTATTGAAAGGATGGGTCCCAGGAATCCCATGCTGAGGGAAGGGACTATAGGAGGACCTTGCCTCCCAGGAAGAGTTCTGCACAGTGCTGACAATTTACTAAACTACCTTGCAAAACAGACAGAAATTGAGACAAGATGGGTCAGTGATGGTCCAGGACCACCCCTTGACCAGGACTGCTAAACAGCTTATACTTCTATTTAACTAAAATCCCCATGTCTCTGCCCCTGAAGCCAGATTGAGGGTCATTAGACCTCTTTGTTCCTGCTCAGTATGGCTATATTGAATAAATATTGTTTCTCTGCTTTTTGCTCTGACTTGTCTCTATAAGTATTGGGGATTAGTGGTCATGAATACTTGGTGAGGTAGGCTGCCAGACCCAAGACTTTGACCCTAAGACTTCAGTAACACCAGGAAGAATGATATTGTTCTAAGATTGTGTTGGATCGAGTCCATCGTGATCAGGGCCAAGTCCCTAGAATGAAGTTTGTCTTATGTGAAAGTTTGGTTCTTTTATGTTAGAGTTATGAGGTTCAAGAGAAAAGCTGCACAGAATTCTGAACTAAGGTTTCAAATCCTGATATGTATATACATATCAAAATACTGACATGCATATACATATATGTTTATATATGTACACATAAATGGTTGCAGTAAAACTTGCATAATATAGCATTTAGCATCTTAGTCCGTAAGTGAAGAACACTTGATGCTCTTTCAGAAGACTAGAGTTGTGTTTCCAGTAGACATGCTGGGCAGCTGTAACTCCAACTCTAGGGGCCCTGACACCCCCTGCTAGCTTCCTGTGGCATGTACACTCAGGGGCACACTCACATGAGACCCCCTGCTAGTTTCCTGTGGCATGTACACTCAGGGGCACACTCACATGGCACCCCCTGCTAGCTTCCTGTGGCATGTACACTCAGGGGTACACTCAAGTAACTAGCAATTTTCAATGCATAGTTCAGTACGCTTGTTTCCAGTATCCTGCATCCAATCTCCAGAGCTCCTTGCTTTGCAAAACCAAAACTGAGAGCCTTTTAAACAATATTATTCACTTTTTATTTTTTATATCTTTTAATATATATCTTATATCTTTAAAAATGTCTTTTAATAATTCACTTTTTATCCCAGCCCAGGTAAGTACCGACTTATTATTTCAATGGACTTGATGACTGTAAATTCATCATGTAAGTGGAATCATGTGGCATTTACAGTTGTTGAGATTGATTTACTTCCCATAATATGATATCCTTAAGATTTAAACACACTGGGGTTCATTATTTTTGAAGACCAGCTAATACTCCATTGTCTGCGCACACTACATTTTGTATCTCCATTTTCCTTCAATGCTTGAGTTGTTTAGTACCTTTTGGGCACCGTGAATAACACGGTTATTCATGAGTACAAATGCACAAACATCTCAAGACCTCGCTTTCCATTCCTGCATATGCAGTTGTGGGGTACCCAGATCATATGGCAACTCCATTCCTAAGGCTTTGAAGAGCTGTTACTCTGTTGCCCACAGCTGTGGTACCCCTTGGATCATTTGGATTCCCACCAACAGCGCACAAGAGAGTTTCCTGTCTTTTTAGTAGCAATGTTTTCTTCCCTGGTAGCCTGTGAGAACTGTCCAGAGATGCTTAATAGAAATAGACATTCCTGATTCTTCCAGCACTTAGCAACAGGGGGCCTGTAACTCTCTCTCTATGCATGTGTGTGCTGACGTTAGCTTTCTCTTGTCATGTCTATTTTGCAAAGGCTTCTTCATTCTCAAATTAACATGCACATGAGCAGACATGCACGGATCTGCCTCACAGAATGGGGGTAGTGGAAGAGAGCTGGTACTGTGTGGGGGTGATAAAGACAGGGCTAACTCTGTGTAATTCATTAACAGAAAGATATTGTGGGTTCAGTCTTATTTCTTTGGAAGATGTTGCATAAGATCCAGCACACCACTTCTTGGTAAACTGGGGCATCTCAGTATGAGAGAGCACAGAGGAAGACAGCTTGGAATTGTTTCTGCACATCAGCCATTTGTCACAAGGAGGTCCCAGGGACCTGTGAACCCAGAGTCTAGGGGAGATAGAAATCTGAGAGGAGTAATCAGGAAGACCCCTGAACCCCTCATACGTGACATCTCCTTCCAACTACTTTATCACTGGAGTGGGAGAAGAGAGCACTGGTCCTCCTGTGTTTCTTCTCTTTCACAATATGGGTTTCTCTCTCCTCCCCAACCCAGGACAGTCTGTAACGCAGTACTAACTTGTTAAAATCGCCTTCCCAAGTGGTATTAAAAAGCAACACAGTATGATGACATGAATTTCCTCTAAGAGAAAATAAAATTAAGCCCAGGGGATAAATCCTCCTCACATGGGAACTTTCTAGAGAGAAGGCACAGATGTAAAACCTGTGCTACAGAAAAAGGTACTTAAGAAACTCAGTGACCCAAAAAAGAGGCAGAATGACTTGAAAGGGGCTGGAGGGTCAGCTCAGCAGTTTAGAGGACTTGCAGAAGACCAGGGTTCAGTTCTCACCATCCATTTTGGGCAGCTCACAACCACCTTTAATTCCAGTTTCAGGAAATCCAACACCTCCTGGCCTCCTAGGGCACCTGCACACATAGTGTACATATAGTCTTCCAGACAAATACACATAAATAAAAAAATAAGCATGAAATGACTTTGAAATTAATGGCCTACATAGACCAGAGACCAGCAGGCTATTTTTCTCTACAGAAGAAATTAGTAAATATATTAGGCATTGTGAGTGGTAGAGAGGTTAAAAAATGAGAAAATGATCCAGAAACACACAATGATAAAAGAAACAGCAGTTCACATAGTTCTTACTGACAAATTGAAAATACGGCAGTAATCAAGAATTTCTAGTAATAGCATTCTCTTAAGACAAGAATAGAATTCTTTGGGATAATGTTTTGTTTACTTGAGTTTGAGATGGGCGACTCTTATCATCATGTCAGCTATAGATGTTAATCTGGGGAAGCCATTCCCATATGGCAGAAGCAGAAGCAGGCAATAGGCTGCCTTTGGCCTGAAGGCTAAGGCTTGTCAACCCCTGGTCAGACCAAGAGCACTGCAGAAAGCCACTGACTCACTGTGAGTAGTTCTGATGACTCAGTGTGTGTGTGTGAGTGTGTGTGTGTATAAATGCACGTACAAGTACTTGTATGTGTGTGTGCACGTGCAGAGACCAGAGGTCAGTGTTGGATGTTTTCCTCTACCTTATTTTTTAGATAGTCTATCACTCAACCTGCCAATCACCAATCTGTCAAGCTGGGTGGCCAATGAACCCTAGCAATCCGGTTCTGATTTGTCTTGCTGTAGTGGGTGCCATTTCCAGCCTCTCTAACCAGTCATTTGTTGTGGTCAGAACTGGTGGGTGATGCTTTGTAAACTCCTTTTGGTCAGTTCCCACCTAAAGGATCAGTACGAGCTCTATTCATCTGCTCTTTTGTTTCTTGTAGTAGGAGTAGCACTTAGCAAGCAAATGTTTGTCATCCTGAACATGAGTTCATGAAAACAAATTGTCAAGGTTTCCTTTGGGAAAGCTAGAAGTAAAAGTGAAATCCTGAGGGAACATTATAGAGGATTCATTGAGAATCTTAATTGTTGTTCTAAAAGCCCAAAATATATATTAAATGTGTACCAACTTTGTACTAGAGGTGTTTTTAAATAAATATGTAAAGTTTAGACTTTCTCAAGTTACTTTTGTAAAAGCACTTAGTTGAGTTATGATGGGAGAGGCAGTCACTGTGATGTCAACCAAGGAAATATTTACCAAGAAATAGGTTCAAACACTGTTAAGAATACTGTTAAAGATGGGGTTCTTCGCTGTTGGCATTTCTGAAAGAAATGAGGGCCTCTCCACAGTAGTGGAATGTTGGAGTACACTGTGTGAAGTTGTGACTGTCCTTCCTCATCTACCTAAGGCATTCTCTGATTGCCTTTAATAAAAATCTGATGGTCAATTAGCCATGTAGGAAGTGGAAGGTGGGACTTCCTGGGAGGGAGAAGGAATTCTGGGAAGAAGAAAGAGGATGGCCTTTCAAGAGGAGACATGAGAGGAGATGATGTGTCTATGGGCCTGGAAGGTATAGCTAGCGATGTGACTGGGTAGAGCTAGGTGGTCAGGTTAGCTTAGATAAGCTAGTTGAGAGTCTGTCTAGCTAAGGCCTAAGCTTTGAAATATTAAAAAGTCTCTGTGTGGTTACTTTGGAAACTAGCTGGATAAGGAATAATCACTACTACCTTAATTTCCAGCATTAATTAATATATACAAGATATTAATAATCTGTTTACAGTGCTGTCATAGTATGCATTGCTTTAGACAAGGAATGAATTTTCAGATGGAGATCAGATCAATGAAAGCAAGAGAAAATAGAGATGCAATCACAAACTCATTATGTGCTGAGCACTGGGTTATTATGAGCTCTACTTCAGCCACATGGTGAAAACCAGATAGTAGCCAGGCTTCAGCTTTTGAGTCCGAGTGCACTCTATATTCCCAGGAAGCTTCTGAGGGCAGCAGTCTCAATGGCTCTGCTCTCATCAGACCAGGGGTCTCACTAAGCCAGCTCTTGATGGTTTGTGACAATGGCCAAGAGTGGAAGAGGGGAACTGAACTGAACAGTATGTCAGGACAGCTGAGAAGACCAGAGAGATAATGAACAACTTCTAGGTAGGAAGCCATTAAGGCTTTTGAGTTATCTTATACACTTTCTTTTAACTTGGACAACTTTTTTGAGAGACAAACATCAGCATGACCACTACCATTATTATTTTTAGTACCACCACCATAATCATTACTACTACCATTACCACCACTACACTGCTGCCACAGCCACTGCCGTCAGCATCACCACCACCACCACCACCACCACCTCCACCACCACCACTACCATCATGGCAACCACTGTCATCATCCTAACTACCACTACCATTATGACTATCACCACTATCATTACCACCACCACCATGATCATCACCACTACCACACCACCATGAGCATTAGGACAACAACCATCATCACCCCCACCATAATCCCCATTACCACCAATATCTTGTCTATCACTGTCATTATCATGACTATCATTATCAACAGTATCACCACCATCAGCACTACCACCATGATTACCATAGTGACTACAACCATTAAATATCATCACCACCATCATCACTAAAACCACTGCCATCTTCATCGTCACTATCCTCATAATCCCCACTAACATCATTGCCACCACTATCACCAGCACCAAGATCATGACTCCATTACCGTCACGATTACCACTGCCATCACCATCATCGTCACCATCATCATCACAACAGCCACCATCAGCTCCATCAGCACCACTATCCCCACCAGGACTACCATTGTCCTCACCACTGTCCTCATCTTCACCAAGTGATGATGTCACCATCATCACCATCATCACAGTCATTATCATTACCACTGACATCAGTATTCTCATCATTCACACAGGGAGCAGCTTAGTGCTGCCTTACCTGAGTTTTAAGCCTGCGTGCTAAAAAGTCCACAATCTAAGAATAGCTGTGGCATCAGACTCTCTGTGTACAAGGTACTTTCTGCAGCACTATGTCTGCAAAAGTGCTTCCTCTCGGAGCCATTTGCTGATGAGCGTGTGATGTCACATACTCTCAGAATAGCAATGCTTTTTTTTTAAAAGAAAGATTTTTGTGCTTTATGATTTTATGATTTTAAACATAGTTAACTCTACTCAATAGATACATGGACTCAAGTAAATAGCTTTAATCAAAGAGAAAGGAAAGGCTAGACTCACAATTTATTTCAACATCTTAGTCATAATAACTACTTAATAATCACTTTCTCTTTTCCTTTCCCTTCCTCCTTTTCTCCCTCCCCCCTTCTTACTCCTTTATTGTCCTCTCTTGTCTGTAGTGGGTATGTACAGAGGTTTAGTTTTCAAGACAAGTTCTGTAAATAAATGCTCAAATATATCTTCCAGTCTTCCTAAAATGTTCAGACTTTCCTGGCTGTTCACAAAATATTAAAATAAACATTTGGCATGCCCAGCTTGTACTATCAAGCCCCTTTTAGCATCAGCAGATCTAAATAGGTCACTGTGAGGTCACTGGAGGCCATAAATCAGAGGGTAGACTGGTGGCTGAGCTGGCCTGCATAGCTTTAGTTCAGTGTGCTATTTTGGTTTGTGCCCCTGAAATGACACCATCTTGCTGGCACCAGCCAAAGAAAGCTTCCTAGACATCTATGGGAAGAGAATGTTCAGTAATCCAAGGCCGAGGTCACACAGGCATGAATAACTGTGGGGAGGCCTGCGTCTGCTCTGGAGCCTGTGAGAGAGCAGGGAAATGATTTCCATCCAAACAGTTTATCCAGGAACCCAGGCTGGAAACGGATCCAAACAGTCTTGGCAAATGGTGAAAGAAGAGAGTAACCAATTCTTCTCACTCCGTCAAACTAGGACAGCCTCTTCCTGCCTGCTTTCCAATCCCATGTGGGTCCACTTGAGAACCCCAGATATTTTTGAGAAAGATTAAATGCAGTCAAGTGACAATGATCATATGTGTTTATACAATGTGGAATAATCACAGAGCACCCCCCAACAGTTTGCCAAGGCTTATGTTCTATATCCCTTACTTCTGTGAAGTTTCAACCAGTGTGAGAGTCCTAGATTTATTGCTTTTATATATAATCTTAGTTTAGTTTTCTTTCCTTCCTTCCTCCCTCCCTCCCTCCCTCCCTCCCTCCCTCCCTCCCTCCCTCCCTCCCTCCCTCCCTCCTTCCTTCCTTCCTTCCTTCCTTCCTTCCTTCCTTCCTTTTCATCTGTCCTCCTGACAATCTGTTATGAGGTAAAGCATCTCAAAGTCCAGGAAAGGAGTCAGAGACAGCCCCTGCTCCCACCGTTAGTCCCACAAGAAGATTCAGCTACACAACTATAACATATGTGCAGAGGGCCTAGCTCAGTCCCATACATGCTCCCTGATTGGTGATTCAATCTCTCTGAGCCTCTGTGAGCCCAGGTTGGCCGATTCCTTGGGTTTTCTTGTGATGTTCTTGAGCCCTCTGGCTCCTACAATCCTTTCTCCCCGTCTTCTGCAGGATTCTTCGAGCTCCACCCAATATGTGGCTGTGGGTCTCTGCATTTGTTTCCATCAATTGCTGGATGAAGCCTCTCAGATGGCTATTGGGGTGGGCACCAATCTATGAGTACTGCAGAATAGCACTAGGTATCTTTTTTTATTTTTTTTTTTCTGGGTATCTTTGGTTCTATCTTAGGTCTCTGGGATATCCAGTCTCTGAGTCCCGACCCTCCATGTGGTGTCAGGGGTAAGCTCCTTTTCTTGGTGTGGGGAAACACGTAGTTTTATAAACAGTCTACATAGAGAGACAAAACTTGGCTTGCATCCTAATTACAATGTGTTGATACATTTTGAGATCCTTTTGCTCTGAGGTAAAGTTCCCTTTGGAAGGGAAAGCACACAGACCAACTTTCTTTTTTTTTCTTTTTAATGTTTATTTTGACTGTATGTATGGGTATTTTGTCTACACACCACATGTGTGCCTACCAGAGGAGGGTGTCAAAACCTCTGGTACTGGAGTTAACAGATGTTTGTGAGCGATTATGTAGGTGCTGGGAATTGAACCTGGGTACTTTGCAAGAACAGCAAGTACTCCTAACCCCTGAGCCATTTTTTCATCCCCAAGACTGACTGTCTTGGGGAAAGATGATACTTATTTTTAAAAAATGAGTGAATTTATTCTAAGCACCTGCTAGTCTCTTAAGTCTTGAGCGCTACAGGCATCCAGTTCCTCTCCATCTAGATGTCTTCTCCCCCACCCCTTAATTTATGTATTCACTTTACCAAAGTCCTCATCCCTCCTCACACAGCCCTCCCCCCTCTCCTCCACTGAGAAGGGGCAGGTATCCCTTGGGTACCACCCTACTCTGGCACAAGGATACACCTCGAAGCCTTCTTTGAGGAGACTGAAGAAGCTCCTCCAGGATAGGACAGGTGTGTGCCCCTGCTACCATGTGCTCTACCAGCTCTGGGAACAGAAAGAGCTGGCAAAACTTTTGCAGTTGGATGTGGTCTTTAAGTGAGATCTCAAGAACTATGGGACTATAAGAACCCAAGCGATACTTTGTGCACACATTGTGAACTCATGGCATTTTACTGTTCCAATCATTGCACTGGACTGCAGCCATTGAGCAGTTCTGAAAATGGAAACAGCCAGACTGGGGCTTCTAAATCAAGAGGCAACCAAGGACGGCTAAGGTGCAACTTTCATGCTAACAGGCTGACTGTCCGCCACCTGAGAACTGAGTCTTCCTGCAGGATTAGTGTTCTCTTCTCTGAAAGATAATCCATAAAGTGGTGTCCACCACTGTCAAGGCCACCTGGCAATGACATGGATGAACGCCCTTTAGTCTGATAAGCATGAAACCACAGAAAGAAACAGCCAATAGTGCCAGCTGTTGGATTTTCAATTTTTCAATGCCTTAGTAATCAAATTACCTACTTTTTCAAGAAAGTTCATGTCTACCTGATAGTAACTGCCTTCCAATGACACAGTGAGGTTATGGACTGTCTAGAAAGCATTCCTAAGGCTGAGTGTGTGAGTGGGGGGGGTGTGGGGGGGGGAGGAGGGAGGGAAGAGAGGGGGAGGGAGGGAGGAGAAAGAAGAGAGAATCAGAGTTGTGAAAAAATGTTGGGTGTTATATGTAGGTAAACAGTCTCTCTCTCTCTCTCTCTCTCTCTCTCTCTCTCTCTCTCTCTCTCTCTCTCTCTCTCTCTGAATAACAGCAGACTAGCACACCACGCTGCTTCTTAGCTCTGTGAACCTTAACATTTTCTTTAACCACAGAGAACAAACAGGATCTCAGAGAGGCAGTGAGTAAACACCTTGTAGGCACTACTTACTTTCTTTTCCTTTCCAGATCTTTCTGCATCTGTACAAAACCTGTGACCCTGTATTTTTAGGCGGAAGATGTTTTCTTTTAAAAAAAAATGTGTCAGCTGTAAAGAAACAGGGTTGCCCTAACAACAAGCATCCCGAGTGGTTCCCTTCTGTGCGGGGGAAGATACTTACTGTGTGGGGACTGCAGTGCTTTCTTGGGCAGGTCAGAGAGCAGAAAGCCCAGGGAAACCTGAGTGGCCATGCACTTGAGGTGAAAATGGACTGATGGTGAGGTTTGGCAGAGAGCTGAGGTTTTTAGAAATGATATCTCAGCCAAGAGAGTCAAAGTGGGGTATGAGAGAGAGTGGGGGGATACGTATAAGCAAATTACAATATATACAAGTGTGTGTGAGAAAATAAAACCCATCATTTTATATGCTAGCTGAACTAATTTAACAGCAAAATAGAAACAAAACAAGAGGCCTCAGAGACTGTATAACTCCTGTGTTTTCAATACAGGCTCAAAGAGGATCAGTGACCTGACCATGTTCCTGCCCTGTACACGACAGGGGATAACAGAATCCCCATTCTATTACATCAGTGTGTATTTGCAAACAGCAGTAAGTACATTACTGTTCACAGAGTACTATTTTAAGAACTTTTCTGTAATAGGATTTAATCTGCACACAGTCCTAGGAGGTTTGTGCTCCATTTCCCAAGTGAGTAAACTGTAGAACAAAGGGGTTAAACAATCTGTTTGAGGTCACAAAGCAGATTAATGGACAAAACCCAGGCAGAGCCTGCACAGCACTTTTTAAAGTGAGATACCACTGAAAAACCAGATCCCACAGGAACTAGTAGGTAGCCATGACTGAAAACCAATGAAAGCATACTGATCGGTGTTCTCGGAGGATTCTCTCTAGTCTCTAAGGAGTAAGTCAAACAATATGATCCACGGAAGAACAAGACAAATAGTTCGGACCCTTAGATGAAGCTAAATCTGCACAAACAAATAGATGCTGCAGTCTCATGTTGCCATAGAGGAAACAGAAGTTGCATTGCAAAAAAACCAGCGTGAGGCAGAACTAGCACTCAAGTCTAAAACTGCTCTGAAATGACACCTGTCACTGAGGAGAAAACGGTGTTGAGTGGGACCAGTGGTTAAGAGCACGGGCTGATCGAGAGGACCTGGATTTGATTCCCAGCATTGACAGACATCTCGCAACTGTCTGTTCAGCCCATCCCAGGGGATCAGACACTCTCTTCTGATCTCCACAGACACACATAGTCTCACACAGGCATGTGACACACAGACAAAGATGCAGGCAAACAACCTGGACACCTGAAATAATAATTTAAAAAAGCCCTTATGACCTTGATAGCTGTGAGTGCTCAGCAGAAAGAGCTGCAGGTTCATGGAGTCCTAATTTCTGAAGGTCTTGCTAACCAACCTTTTTTTTTTTTTTTTTTTCCAGGATGGCTCCATGCATGATCCAGGGGTGTGCACTAACCTGTAGATGGCGCTCTTCAGCACCAGACCCAACTACAAAAGGAGAAAAATCCTTTTGGATAGGAAAATGTGGACTGGACATGTTAGAATGTCACCCCTGGAGGGAAAAGTGGCTGAAAACTATGAGATTATCCAAAGTAGGTGAATCTTTCTATTTGTAATCATTAACCTGGTTTCTAAGTAAGTAACCACCAACTCCAGGAGGGGAAGTCAAAGATCAGAACCTAAGACCCAACTTCAAAGCACCTGCTGCAGCTCCCAATGCCTGTCAGTCAAGCAAAGCAGCAGATGGAGACCCTAGTCACCAGCAGCGAAGCTCAACGGGAATCCCTCACACAGATGTGCACTGTGATAAAAACCCAAAACATGATTTCATCTTATTTTGTTTTGACTTTTTTTTTTCTAACATGAGCACACCGTGGAGACCAAGCTGGCCTTGAACTTGTCACCTTTTCTTCCAAAGTGTTGAGATCAGAGGCGTGTGCCAGCATGCCTGGCCTATATTATTATTGTCCAATATTATTTACATTTTCTTTTGAGACAATGTCTCTCGTAGCTCAGGCTGGCCTCGATGCACTATGTAGCTGAGGAATCCCTTGACTCCTGATCCTCCAGCCTCCACCCCCCCAGTGCTGGGATTACAAATGTGTGTCACGATGCCACAGTCATAAATTCCAATTTTAAATATTTCTGTGGCTAACACAAAATAAATGTAGCTAGTAAGCATATCCTAGGGGGCTGGAGCACAGGACTTCTCAGTACACATGCTTTTTTCTTACCTGGTTGAACTTGTAATGTTTAGGAGACAGGGTGCTTTCCCACTCCCACTATTTCTTTTACGTTACTTGACAGACTTAAAAAAAAAAAAATCTCAAACAAGGTATTTTATGAAAAATCTGAGATCCCCGAGTCCCAATTCTCATCCATTTAGGCAATTCCAAATTCTAGAAAGGTTTTTGCCTATGGCCCATCTCACTGCAGCAGTAGAATAAGACATCTGGAGGTTACTACCTACCTGTTTAAAACACTAAGCCTAATTGAACAGTTAACTGAAGATCTGCGAATTGAGATGGAAAGCTAAGCAATGCCAGATGACGTCAGGTGTGCCAGGATCACACACACACACACACACACACACACACACACACACACACACACACACAGGAAAAGAAAAATGAAGTATGACAGAACAAAGGGAGGGGGGTGGCCAAAGAGAAAGAGGGAGGAGGAGGGAGAAGAATCTAAGAGGAGAGGGGGATGAGGGGGAGGGAAGGGGAGGAGGGGAGGGTTGGCTGGTCACCAGAAGAAGCCCTCCAGCCCCATTCATTCAGTTCCTACCCCAGGACCTGGCATGCACAAAGTACTGTGACAGCCTTCCTTTTGGATGTCATCAAAGAGCACACACTGAGGGACAAAGTATAAAATCTCAGTTCTATTTTCTGGCCTAAAGCAATCTTTACTTTGCTGTAATCCTTTAAAAACAAAATCTTTGGAACAATCACTCAATTGCAATGTCCTTTCCTTGCCTTGTACCACTTCATGACCACCTCACTCAGAATAACCCTGTCTTCTCCATTTCAAAATCCTTAAGTCCTTTGTACAAACCACACAAAACCTTCCCACTAAGCAGAGCAGCCTGGCTCTTGCCAGAGAGATGTGTTTACCTTCACCAAAAATGTCATCCTCTTCATCCACCGGAAGCTCCTCAGGGTCAAGGAACTGCATTGTAGGAAGACAGGGAGCTGGAGGCACTCACAATCTAGGACACACGGGAGCTACCTTAGCTCTGAGCAGTCACACTGCCTGGGAGGGGATTTCCTTCCCCACAGTGGATTGCCCAAGCCCTAGGCAGGGCAGCTTCCGCATCGGCTGTGAAGAAACCAGCTTCATTCATAGGAAAAGGCTTCTGAAGCTTTGCAGTGTGAACTCCAGGTGAGGTGATTCTCACCACCGAGAGGAAAGACTTGTTCTGAAGGGGATGCTGATCCAGTTGGATTCAAGCATAGGTATCACTCAGGAAAAGTTTGATAAGTTCTATTTCAAAGCACCAACTTTCATATTTCTTTGAAAGGACGGTAGGCTCTTAGCTTTCCTGCTTATGAATCGCAACACAATGGGTAGCGTTGAAAGAGAGAGGCTCACGTTTCTCATATCTTGCTTTTGCTTCAATGGTAGTTTATCTGAAAGTAAAGCAAGCCTTGTGCTTCACCAAAGCCTGCATTTGGAAGACATGAGCTTCTTTGTTTCCCTCAGCGACAGTTGCGTTTTTTCTCTTTTGTAAACCTCGTGCATTTGAGGGGAACTTTGGAGTAACACTTAAGCCAACCACAGTATTCGCCTAGGCTTTCATTAGCTCTAACAAACCCACATTAGTGAGCAGAAAATCGGTCTGTGTCAAATAATGTCCATTGCATAACATTTACTCATTCTGACACTTAGAACTTTCATCAGTAAAAAGGAACAAAAAAAAAAAAAAAAAAAAAACCCGCCAGTCCCTCCCAAAGGGAGGAGTTAAAGCCCAGTATTCATGTGACCACCAGTGGTTTGCATCACCACCTAGAACTATCTAACAGATTCCAGCAGTGTGTGTGATACTACAACCACATCTGGGGCTTTTCTAGAGTTAGAAGATGCAAATGAAGGTGTCAGTTGAGGAGCTATTGTTCACCCAAAGTGTTTATTTTTAGAGTCTTGTTTGCTGTGTGTTTTTGAAGACTTCCAGTGTTACCTTTTGCGTTGAGAGTTTATTCCTTCTTTCTGTAACTGCTTTGGAATTATGCCAGTTGTTTCCTAGGGGGAATCTTGACAGTAGGACTAGGCAAGTGAAGCAGTTAACCCAGGGGTCAAGAACCATTGAAGATGGACCAGCAGTGCTATTGAGGGCCCATCTATGAACCAGTTCCTATAGGGAGGTCCCCCCAAAGTAGAGGACACTCTGAGTCCTACCGAGATCACTGGTCATCTCATCCAGGGCAGAAACTGCCCTCCAGAGAGAGCCTGGAAATGCTGTGCACTGGGATTGAGCAATGACTGGGGATCGTTTATGGTACATGGTGTCTTGTCTCTTAGGGCAGGAAGCTTCCTGCAAATGGACAGGACAGGCAGGAGGAACTGTCCTGTCCCAAAAGCCAATAGTGTTCACTGGAAAAAAAAAGCAGGAGTCAGACAGCTTGCCCTAGGTCTCCATTGCTTCTGGCCACCCACCTCCTTACCCCAGTTCCTATGTAAATGCTATTTCTGGTGAGCACCTGACTGTGGCTTAGAGTTTTATCTTGTGCAGTTGAGACAAAAGAGAGGATGAGAACTGAGTCGTTCTCAGCCATTGCCTGTGTTCATAGTCTCATCAAGTGTGTCCCACTGACCACCATCCAATGGGTTGAATGAAGAGGAGAAAGTGCACTGCACACCAGCATTCATCTCTCAGCTCTCTGAATGCAGACACATCGGTAACCAGCTGCCTCATGTTTCCACTGCCGTGTCTTCCAGTCATGATGGACTAGATCCTAAAACCCTTTACCCAAATAACCAACCTTCTTTCCTTCCTTCCTTCCTTCTTTCCTTCCATTACTTTTTGCCAGGTGTTTGGTCACAACCATTTGTGTCAACATAACCTCTCCAGGTCTGGTTCCCTACCTCTGAATAAGTGAAATTGTGTCCTTGCAGAACCAGGTACTGGAGTCTTCATGTGACCTTACTTGGGAACAGGGCTTCTGATGGATATAACTGGTGAGGATGAGTGCACATCACAGTACAGTATGGGATCCTGAGCTCATAGTGGGACAGGGGGCCTTAATCCAATATGATCAGCTCTCTTATAACATGAGGACATTTGATGAGAGACATGGAAGAAGAGACTACCACTTGAGGACAAAGGTAGAGATCCATGAATAATACCATAGATTGCCAATAAAGTGTGAGAAGTTAGGGAATAGGCATGGGTGGGCTTTCTCTCTCATCCCTTAGAAGGAGCCATCTCTAATGACATTTGACCTCTGGCTTCCAGGCTCTAGAACTATGCAGCAGTGAGCATCACTGCTTCACCCACCTAGTTCATGGTATTCTGTTATGGCAGGCTCAGCAAACACCTATGCTTACTTGTTTGGCTTGTTTTTAAAGATTAAATAGAATAATTTAACTAAATCAGGACCACACAAGTTATAGTGGTTTGAATACAAATGGCCCTAATAGGCCCATAGGGAGGGGCATTATTAGGAGGTGTGGCCTTAATGGAGTAGGTGTGAATTTGTGGGATGGAGTGTGTCGCTGGGGTGGGCTTTGAGGTCTCAGAAGCTCAAGGCAGGCCTGGTATGTCTTAGTCTCTTTCTGCTGCTTACCAATCCAGATGTAGAACTCTCAGCTACCTCTCCAGCACCACTTGCATGCCACCATGTTTCCTGCCATGATGATAATGAACTAAATTTCTGAACTGTAAGCCAGTCCCAGTTAAAAGTTTTCTTTGTGATCATGGTGTCTCTTCACAGAAATAAAACCCTAAGACAACAGTGCACAGTAAGTTTCTGTTCTAATCTATCCAACTTAAAAGACCCATGGGGCATCTTAGAGCACTCTCAAAGTCCCTAGGGGGATGGAGAATTCACCTTCACTATGCTGTGGTGGTTTTGGTAAGAATGGCCCCATAAGCTCAGATATTTGAATGCTCAGGGTGTAGCACTATTTGAAAGGATTAGAGGGTGGGGATGGGCTTTGAAGTTTCAAAAGCCAAGGCCAGACCTACTGTCTCTCTCTTCCTGCTGCTGTAGATGTTGACACAGAACTCCCAGCTACCTCTCCAGCACCGTTTCTACCTGCATGCCCCCATGCTTCCTGCCATGATAATAATGGAGTAAACCCCTGAAAGTTTAAGCCAGCCTCAAGGAAATGCTTTCTTTTATAAGAGTTGCCGTGAGCATCATGTCTCTTTACAGCAATAGAACAGTGACTAAGACACATGTCCTATATGAACTCTCAGTAACCCTCAGTACTTGAATCAGTTACTTTTCCTGCTGCCATAATAGAATGTTATTCCAGATGGAGACAATGATAGAAACACCGTGAAGGAGGAAATTCCCATTTTGGCTCTCACAGTTCAAAGGGATGCAGTTCATCACAGAGGAGGACAGAAGCCATGATGGTGGGAATGGCTTATATTTGCAGCAGCAGAGTATGATGCGGCCGATTGCATTGTATCAGCAGTGAGAGAGTGTTGTACCAGCTGTGAGGAAGCAGAGGGAACAGCTGGTGTATATCTCGATGTCTCACTGATCCACGTCTGCTGAAGACACACTTCCTAAAGGCCTCACAATTCCCTGCCTCCTCAAACAGTACTACCAGCTGGGGACCAAGCACTCAAATGTGTGAGCCCATGGGAGATATTTTATAACCAAATCATCTTTCCTCCAGTCTCCTTCGCTCCAATTGAGAGGTCTAAAAAATATTTAACAAGATTGGGACAGATGCTACCAAGACTCTCTTGAACGCAGAGATACAGAAAGTATGGGCCTTTGTCTCCAGATTTTACAATCACTCCAGAGAGAAGTTGTATATGTTTGATGGTTAGGTAAGGAGGAAAGTTAATGGAATCCAGATAATGAATTCATGAATGTTATACAAAGTGAAAGAAATCTCATACAACACAAATAGTATGATTGAATTTATATAAATATCTACACGTGGGCAAAAAGGGAAAAGTACATGTGTAAATAATAGCTAACATATATATGCAATGCTGGATATAGTTCTAACCTCATTGGTTTGCTGAATTTTTACACCAAACCTGTATACAGGTATCATTATTATCTGCAACTTAGTTTAAGGTCCAAAGAGTAAAGTGGCTTGCCCAAATCTCGGGTCTGGTAAGTGGTGGAGAGGCTGACATTTGACTCAGGCCTCAGAGTCCACGTTCTTAAATACTATACCATGCTGTCCAGAGTATCTGTAAGGAATAAGGGTAGTGGGCTTCGTTTTCAGCTCCCCAACTGCAAACATTTCAAGTCTTTGCTTACATCTTCCTCTGCCCAGAAGGCCTCTCTTCTCTTGTCTGGTCTTCCATCTTGGGAAATGTCTACTATCCGTGGGGCTTAGTTCAAGAGCTATCTCCTTTACGAACCCCAAATTAGTTACATTGCTGTGACCAAATACCACATAAAAAGCAATGTGAGGGGAGAAGGGAGAGCATATTTGGATTCATGGTTTGTGAGCGATAGTTCATGACGGCAGGGAGGGTATGGTATTCGCAGGCTCCATGGCAGCGGGAGTATGTGGCAGCCGCTTGCTCACATCTCAGTGGACCAGGAAGCAGAGAGGAAGGGACAAGGAGATGGGAAGGACAGGGATACAGATGTACGCTCGTTTCTGTTGAACACTTGACAAAAGTAACTTTAAGAGAGGAAGAGTCATTAGGCATTCAGGGCATTATTTCTGGGAAGTCAAGGCTGGACTTCACAGCTATGTGAAGAGCAGAGAGAAAGTGAGGGCATACAAGCTTGCTTTGCTCAGGCTCCTCTCTACCTGTACACAGTCCACAACCCAAACCCAAGGAATAGCACCACCTATAGTGGTGGGCCTTCCCACCGAACTTAACACAATCAGGAAGAACCGTCACAGGTATGCCCATGGGCCAACCTGATCTAGACAGGCCTGCACTGAGGCTCTCTTCCCAGGTGATTCTAGAGTGTGACAAGTTGAGGACCCAAACTGATATTATTTATTTTATGTTTTTAATTTTTTCCTGTGTTGCTCTGTGGTGCTGTGGTGTGTGTGTGTGTGTATGTGTGTGTGTGTGTGTGTGGTGTGTGTGTGTGTGTGTGTGTGTGTGTGTGTGGGGTGTGTGTGTGTGTGTGTGTGTGTGTATGTACATGTTTGGAAATCTAAATTCTATGTTAGAAATCTTCCACTTTTCTCTTTAAGCCACCTGCTCTCAATTGCATGGCTAGTCTCTCTAGCCATCTTTCTCTGGGGATCTCACACGTTTGCCTTTCCAGGTCGGAAACCCAGTTGTGTGGGTTTAGGGATCTGTACTCTGGCCCCCATGCTTGCGTGGTAAGCATTTTAGCTGCTGAGAACCATATCCCCAACCCACAGTGCCAATCATTCTTATTTTACAATACACTTTTTTATCCTATTTGACATATTGCAATTATGTATTTGATGGAGTACACTGTGACATTTAAATACATGTATCCAGCATGCAGTGATCAGACTGAAGTAATTGCCATTTATTGTCTCAGACATTCGTCATTTCTTTGTGCAGAGGGAGCTGTGACTAAGAAGGAAGGGATAAATCTGAAATGAAAGCAGAAGCCCAAGCTTCTCAGTGGGGCAAACAGCAGTAAAGCAGTCTAAGAGGAGAATAATATAATTTGCTTCCAATCAATGTGAGGATACACCTCAGTCACTTGGATCAAAGGCTGATTGGTCACACGTGAGCTAAGCCTAACTGTAGACTGTCACAAGGCCATAAGCACAGGGACGGGCAACATTTGGGTGCTCTAAACCCTTTGTGTTATGTAAGTCTGATGGCAAACGTGCAAGGCCTGCCTCTTGCCCTGAGAAACTGCTTCCTTCTTGCATTCATTCATTCATTTGGAAAATAATAATGATATATATACATATATATATATATATATATATATATGTATATGTATATGTATATATATATATATTAGGTGCAGTGGGAAGTTCTGAGGTAAAAAAAAAAAATCGGTGCTTGGTGCATCTATACATGACCCAGGAATATTAACAAAAGATTATCATTTTCTGGTATGATGAATCAGGTTGTAATAACCTCAGTCTATAGTTTATTTGTATTTTGTGCATATGTATGTGTCTGTGTGCAGAAGTGTTTTGCCTGCATTATGTATAAATACTATGCGAATTCCTGGTACCTATGGAGATCAGAAGAGGGCATCAGATTCCCTGGGACTGAAGTTCTGGATGGTTGTAAGCACCCATGTGGCTGCGGGGAACCAAACCCAGGTCCTCTACAAGAGCAGCCAGTGCTCTTAACTGCTGGACCATCTCTTCAGCATTTTTGTTTGTTTGTTTTTGTTTCTTTTGAGACAGGGTTTCCCTGTGTAACCCTGGCTGTCCTGGAGCTCACTCTGTAGACCAGGCTGGACTTGAACTCAGAAATCCGCCTGCCTCTGCCTCCCAAGTGCTGGGATTAAAGGCATGCACCACCACTGCTCTGCCAGCAATTTTTTTCAACATTTTATTTTTCAGATTCACCAACTTAAGAGCAGGGGAAAGAAGCTGAACTAAGTTGATGTAAAAGAAGTAGAAAGATGAACAAGGTAGGAGGGAGGAATTGAAAGTGTGGAGTGGCCGGGATCATGGGGGATACTGAGAAGACTGCAGAGCCAGAAATAATCTTCTCTTTTAGTGACTTTGCCAGTAAAAATGCACATAAATGTGTCCAGTTGCAAAGTGCTGTGACCACAAGATCATGGCCACCAACAGTATGGCTGTCCCAGTGTTTCAAAGAGGGGATAACACTTCTCTCCAGGCCTTTGGGGCTTCTTGCTTATTATTCCAAGTTCAGGGAATCTGGACTTTCAGCAGGATTAACTGATTTAGAGATTCAATTCTTGTGGAGACTTTAGAATGTTGCAGGTCCAGAGTCAAATTATCTTGAGCCATCTTCAGTCCTCTTAATAGCCATTTATTGCCCTTCTCTCTTCCTGACCTAGAGACTTTGTGAGCACTAGGAGAACCATTGGGATGTATGTACAAAGCACTAATTTTCCTTAGGAATGTATTCACTGAGCAGAGCATTGGCTTCTCCCAGTCCAAAAGCTAAGAGTCATCACATATTATCTGAGGCTGGAGCCGAGGCTTCTCCACTTGGTTGTAGCCGGTCTTGATGACGATCCCACCAATGAATTTGAAGTGTCTTGATGTATGTCTTTCTTTATTCTGTTACTATAAAAACTTCATGATATTGCTTTCACATTGTATGTGCAGTTTGGGGTAACCTAAATCTCTGTTGCCAGGCCATGATCTCCCATATTTTCTCCAGAATAAACTTCCTTCTTTTTTTTGTCAACAATGGATTTTTTTTTTTCAGTAAGATTACAAGGCAATTGCTCATTGAACAAACCTATTTGTTCCCTAGAAAGGAGAACAACCCATAAAAGCCCCTCAGGAAAGACTGACATTAGGTAAGGTTGGTGAGCTCAGAACTATGGGCTTAGGGTTTGACTGCTTGGAGTGGTTAGTGTTAAACTACTGACTTTTTGTTTGTTTGTTTGTTTGGGGAGGGGTTATTTTATTTTGTTTTGAGACATGGTTTCTCTACGCAGTTCTGGCTGTTCTGAAACTCACTCTGTAGACCAGGCTGGCCTCACAGAGATCCACCTGCCTCTGCCTCTTGAGTGCTGGGAGTACAGGCATGTGCTGACACCACCCAGTGCAACTAGTGACTTTTAAAGATGTAGTAAAATGGCGCTAGTTCTGAGATTTGACAGGACTGGGTTTCAGTCCTGGCTTGGCTTTTGAATGGAGTCTGTAAAATGGAATAATTATCAGTGACTAAGTGAAGGGAGAACTCAGCCCTCTCCCAGGCTATCCCACACTAAAACAATCTTCATCAATACTACTATGTAAACTAAATACTACCTATGCAAGCACAGTGTCAAGAGCCAATCTTGGCCTGCATGCTCTATCTCAATCAGAATATAGTTCCAAAGCTTCTTGCAAAGGCTGATACAACCACTACTGATAATACTGCTCATCTTTCAAGAAAAAGATGAAGGACAGACTCAGAAATGGTAGAGGAAGTCCCAAATATTGAACACAAGGACACTGGGCAGTGACTCAAAGTAAGAAAAAGGAGGAGAAAATAGTGCAGTAATGACTTTGTACATCCAGAAGAAAGGTGGATATGCAGCTGTTTCTAACCCTTCTCCTCATCCTATCTAAAAGACAACTCATAGATCTAAGTGTGCTAACTCTATGACAAAAGGAGCAGAAGGAGAAGAGGGTTGTAAAGGCTCAGAACGTGTATTTGCTCTCGACACTAAGGCCATACTAATCCAAACCGCAGTGTTTATACCCAAGGTAGCCCAATGCTCAGGACAATCACTTAAAGAATAAATTTTAGATTTAGTAAAAGAAAATGTCAAGTTGTACACTAAAAAATATTTAACAATTAAGTTTAAAAAATTAGGCTTCGGTGGTGGAGTGCTTACCTGACATGAGCAGTGCCTAGGACCTTGCCTAGGTCCAATGCCCAGTACCACATACGCGAAAGGTATTGGAGAGATGGCTCAGCATCTAAGAATGCTGTTGTTCTTCCTGTGGACCCGTGTTTGGTTCCCAGCACCCACATCATATTTTCTGTAGCTGTTCCAGGAATCTCGCAAGAAGTTTAAGATAATACATGGTCAATGTATCCAAGATGTTGTTGTAAAAATTAATTTAAAACTTTGTGGGGTAAAATAGGCTAGAAATGCAGATCTAGCAAGCAAAAGAGACCATAACGTACATTTTCAAGTCTCAAAGAGATCTATTTTTATACAAATGATATTTATATATAATTATACTAATATATAATACTTCCCTAGAAATTATATCCTTTGTCACTGTTAAAATTTGTGTTAACAAGTGGTAGATCTCAATTTGATCTCCAGGCCCCATCCCCCCACAGTGGAAGAGGACCAACGCTCACAAGTTGTCCTCTGACCTTCGTACATGCTCCACATACCACCTCTAACACACACACACACACACACACACACACACACACACACACAGAGAGAGAGAGAGAGAGAGAGAGAGAGAGAGAAAATAAATTAATGTAATAAGAAGTTTTAGATATATAAAACATTTCCCCAAATTTTCTTTATGTTTAAAAAAAAAAAAAAAAAAAAAACAGAGACAGTTACAGATCTAACTGCAGCCTTACACTGGGCAAGAGGTGCCCCTTGGGCTCTGCAGCCAGAAAGTGGCATCAGGAGCCCTGAAGACATCAGAGTCCAGAGCTGGGGACTGCAGATGCTGGGCTTAGTAACTTCATTTCTGCCCACAGACTGAGCATCCATAATTGAAAATCACAGATCTGAAATCTCACCCAAATCCCAAACTTCCCCCACTGAGCAGCAAGGAAACAAGAATTCAGAATTCAGGACTTAAACATCATAATGTTTTGAAAACTCTATTTTTTTTCACATTTATGTATTTGTTTGTGCAGGGGTAGGTAAGGTATGGGTGGTGGGAGGGGACCAAAGTGGAGGGCAACTTTCAGTAGTTGGTTCTCTCCTTCCACCAGGTGGATCCTGGGGATGAAGCACAGGTTCTCATTGTTGGCAGCAAGTACTTTTATCTCTGAAGCCATCTCATCAGTCCAAGGAGACATCCTCCTTGTGTGACCCTTCTTCAATATTTGTATCTTTTTTTATCTTCAAATGTGAATATTTTCTTTTTTTTATTGGATATTTTATTTACATCTCAGATGCCATCCCATTTCCCCTCCCTAGAAAACCCCTATCCCATGCTCCCTTTTCCTTTTTGCTTTTATACAATTTTTAAAATGTTAATCAAAGGCTTTATAAGTTTCTTAATGCTCAATCAGAAGTGTAACCCAATACCCAACCTAGATATATCAACTATCTTTGACTGGTGGAGACACGTGAACATCTGCCTTCATGCCCCCCCCCTTCTCTCTCTCATCACCTAGCTTCTCCTCTCCTTCATCTTCTCCTCTCCTTACTCCATCTCTTCCTCTCGGTACTCCTTCCCCCTTAGCTCCTCCTACATATCACCCTTCTGTTAAAATAAAACTTTTCTCTCAAAATACAATTAGAGCATAATTATGCCTATTTGTACCAGTGAGGTACAAGATAGTCCTAATACCCAGTCCATCATTTTGTTGACTAACCAGAACCTCTGTCATCTCTCCTAACTAAAACACTTAGTTTTGAATCTGGCTTTTTTCTTGGCTTTAGAATGAATGTCAGCTGAAAACCATCCACTCAGATCTTTTCTCTCAAAGTAAATAGCCAGGATTGGCTATGAGACTATATGTCTTGAACCATGTCAGAAATCCAGAATGACTGAGTTAACTGAAATTATGGAAAGCACTAAGCATAGCTTCTAAAACTTAGCCAATTTACAGAGACCGCTGAACACGTGGACAGTCCCTATACTACCGGAACATTGGAGTATCACATCTTCAGCCTTCTGGCCCAGAATCATCTGACAGACCTTAGTGATACAGAATTATTAAGGGCTGATTACTCTGTCTAGGCAGATGTAATCAGTCGACTATTCTGCAAGTGTGTTCTTTTCTGGACACTAATTTGTCTGTAGATGGAAAGAGGCAATTCTTGCCTCAATATTTGTATCTTAAGGACCTCTGATATGCTGAGGACAGAAAAATAACCTGAAGGAAAAATTTTAATTTTTCAAAGATTCCAAAGAAGAGACTTGAGAGATGGTCCAGCAGTTAAGTTCTTCCTGCTCTCACATGAGGACCCAGGTTTGATCCCTGGCACCCACTCGGAGTGGCTCACCCTGTAATTTGGCTTCCCAAAGCACAGCAACCCCAACACACACATCTGTCTCTCTCTCTCTCTCTCTCTCTCTCTCTCTCTCTCTCTCTCTCTCTCTCTCTCTCTCTCTCTCACACACACACACACACACATCCCACACAGGAGTAAAAAACAAATGTAAAAACAACACCTACACCGCGGCCCCAGATTCCATGGAAGAAAATAATATTCCTCTTTTGAAAAGGAAATATTTCCAGATTGCATCAGGTTATTTCAGATTCTGTTGTAGGAGGTCTAGAAACACTCCTTTATTTGAAATGTCCAGCGTTTCAGAACCCCCAGTTCTCCGTGCCTATCATTGCTGATGCCAGGAGGGGGCTGCAGACAAAGCCCACCACTCTTGCCACATTCACACTGTCAGTCTTGGGCTCCCTGCTCACTGGATGTGCCCTAAACCTGCTACATCCAACACTTGCAGACAGCTGAGAGGGCTGAGTTGCTTTGTCGTGGAGAAAATGGAGCATTGCAGACTGAGAAACCTCCATCCTCCCTGACCTTGCACATTGACAGGCTGAAGGGCACAACGGTGAGGGGGTGAGCACTGCGGGTGTGGCTCAGCTGGAGAAACAGGGATGAAGCCCTGGATGATCCCCGGCACACATAAACCAGCCTTGGGGTTCACCCCTGTAATCCTAGCACTCAGGAGGCGGAGGCAGAAAGATCAGAAGTATAACTACATAACAGCGTTCTAAGCCAACCTGGGATACACGAGCCTGGCTTGAAAAATAGAACAAAATAAAAAGAAAGTAGCAATTAAAAGATAAACACCAAACTAAAGAGACTGTGTCCCAGCAATATGGAGGCCTTGCCCTGAGGAAGAGGCCCCATGACCCCTGACTCTGCCCTCTTAATGTTCCCTGCCTTGCCTTAGGTTGGCAGCAAGTTTTCAGCTTCCAAGAACCAGAGCAACAAAAGCTGGTCTCCTCCCAGAAAACAGTGTCAGCCCCAAGCCACCAGGCTGGTGGGGTGGGCAGGTGCTCTGTCCTCCTATTCTTCCTGTGTCAGACAGCAACTCTAGCAATGAAAGGAGCTTCTTCAAATGAAAACTAAGGAACTCATAACCAGTGGAGGGAGAGGGAGAGGAAATAGAAGGAAGGAGAGAGGAGGGAGAGGGAAGGAAGAGAAGAGGAAGGGGGAAAGGAAAGGGAGGAGGAAAAGGAAAAGAAGGGAGAGAGGACGGAAAGGGGAGGGCGGGAGAAGGGAGAGGGGAGAGAGGAGGAGGGATGAAGAGGGAGAGGGGAAGGAAATTATGGTCGTAGTGCCAGCTAGTTAGGTCCCTGCCAGGCCTTGGAGAAAGCTTTCAGGCTGGAATTTCCCCGGGGTTGCTTCCTCCCCTGCTGACCCTGTCCCCGGAAGGTTAGGTGCAGGAAAGAGTCTATTTTCACTTACTCTAACATTTAGAAGAAAATTCTCCTTTTAAATATGAGCTCAGGTTACTATTGAAAAAACGTTATTGTGCTGAAGCCTTTGCCGCGTGGCCGCTGCCCTGGCCCCGCCCTGGCCCCGCCCTGGCCCCGCCCTAGGCTCCCTCTCAGGCTGGTCTCTGATTTCTGACAGCTGACAGGAATCAACACAACAAAGGTGGTTTCATCTCAGCAAAACAAAACCTCTCTTTCCTAGAAGCGAGTGCCACCCATCCTCTAGGAGGCCACAAACAGCTGAACGCGCTGAACCGAGGTTCATAAACAAGGGTGTAAACCCGAGAACAGGCAGGGGGCTGGGCCAGAAGGAAAAAGCAAGAAGGAAAAAACAACTGCGTTCTAAAGTGAGAGAGGGCAGAAGGCCATAGAAACCAAGACTGTAAAATCAAAACTCTAACAACACCATACAAGGTGGGAGGTGTTCTGTCGTTGTTATTGTAGATTTATTTATTTTTCTTATTTTTTTGAGACAGGGTCTCATTCCTAGGATAGCCTGGAACTCACTAATTAGACTGGGATGGAATCCTCCTGCCTCAGCCATCCAAGTACAGGGATCACAAATGTAAGCCAACATATCCACATGGATTTACTACTGAGTTTAGAATTCTCCCCAAATCCATACCTGATGTTAGCACTTTGTTTAGGCTCAGCCCCATAGTTACCTGGCAACAGCCAGGTGTGCCTCATGACTCACTATAAAGGGGCTGTTTGCCTCCCCCCCTCCCCCCTCCCCCCCCTCTCTCTCCTGCACTGTCCTGCTTCTGCTCCTCCATTCTCCCCATTCCCCTCCCCCCTCTCTCTCCACGTGCTCATGGTTGGCCTCTACTCCTCTAAGCTCTCTCTTTGCCTTTCTGTCTATACTACCTCAACTCCCCTCCCCAAGCTTTATTCTACTCTATACTGTCTTGCCCTGGTCCCTCAGGGGGAAGGGATATCTCATATCTCGGGCTGGCAGACACACTGCCTTACCCCACACCTGACTGCACATCCACCAAACATATTCCTTTTCTCCTTTTCTTTTTATAAAACACAACACCTGAGAGTTTTGAACCTGGCTATTAGCCTCACATTTTACAATGCAAGGGGTGGAGAGTGTTGTCCTTGGTGCAAGACACTCCTCCATGTCACTGCTTGGGAGGGCCTCAGTGCTTTTCAGGAAACCTTGAAGTAAGGTTTGTTGGAATAGATTGGGCCAGCTTCCTGAGGATTAGATTCTGCCAAAAAATAAACCAGGAAAGCAGGAGAAGAAGGAGCTGGCACACATAAAGAGGAGGTGCTGTGCCTCCAGCGGAGACTTGTCAGACACCAGCTGTGCACTTTCTAACATCCTAGAGACTTGTAGCAGGAACGCCAGCGGGGGTGTCACAAAGCATCCGAGGTGAAGGAGAGGGGCCTTGCAGAGACCACACACAACTTAGCCAGTGTTCCTAAGCTCCCATGCTCTTGGGGGCAAGCTCAGGAGGTGGCGTCCACAGCCTGGAAGAGTGGCTGCATTTTCTGGGCTCCTCTAGAGACTCATAGAATACTACAAAAGAAGGAGAGGCTCAAACATCATGGCTGAAGAGAAGGAGGCAGCAGCTGGGCCGCTGTGCAGCCAGTCTTTGTACTCCATGCTGCACACCCAAGATATGACCCCATGTCAATGCCAAACAGCCTGCTTCCGGCAGCACTCTGCGGCCTGAGAGATGTTATTTATAGACTGGTACAATTTCCCTGATGTTAGAACCAGGGTGCTGAGTGCCAGTTTTTCTTGGAATGGCTCTGGAAGCTTGTCTCTCACTGGGTGGTGTCTGATAAAGACCTTGTGCCGATATAATCTGATAAACAGTCCTGCTCAGTTCTTGTTCCGAGCTCAGTTCTTGTTCCGACTGGATGACTATGAAGGAGTGAGTTGACAAGGCCTGCCTTAGAAGAGAAATACTTTCTGCTTGGTTTTGTTTTGGTTTTAAATACAGGGTCCTACCTTGTAGTTCTGGCTGAATTAGTATTGCTTGTGTAGACCAGGCTAGCCTTGAGTTTACGGCAATCTTCCTGCCTCAAGTGCTGAGAGTACAGGTTTGCACCACCGTGCTAGCCCAAATAATTTTTTGGGGTTTTTGTTTATTTGTTGTTGTGCTCAGGATTGACCCAGGACCTCATGCATGCATACAAGGCAAATACCTTCCTGCTGACATCTGTCTCCATGCCCTGAAACCAGCCTTCTCTTTTGCTCTCCTCTTGGGAAAATGTGGGTCTTGAATTTGATGGTGCATTCCTGGGTCCTGGGTACTTTATGAGGATGATATTAAGGTGGATAAAAGAACATGCTTTCCTAAGGACACAGGGATACACAGTCCTTGATTTTCTGGCTTCTTTTGAGGTAAGGAAGGAAACCCATTTTACTGATACATTCAGGACAAGAAAACTGGGTGACAGGGTACATGTCTTATGGCAGCATCATTAAAATAAGCCAGCACATTTCTCAGATGACGGAAACTGCAGAGGCTTCCTACAGACATGACTGAACCACTCCATCTACATGAAAGGAAAATAAATTCGGGCGCAAAACCCAAAGGACAGGCATTCTATGTCAGAGCAGGTACAGCTCGGTGCTCAGGGCTTGCTGCTTGGTCTTGGGCTCTCAATTTTCCTACTTTCTTTGCTAATCCCTGCAGTCTTAGAACTAAGATTCATGGCCTAGCCATGACAGTGGACCCAAAACTCTAGGTCTCATCTCTCGGTTTGGAAGGCAATCTACCCACTCTAGTGTTAGGCCTATAAGACAAGACTATTTGAGACTCTCACTGGAGGCCCGATGCTAGCCAATCTTCACAGACATTTTCCAGATGAATAAGCCATTAGTTCCTAGACATTCTCTGAGGATCACCAGACACTTTAGGAAGGTCACATCAAGGAGGGATGACATCTAAGAGAGAGATGGCCACCAAACCATAGATCAGGATGGTTGGGAACATTCTTTACATAATAAACCTTATCACACTGTTCCAACCTTGTGTGGATGGTCCATCATCACACAGGGCCTGACACAGAGAGTTCCAATGGAAAGATGTACTTCTAATTAGTCATCCTCTGTGTCCATAGAAACTGGATCCTGGACCCTTTGGGAAACCAATCCCATGAGTGCTCTTGTGTCTTCTATATATTAATTGCACATAACCAGCACCAACTTCTCTATAGTATAACTACCCCTAAGTCACTTATAACACAGAATAACAAAAATGCTACATGAATACTGTATTATCTGGGGAATAGTGGCAAGAAAAGATTGCACATATTCAATGCAGATGCAATTTGCATTTCAAGTATATTTCTTTCTCCCGTGTTTATATGTGTGTGTTATACATGCAGATGTGTATATATGTATTAGCATGTGGTGGGAGCCATATGTATGTATGTATGTATGTATGTATGTATGTGTGTGGAGAGCAGAGATTGGTGTAGGGAATCATCCTTGTTGGCTCCTCTACCTTACTCACTGGGGAAGGGTCTTTCAATCAAACCCAGACTCTCAAGGAAACCCAGAGCTTATGGGTATGTCTTCTCTTGGTCGCCAGCTTACTCTGGGGAATCTCCTATCTCTTACTTTCTGAGGCTGAGATCACATGCAGGCCACCACATTCACATGGTATTTACATGTGTTTCTGGGGATCTGAACTCTCATTCTCACACACAGGATTTGCTGGCAAGTGTTTAACCATGGGGGCAGTTCTCCAGTCTCACAAATATTTTATTCATCCATCCATCCATCCATCCATCCATCCATCCATCCATCCATCATCCATCCATCCATCCATCCATCATCCATCCATCCATCCATCCATCCATCCATCTATCTTCTAAGAATCAGAGCATGCATATAGGATACAGAAGACACAGGATACAGAGGACCGAGGATATAGGATATAGAGGTTGTACCACCCTGGGTCCTGATGCAAAAAGGCTGAACAGACATGTTCTCATGCTAATCAATCATCCAACACAGGAGTTGATATGATTTTGTCTGCCAAACATGGGACTAGGAACCTTCAAAGTTTATTGACAAAGATATTTCTCCCGGGAAAGGACATTGAAAGCAGCTTACTAAAGAATTTTAAACATGTTTGTAGTGATAATACATGCTTCTCTGCCATCTTCTTTCCAGTCTTTGCTGTTGTTTTGGGATTCTGCCTCATTTTTCATTTTCCTACATTTTGATGTAACAAAAGGAAACTAGACCAAGTATGGAGCACAAACCTAAAATTCCACCGTCTGGGAGACTGCGGTAAGGAGATCTTGAGTTTGAGGCTGTCCTGGGCTACACAGTGAGACCCTGTTTCAAAATGTGTTTTAGCTGCTTATAGTGGCTCATGTCTATAATCCCAACATTCAGGGGGCTGAGGCAAGAGGATTGTCATGTGTTCAAGAACAGCCTGGGCTACACAGTGAGTTTTAAAGCTAGCCTGGGATACATAACAAAACCTCCTTTAAAAAAAAAAAACAAGAACAAAAACTGTTTAATGTGTACATATGCCTATATGTACATATATGTATATCAGTTATATATATACTGATATATATATATATATATTTATATATACAAATATATATATTTACATGTTTTCAATGATGGGGATAAAAACTAGAGCTTTATGCATGCTAGGTGAGTGTTCTACCACTGAGCCACATTCCTAGCCCTGAAAACGTTCAATGCTTAATAGACACATACATTACAAAGGCTCTGAAGAAATATTGTTCATAAGCACTCATACAAAATTTTGGTGGTAATTACTTCCAGCTTTGGCTTTGGCAGTTTCTGAGCATAATTTCCACTGGTCTTCTGTGTACAGTCAGTAGCTTGGAGGGCACAGTCTAGTTCTCTTTTCTGCACGGCACTGGAAAGGGGGCACATGGGAACGGAACTTGTGGTGAAGGCCACCTTGCCACAAAGTGACCCCGCCCTGCCTACCTTCCTCTGGATCTACTAGTAAATACATCGTGTATGGTAAATAGAGATTCTGCAGTGGGCATTGCCACACTGCTATCTCTAATGGAATGAACCGGATTGTAAAATTTACACCTCTTTTGAAATGTGATGAAGCAACAGAGTTCAGAAATAGGAAGCACACACTCACTGGGCCACATCGTGCTCTTTTGCACAATGTGCAGGAGCCAACATGAGAAAGCAGCAGCAAAGGAAACGGCACAGCTGAGGCTGCAGCCCGTGTGGTCGGCAAGGTGCGGGCAGGAGTGATGCCCCACCCTCCCAGCATCCTCTTGTTGTCACTCTTGACCCAAGTCAACCGTGCATTATTCTTTTTACCATCCTTTCAGCATCCATTGGGTGCCCATCCCTGGAATCCAATGACGATACAGACTCTGAATGACATGCTGATGTAGACTAAAGAGGAGTTCTGACCAGGGGCCCTGATTTGCAATGTGTACAGATGCTTATAGCATGCATAGGCTCTCCATTAATTTTGAAGTAACCCGGCCTTGCTGAACACAAATCTGAGTAGGGGTGTACAGTAGCTCACCACTTGATGGTGTCTCTACCATTGCACTTTACAATGGCAATATTAATGCCAATGAAGGTGCACTTTGTATGAGAAACAGGAATACTCAGCTCTTGTTTTTGGTTCCAGTGTAGTAAGTGGAGACTGATGGGTGTCAGATGTTATGTAGCGTTGTTTTAAATCTTATTTATTTAATTCTACATTTATAGAATTTAATTTTCAATCATGGCTATTTTAACAAATGAGCTCACACTATTTCTTTAATTTGAATAGTTGCCCCTTATAAGTAGTTCTGGACAGGAATCCAGAATTGTAGTGGACAAAGATAGAGCATGAGGTCCTCTCTTTGAAAGCTTTAAGAAGACATATGACCAAGGTAAAAAATAGTAGTCATAGAGTTGATGTCGGTGTGTAGTGAGAAGGAATCCTGGACTTAACTGACGTTCGTTGGTGATTCAGTTGCTTCATCTTCCCATCCCCCATTTCATACTGAAAGCTCTAACGCCCCAGTTATGGCTATATCTGGAGTATGAAAGTAAAGTTAAATGAAGTCCTAAGGCTGTGGCCCTGATCTAATGCAATTAGTGTCCTTGTAAAAAGATATGCCAAAGATCTCTGTCATTTTCTAAATGCATACACCAGGAAGTAAGGCAGCTGAGGGCAAGAAAGGAGGCCTCACCAGAATCCTCTGTGATGTGTTTCAGTTCATGTGATGCCAAAATATGGCACTCTGTCATTTAAGGAAACAGCTCAGTCTGAAAAAGATGAGTTCTGGTTGGTAAAACAGATTGTGACAGGGATTGCCCAGCATGTGTGGAAGCTCTAGCTATAACACCCAGTACTGAAAAATCAACCAACCAACCAACCAACCAACCAACCAACCAACCAAACACAAACCTGCAGTTCTACCAGTCTAACTGGGAATAGTGGCTCTTGGCTGTAACTCCATAACTCAGGAGGACTGCCTTGAGTTTGAGGCCAGCCTGAGCTACAAGTTCCAGGTCAGCCTGGTCCAGAGAGTAAGACCTTTTCTCAACAACAACAACAACAACAACAACAACAACAACAACAATGGTGAACTGGGTCTGTCTCATCTTCTCCTCATCCTTCTTCCGTCTCCAAAGCCAACATAAAACCCCCACTGAGAAGTCCATTCTTTGCAATAGAAGGAATGTTCTTGTTTCTACAGACACAGAGAAACTCAACACTCAGCTGCCCCAGCTCACAGTGTAAATCAGACTGCTCTTATCCAATCACCTCTTTGTCCAGCTCTTCAGCAGCCTGTAGCTAAGTATGTACAGATTTTTCTGTTTTAGGGCAAAGAGTTTTCATTCCTGAAAACCTTCTTGTCCTGTAGGGCTTATATCAAGTTCATTTGAATGTTTTTCTCTAGTTATTCTGTCTCTTTAAACAGAGGTCTCAGCTATGAACTTAAACAAGATGGGAGGGAAGAAAGGATATCTTCCACCTGAAGCCTTGATCTTGGATTAGAACGTTAAGCATCACGAAGAATAAAGCTGTGCTGTTTAACTTGCCCAGGCAGTGGCTATATTCTTATGATAGCCTTATATAGTTATGACAGAGGGCCAGAATGAAATGCCCTTGAGGAAAGACTGGCGAGTTGGATCAAATTTCAGCTAACACACAGAGTGACTACTTTGTACTCTGTAAGTAGCCCCTCCCTACTCAGGTTTTTGTTTGTTTGTTTGTTTGTTTTTAATCTACATTTTGTGACTGAAGCTCCTAATGTCTGGCATAGTTGCATCCTTGCCAGAGTAGGCAAAAGAGAAGTCTTCCATTATTAGTCTATCTTACATCAGAGCCCAGACTCAGACACAGAGGAGGCAAGGATCAGGAGAATGGGCTGTTCCATTCCGCACACTGAATGATGCAGGCCCAATTCTTGTCAGTGATTTCTTTTGGCAGTGACATGAACAGAGTAGGTTAGAGTAATGACATGCCCAGGGATCACGGCGTCTATAACAAGAGCAAAGCCTGAGAATGTCTTTGGGATGCCTTTGAGTGGCCGTGGAGACATTGAATTCTTCCTAATTGAGACATATTTGACCAAATAGTAAAATATTATGGAGTTGTGATCATTCCTAGTCTGGTTGGTAGGATGGGTAATGTCATATCTACCAGACAGTGTAGGCTAAAATGTCAACAAAGGGCATCTCCAGGTAAATTCTGGGAGGACAGTTTACTTTTATATATTTGCCTGAGTTGGTTGCATTCTTAAAAACTCCATCTATTTTGTTGGCAGCTGAATTAGTTTTGTTTTTGTTTTTTTTTTTTTTTTTTTTTTTTGTCACTATACTTGAGATAATTAGCTTGTAAAGAGGAAAGGGCTGTTTTGGATCCTAGTTTTACAGACTCAGGTCCATGCTGAGTCATAGTGCATTTGGGCCTGTGATGATGCAAGGCATATGGTGGGAACATGTTTCCAGAGCAAAACTGCTCATCAGATAGCTGGAAAAGCAAATGAGAGGAAGAAGAGAAGAGGTTTGGGTGTCACAATCTCTTCAACAGCATACTCCCCACTATCTAAAAGCTCACACTAGGCCTGGGGTGTAGCTCCATGGTGGAGTGTTTGTCCAGTGCATTAGTTACTTTTCTTATTGCTGTGACCAAAGACCTGACACAAAGCAACTTAAGAGAGGATGGTTCTTATTTTGGCTCACAGTTTGAAGAGATACAGTCTATCACTGAAGGGAAGGCATAGTTTCAGGAGGTAGATGGTCATATTGTACCTACAGTTAAGAAACAGAGCCAACAGGAAGTGGGATCTGCTTTCAAACCTTAAAGCTCACTTCCCTTGACCCACGTGCATCAGCAAGACTTCACCCCTAAAGCTTCTAAGACCTTTTAAAACATGTCCATTAGCTGAGGATGGAGTGTCGGACCCATGAACATATGGGGACATTTCACAATTCAAAACACAACACTCTGGGTCTGATACCTAGCATCTCACACATGTCCCTCTAGCCCCCAAATAGAAAAGGCTGCACCGTCGTCTCTCAATAGTGTGACCAATGTGTGGCTGACATCTGCCAACTCTCTGAAAGTCAAGTAAGATGAGACCCACTGCCAGTGTCCTGATAGGAAGCCCTCCAGATGTGCTGTGTGTGGTGTTTCCTGTGTGGCTTCTCATCAGCCTTAGATGAACCCCCCTATTCGGAGCCCTGTGCTGCTGCATGCTGGGAGCACAAGGCTCTAGTTCACACTATGAGGTTAGTTAGGTTTTCAACATGGGAGGCCTTCATCTGTGCTCCCTTAAAAGAAAAACCTCTCTAATTAGATCTTTTCATTTCTCACAACTGTTTCAAAACCTAAACCGTTCTCTCCCTCACCTTCTATTTCAAAGAACAATGTAGGACATTAGTTGGGACTCACTTTATTCTTTTTACCTTTTAATCTGGAACAATCCTTTCTTTCCCTCTGTCTGAGATGAAAAGCTCTGTTTGATCTTGTTAAAAATCATAGTTTTCTTCTTTTAAAAAAAAAAAACCTGTACTTTCCCCTGTAATTGCTAAGAATCATATCATTGTGAAGAATTTAGGAAACAGGAGATAAAAAGAAACAAAGTCAAAATCACATGTAACACAGACCCAAGATGGGGTTGTGGCTACTGTAAGGTTTTTTATGCTTCCCAAGAGGTTATATACATAGGAATAATAAGTATTTTCATAATCCAAATTATCTTGCTTAGAAAACTCTTAATAGTAGATCATGAATATTTTTGTATGACCAAAAATATTCTCCAGTGGTGAGATTTTTAAGTATTTAAGACTTAAAATAACTTGTTTTCCCCGTTATTTCAGAAACAGAGCATGCTTACTGCAGAGTTATTAGAACCTACAGTTAAAACAGAAAACCCTAAAGCAGCAGTCTATACCCTTACCTCTGAGATATAATCGGCTGCCATCTTTTTAATATGCAGTTAGGTATTCCATAAAATCTGTTATATAAAGCATTATATCATCTAGTCCTTATAACATATCTCCTTTTAAATGTTAGTTTTCATTTTTATTAATTAATTAATTATTTTGAGACAAGCTCTCTTTGGGTAGTTCAGGCTGGCCTTATATTCACCTCCTTCCTCAGCCTCCAGAGTACAGGTATTATAGGCTAGGCCATCATCCCCAGCATAGGAATCTGTATTTACCAGTCTGGAAATAAGGTTCAGAGATTCCAGGTGCCCTGCCTTGAGCTCTGTTCCAGGAGAGCATCGTCCCACACTGATGAAGGAGCATTGCTCTCGGAGATGCCCCAGGTCAGACAGGGAGTTTTGCTTTCTTGTGCTTTGACTTTTAACAAATATATTTTCTTTTCTGTTCCTTGCTGCCCATGGAACTACTTTTGTTTATGCTCTGAATCAATTCTCACTTCAGTTATTTTTTTAAAAAAGACTAATGGAAATGATCCAGATTTCATTTGTAAAAAAGCTATTCTTTGCTATTTATTTATTCTTTATCATTTATTTAGGGATAATATTTCTCACTGTTTCCTAGGCTGGGCTGGAACTCATGAAGTAGCTCAGGCTGGCTTTCTTGTGTTGATCCTCCTGCTTCAGACTCTCCAGTGTGGGTATTGATTACAGGTATGATCCAATATGCCAGATTTTTCTCTACTAATTTAAAATGCCATCTCTATTAATTTTGTTTTCTTAAAAAAAAAAACATTTTGGAGACAGAGTCACTTGTAGTCCACCTTGACCTTGAACTCACTATATAGATAAGAATGGTCTTGAACCCAATCAATCAACCCAATGATCCTCTAGCCTCCACCTCTAAAGTGGTAGGTCCACAGGCATGCTCCATCAAGAACAGTCCTATGTAACCGATTATGCTTCTGTCTTCACCCATTTTGTTTGGAAACTATTTTTATTTATTACCTGCCACCTATTTTGGATCTTGGAATCCCGAGATAGCTTTGAACTATCTGTACACTTGCCTGATTAATTAACTGACCGAAATCTTCCCTCAGTAACATTTGCAGAGGATGTAGCTGTGACAAAAGTTGAAGTTGTCCCTTTAGGACTCAGAATCTACAAATAAACACAATGTTTTAAACAGCCATGGGTACCATTCCTGTGATGCTCCAGCATTGTCCATACCCAAATACCATCTCACCTGACCCTCCCAGAAGCCCAGTGCTGCAGCTACTGTTTTTATCTCCATTTCTCACATGTGCCATGAAGCAGCTTTGGGGGAGAGTTGAACAAAGTTACAAGACAATTCCAAATTGATGCAACAGATGCTATTTATCATAGGGGAAGCCCAGGGTTCTGCTCTTTGCAAGAATATTTGATGAGACCATGGGAACCAGGAAGGACTTGTGGAGAAAGTGATTTCCCCACGATCCCTAAAGGATGGTGATTTGTCTTGCTCAGATGTATGTGGGATGAAGGCAGAAATAGTGATTAGGCTGGCACAGACAAGAGGGAGGATGGCATGGAGACAGACGACGGTGGGTGGAGAGATTTAAGCAGGAGAAGCAGTAGTTCAAAGGTCCAGAGAAAAGAGAAGAGATGGGTGTGGGAGTACATGTCTGTGATCTTGGGATCACACTTGGGATGTAGAGGCAGGAGGACCCAGAGTTCAAGGTCAGCCTCAGCTGATGGGAATTTAGAAGACAGCATGGATTACATGATACCCTGTCTCTAAAAATCAAACTAAACCAAATCAAACCAAAAGCAACACAACAGCAAGAAAAATTAAATACAAAGCAAAACAAACAAAAACAGAAGCAAAGAAAATACCGAACCCTAGAAATTGAGAAATGAAACCTGTGAGTCCAGGGTTGGGTGGGAGGGAGCAGGCCAGGAAAATGCTTGTTTGGGGATGGACAAAGCAAATGTTGGGGGCCTTCTGCCACAGGAAGGAGTGATGTTGCCTTTCACTAGAGCAGTGGGCATGGAGTCAGGTGTGCTGGAGGGACTTGATCCGTCGTTGGTAAGACTGAGCTGGTCTTGGCTTGGCTGATATTTTTTGTATCAACACCCAAGGCTTTGATAGAGAATAACATCCATGGTCAGTAGTTTAGGCTTGTCATGTGTGCTACATAGTTTAGGTCAACTTGACACAAACTAGAATCATTTTGGAAGAGAGATCCTTGAGAGGATGCCCCAATTAGATCGGCATGTGGGCAAGCCTGTGGTACATTTTCTTAATTGATGGTTATTGTAGGAGGTCCCAGCTCACTGTGGGTGGTGCCACCCTAGACTGGTGGTCCTGGCTGCTTAGACAAAGCAGGCTGAGCAATCCAAGAGAAGAGAGCAGTAAGCAGCAGTCTTCCCTAGCCTCTGCATCCAGTCCTGCCTTCAGGTTCTTATCCTGCTTGAGTTCCTGCTCTGATGCCCTGACTTCCTTTAATGATGGACTGTGATATAGAAATATAAGCAACAAACCAAACAAACAAACAAAAAACCCAACCAATCAAACCAAACCAACCAAACAAAACCCCTTTTCTTCCCAAGTTGCTTGTGTTTAGGGTGCTTTATCACAGCAAATAAAAAACCCAACTAAGACAGATACTGGTATTAGGTGTGGAGTATTGCTGTGACAGACCTGACCCTGTGTTTTGCGGAGGATTGTGGAGGGACTCTGGACTTTGGGCTAGAAAAGCTTTTCTTCGATCAGAGCTTAATGAGCTGCTGTGGGAACGTAGACGGTGATGCTGGGAGCGGGCAGATGATGGCGCTGGGCTTGTGCAGTTTCAGAGGGATGCTTAAGAGTTTCTTAAAGACTCTATGGAGGCCATTTGAAATTTTGAGCTTAGATTACTCGGAGTTGAAGAACTGGCTTTGGTTAACAAGAAAACAGAACCGTTAAAGTGAGATCTTTGCTTTGTGGGGACAATCAATACTGGCCAGCTGAGGCTGAAGAATCAGCTGCGATTAAGAAGAGACCCAGCATCAGAGAGGCAAAAATCATCTGGGCAGTGTTTCCTCAGGATCGGCACACGGAAGCTGTAGTCTAGCATCGCCAAGATTGTCCTCATGCTGTTAGCCAAATGCGGTAAAATCTCTTAAATGGAACTTGTTTTGAAGGCCCGGCCTTGAAGGGGTCATGGGGAGAAGCTGATGTCTGGCCCTATGTGTCAGGGCCAGGATCCCTGTAGAGAGCTCAAGAGAGGATATTGGTGAAAGTGCAGCCCAATCACAGCTGGGAGACCCAGCATTTCAGAGATGCCAGTGCCATGGGATGGACTACCAAGGGTGGCAGCAGCTGTGGGTGGTGTTAACCTGAGTCGAGGAGACAAGGTTTTTGTGCTGTGAATAGCAGAGCAGAGAAGTATAGCTTTCCAAGCCCTTGGGAGCCCAGAAAAACCTAAATGTACTCCAGACATTGTACACTGTGTCATTTACCCTGCTGGAGTTTAGTTTTGCTTTGTTCAGACAGTGATTGTGCCCTGGCTCTTCATTCCTGAACAAAGTAATTTATTTTTGATTTTACAGGAACCCAGAGTTATTAGACTTTGGATATTTTAAAGAGACTTTGTATGTTTTAAAAAGGCTGAGCTTTTAAAGTATTTGGATTTAAAAAAAAAAAAAAAGCCTGTGGGGATTTTGAAGTTTGAATATGTTTTATATTGCGATATTGATATTAATCTTGTGAACAACAAGAAAGGAAAGTTATGGTTTAACAGTGATGTGTGCATGTGTCAAGTTGACAAGGGTCAGTTATGTAGCACCCTGACACAAACAGGCATCATTTTGGAAGAGGAAAACTTTAAATTGAGAAGATGCCACCACTAGATAGGCCTGAGATCAAGCTTGTGGTGCATATTCTTAACTGATGATTGATTTGGGGAGCCTAGTTCACTGGGGGAGGTGTCACTCCTGGGCTCGTGTTCCTGGATGCTACAAGAAAGCAAGCAGATTGAACAAGCCATAAAAAACAATCCAGTAAGCAGCACTCTTCCTTGGCCTCTGTATCAGTTCCTGCCTCTAGACTCCTGCCTTGACTTCCTGCCCTGGCCTCCCTTTGATGGACTGTGATGTGAAAGTGTAAGCAAAATAAACACGTTCTTCTCCAAGTTGCTTTTGGTCATAGTCTCATATCACTGCACTAGAACCCCTAACTAAGGCAGCATGCATAACTGGTGCAGAGAAGAAAACATAACTTGCATATGGTTTGACTCTAGCATTCTTGACAGGATGCTAGCCAGCTTGAATACATCAAACGTGGCTCTGGCAGACCTTCCCTTCTCCCCCAGTCCCTCTGCCTTGCTTAAAACCATTAGATTACTCCCCTAAAGCTGGCCACCAAGCTTCATCTCCTTATTTGGCTACTCTCTCCTGTAAAGGCCGACTACCAAGGTCCAGCCATCAAAGTATTGCAGTCCAGAAATAAAAACCCACTTTGGCTGCCCTAATTAACGTGCCTAATCAAAGTTAAAGTCCTCATTCCAATATGGGGGTTTCCCCTTCTACCTTTATAAATTGCCCTTTGCCTAAGAATCATGTCCGTCTCCTCTCAATCTAGAGGCGGTCCTCCCCACCACGCCCACCAAACATCCCTACCCCTTCTCCCTCTTCCTCTATCTACTGTCTTTGTCTCTTATTCTCTATCCTTTGTCTCTCTGAGGTAAATAAATCTCCTTTGTGCTGAGAACCTGGTCTTGAGGTGTCTTGAGCTGATACCAGTCCCTTCAGTTCCTCTAACTATACCCTCACCAGCTGGTGATGTCATTAAGGAGGGTCTACAAAGTTTATAAACAGGTTTGACATTTACAGTGTTACCTCTGAGAGTGAAATTATCACTTAATACAGCACATGAGCCAGTGAGATGGTTCAGCATGTAAAGGTGTTTAATATCAATCCTAATGATGTTGAGTTTAATCCCTGACCTCTCATGATGGAGGGAGAGAAGAGATTTCCCCAAACTTGACATGTGACCTACACACACATACACACCACACACACACACACACACACACACACACACACACACACACATCACATATGCATGATGCATGGCTTTGTATGACCATGATCCTAATAATTTTAGGACACTTTTAGTGCCCCACAATTAACCTGTTCCTATTCAGTCTCTGCTTAACCTTCTTCCCCTGACTAACCTCAGTATCAGGTGGTTGTAAATCTACTTTGTCTTTTCATTTGTCTGTTTTGGGGACTTTTTATAAATAACATCCTCTCCTATGTAGAATTTTGGGATTTGCTTCTTTCACTGGCATGGTTCCAAGGCCCAGCATCTGACAGTACTTTATGCCTTTTAATAGCAGAATGATCTCCACCATATGACTGTAATGCATTTCGTTTATACGTTGGTCAGTTGACAGACCTTTGGGTTGTTTCTCCCTTCGCCTATATAAACGATGCTTCCATGAACACCCATGTAGACTTTTTCATGGATTTATGTTTTGAAAAGTGTCTCCCCGCTTCATATTCCTACCAGCAATGCTCATCGGTGTGGTTTCTCCTGAACACCCGGCAGCTGTTCAAGCAGGTGTGATGTGCTTTCTTACTGTACTTTTGAATTACATGTTTCTAATGACTGATGATGTTGGGTGCTGCCCTGTGTCTATTTGATGTTCATGCATTTTGCTGCCTTTCTTCTTTGATCATTGAAAATAATAAGTCAAAATATGTCTTTATACGTTTGCTCAGTTTTCACTCTTTGTATCAGGAGACCCTAGCAAAATGTAGTCTTGTGTGGGGCTTCCTTCGCTTTGCTACTATTTGGAAGGAGTAGCCCCATTGTTGGATGGGTGAGCACTGCCTTCTACTTTCCTCTCAAATAATCTTGCACTGCTTACCATGTTTTATGCAACCATTCATTAGATGATAGACACAGACATGGTTTCCATTTTTAGCAATCATGAATAATGTCACTGTGAACACTTGCATACAAATTTCTGTGCAGACATCTCAAAGGGACATGATAACAGAAAGAGAAATGATGTTTTTCATCTCCTTGGGGCATAGATCCAGAAATAAAATAGCCAGGGCCTGGGTGTCCCTTGAGGACCTCCCAATGGCTTGCTTCACTAGGTAACACTACCACCATCGATGTGCAGGGTCCGTCTCTGCAGCTCCCTCTATCCTGATATTGTCTGTCTGTTGGATTCGGCCATCCTGGTGGGTGTGAAGTACATCTTGTGGTTTTGATTTCCACTTTTCCTGATGACTAATTACCCAGAACATCTTTTCATGTGCTAATTGGCTATTTAACAATTTCCTCCTGGAGAAGTTGTCAATATAAATCAAATGAATAAGTACTGACCAAGTTTGTCTTCTTTGTCCCTCTCCCCTCCCCTCCTTCCCTCCCTCTTAATTTCCTCTCCACTACTTTTTTTTTTTTTTTTTTTTTTCATGTTATAAGAAAGTTTAAAGAGCCGGGCACTGGTGGCACACACCTTTAATC